>NC_056735.1:999126721-999462971 GCF_019279795.1 Protopterus annectens | reverse complement strand
ATTTGCATAGATAAACATATATGTTACATCATTATAGAACATTTAGTAGATTGATCAGTCATCCAGCATGTTTTTGTGAGAAAAGAGAAAACCTACACAGACGGGAACATGTAAATACTGCACAAACAGTAACTAAAGGAATCCCAGATCCTGCCCCTCTGTGGCAGAGACTTCATCCAAAGAATCACCATGTTCCCAAAGAGTTATAAGCAACCATTCATAAGAATGAAATGAAATGATTATTAGATTTATTGAAATCTCTAGAAACTTGTTTGAGCCATTGTCAAATAGTAGAACATTGTGTTAAATAAAGTAACGTACAACGCCCAAGGACATAAATGTCCACATATATGCAGAAATGCACAAAATGGACAAAATAAACTGCTTTGACCTTAATAAATAAGCAACAGTGTCTTTAGTGTTACACACGTTAGGAAAGAACTATTTTGTGCTTAAAATACACTTCTAATATAGTTCATTATGGGTCTACTTCAGAAATCCGAACGCTCATTTACCCAACTTCCAAAACGCAGAGATGAAAAGGCCAACAACCGCACAACACCGATGTTCCGGAACACTGACTTTCCACTCCAGTTAGGTAACTGCTTGGACATCCTGACAAAAAAGTAAAACTGAAGGAAAGCAAACCCCCTCCCACACCTCCCATCTGGGGGGCTGCACCCCCTACAACCCCCCTAACTAAATATACCAACCTCAAGATCACACTACCGTGGGAGTAAAGGGCATAGTTCAACAGGATGGCCTGTTACTTACCTGGAGTGGAAAGTCGGTGTTCCAGGATGTCGGTATTATGCAGTCATCAGCTTTTTCATCTTGATGTTTTGGACGTTGGGTAAGTGAGCATTCGGGTTTCTGAAGGGGACCCATTCATCATATGTGCATGTATGTGTGTGCATGTATGCATCTGTGTAAATGTGCACATACACGCATACAAACAAAGTACATTTATCAGTAATGATGACATCACATCACACTTACCAGCACTTAGAGCATAGGTCTGACAGGGACTTGGAAGGCTGTATCTGTGATTAGTTTTTTTCTGTATTAGGAAGAAAAGTAAGCTATTAAAATACATTAATATTTTTCCTCTTTCACAAGAAAATCTGCATTTCTGATATCATATGCATGTCGTACAAGAGTCACTATGATGCAGGCTGTAGGTCAGGCTTTGCCCTTTTACTTTGTTGAGCCAACCTGTTGCCATGCTCTGCAAAGAGTTCAGCAGACATAGCTTAGAATGCCTATATTAAGAAATACAGAAACATGTCACGCACGTCTGTTCTTGCATCTTTTGTATGGAGGGCAACTGTCAGTACAACGTATATATTCTCTCCCTATCATTAATCTGACCACGTGGAACTAAGAAATACCAAGTGCAAATAAATGACAGTGTACTCAGAAGTCAGTATCACTACAGTCTTTCAAATTATTTGCTAAAATTTACTACTGATGATTTGTGACATCTGCCTTCTACCATCTCAGTTCAGACGAGAATACACCGGACACAAGAATGTTCATCAATAATTTAAGTGACCTTTTGAATTTAAACATTATTCGGTTACTTAAAAGCTGTCAAATTTAAGTGGAAACATTCCGTGCCCTTGAAAGAGATATTTATTAAACTTAACAGCTCTCACTGACTTCTACATCAGATCTGCATACTGTCAGCTGCAGACATCTGTCAAGGGCTCACTGTCTGGTCACAGGAGGAGAAAGTACAGTTGTGTACACTTACCATAAATGTAGATGTTAGAGTGTCTTCACTGTTGCAGTCATCACTGTAGGGTTCTCCCCTGCCGGCAGGCAGTCCACGGTCGGCCAGAATCCCAAAGTCTGGGTCCAGCGTCGGCTGTTCAGCCATGCTCCCTGACGTCAGAGCGCCAGGAGTACAAAGCTGGCAGCCGACGCCATGTTCTCCAGTTTTTCTTGCCCCAGATGTCAGGTGTTCCAAAATGAGTATAACCCCATACCCTTTGCAAATACACCTCAGAAGAAGGGTGAAGAAGGGAACCACACAAAAGAAAAAATAAGAGGGGACAGGAGGGAGGGTAACCCAGACTGCAACAGTGAAGACACTCGAACATCTACATTTATGGTAAGTGTACACAACTGTACTATGTTCATCGTGTTTCACTGTTGCAGTCATCACTGTAGGGTTGAATCCCAAAGCAGAAGAAAAGGGAGGGGGTGGATAAAAGGCCCTGCAAGACTGCAGAAGCAAAGCCTGCCCTAGACGTAGAGTAGAGAGGTAGATTGTAGTGCTTAGAAAAAGTATGCACTGAACTCCAAGTTGCAGCTTCCAAAATGTCTTTGGTAGGTACTCCCCTGAGGAAGGCAGCTGAAGTAGCAGCAGCCCTGGTAGAGTGAGTCCTAATACTTCCTGGGATTTGCTTTTCATGGTGAGAGTAACAAAATCTGATTCCATGAGCGATCCATTTAGAAATGGTCTGTTTTGAAATGGCTTTGCCTTGGGCACTTGAAGCATAAGAAACAAACAATTGCTCTGTTTTCCTGATGTTCGTGGTTCTGTCCAGGTAAAAACGTAGTTGTCTGTGTACATCCAAGGAATGCAAGATCCTTTCCCCCCTATTTTGAGGATTGGGGAAAAAGGTTGGCAGGTGAATAGTTTGATTTAAAGCCACTTTGGAAACCACCTTAGGCATGAAAGTAGGATTAGTCCTTAAAGACACCCTGTCTTAGTGAAAAATAATATAAGGTTCCACGGCCATGAGTGCTTGCAACTCCGAAACTATCCTGGCAGAGGTCAGAGCTAACAGGATGGCTGTCTTCCATGACAAAAACTTGATGTCAGATGTGGCAGCAGGCTCAAAAGGAGGTAAGGTGAGTTTTTCCAAAACATAGTTGAGATCCCAGGCAGCAATGGGTGGAGATCTAGGGGGCCTTAAATTCTTAACTCCTCTGAGAAACTGTCTCATGAGCTGGTGGGAAAAGATTGGAGGGTCTGTATTATAATGAGCAGAGATAGCATAGGCATGTATCTTTATGGAAGAGAAGGAGAGACCCTTATGTAATAGGTCTGTCAGGTATAATAAAATCAGAGGAATATTAGGAATAAGAAGATCCGAATCCTGAGCATGCATCCAGGTGCAAAATCTTTTCCATTTTCCTGCATAAGATTTTCTAGTGCTAGGGCGTCTGGCTTCTAAAATGACATCCATAACCTGCTTGGGTAGGAGAGAATTAATCATAGACCCTGGATTAGCCAGGCAGCCAGGCTGAGAGTTTTGACATGAGAGTGCAGAACCTGACCCTGGAGTTGGGACAAAAGGTTTGGAGTCTGAGGTAAAACCCGAGGGAGCTCCTGAGAAAGGTTTTTCAGAGTTGGGTACCAAAACTGTCGAGGCCAATTTGGGGCCAGTAAAATTATCATCTTGGGCTTGTCCTGCTTGATCTTTAGTAACACCCGTGAAAGAAGAGGTAGAGGCGGGATTGCATACCCCGAGAGGTTTCTCCAGCTGAATGATAGTGCATCCACTTTCCATGCTAGCTCATTGAATGTCCTTGTGCAAAAAATCTGTAGTTGATGATTGAGGTGGGATGCAAAAAGATCTATGTGCAAGACTGCTGTAATCATCTTGAATATTTTGGTGTCCAGCATCCATTCGTGTGGGTCTGACAGGTTCCTGCTCAGACTGTCTGCCAGGATATTTTGTTTCCCTGGTAGATACTGAGCTTGTAGGTCCACTTTGCAAGCTTGAGCTGTGTTCCATAGATTCATGGCTAGTCTGCAAAGGGGGTAGGAGTGTGAACCCCCTTGCTTGTTTATGTACCACATAACTGTGGTGTTGTCTGTCTGTATCAGTAGTTGTCCTGGTTGTAGAAGATTCCTGAAGGCCAATAGAGTGTTCTGAACAGCTAACATTTCCTTTAAATTGATATGCAGGTGCTTCTGATCGTTTGTCCAAAGGCCCTGCAGACATTTTCCCCTGCAAATGGGCTCCCCATGCGTAATCTGAGGCATCCATGGTTAGTATCTGGCTGGCTGGAGGCAGACTGAAGGCTTTCCCTTTGTTTTGAATACATGCCTTGGTCCATCAAAGGAATTCTCTTTGTAGACAAGGCAGGATGGTGATCTGTGTGTCTAGACTGTGGCAATGCTGGGACCATACACTTTTTAGGTACCACTGTATTTTCCTCATATTTAGTCTTGCATATGGTACAAGAAGGATGCAGGAGGCCATGTAACCCAAAGTCTGCAGGAATTTCCTTGCAGACAGCTGAGTTAGTGATGCCAAGGTTTTGAAAGTTGAAGCCAGCTATAATTGTTTTTCGGATGTCAGAAATGCCATCTGGGTTGTTATGTTTAGAAGAGCACCCAGAAAAGTTATCTGTTGTGAGGGTGTCAAATTTGACTTTATGTTCACAGTGAATCTCAGGAACTTGAGAAGATTCTGAACAAATTCTAGATGCTGGAGTAAGACATCCTTGCTGTCTGCTTGAATAAAACAGTCATCCAGATAAGGGTAAATTTGAATTCCCTTGAGTCTGCAATAAGCTACTACTGGTGCCAGGCATTTGGTGAAGACCCTGGGCGCAGTAGACAATCCAAAGGGCAGCGCAGAGAATTGATAGTGCCTCGATCCGGCCTTGAACCTGAGGTATTTTCTGCACTTCTGTCTGATAGGAATGTGTAAATAAGCCTCCTTTAAATCCAATGTTACCATCCATGCATTTTTGCTCAGCACTGGAAGTAGCTGCTGCAGAGTAAGCATCTTGAATTTTGGTATCTCTAGGAAAGTGTTCAAGACTGACAGATCCAGGATGGGTCTCCATGAATTTTGCTTTCTGGGGACTAGAAAGAGCCTTGAGTAAAAACCTTGCCCCATTTCTGAAAGTGGAACCAGTTCTATGGCCTTCATAGCCAAGAGGGCTTCCACCTGGTTTAAGGCCTCTAACCACTGATGTTTTGGTAAATCCGGCCATCCGTTTGGTCTTGGTAGGGTATGAAAATGGAAATTGTAACCTCTTGAAACCACATCCAGAACCCACTTGTCTTGGGTTATGTAAGTCCAATTTAGGTGAAAAAGAGAGAGGTTTCCTCCGAGAGGGGCTTTCAGGCAAGAAGTTCCTGCAGACCAGCAGAGGGAGTCAGTGAGCCTGTTTTCTATGAGCTTGAGGTCTGTCCTCTCCACCCCTAGGGGTGGAAGCAGTCCACTGTCTTGGTCTGTAGGAGGTCTGCGTTTGGGGCCTTCCTCCGGAGCGCCTGTATCTACCCCTCTGAGGCCTGTCTGAATTGGGAAAGGACCAATTTTTAGTTGGCCAATTCCTACTAAATCTGGGGGGCTGTACTTGTAAGAAATCCTTAACCATTTGCATGGACTTTGCCTTGTCCTCCATCTTCTTTATCACCTCTTCAGCCTTAGATCCAAACAAAACATTATACTGAACAGTAGCATCCAGTAACTTAGCTTTCACTTGATCTGGCAAGTTTTGTTCCTTTAACCAAGCATGTCTTCTAATGACTGTGCCAGAAGCAGCAGCCCTACAAGAAGCCTCCAAGGCATCAAAACCACAGTGTAAACCATGCTTCCCTACTTTTTCAGTGGCATGCATTAAATCATGTAATTCCATATTATCTGCACAAGCAGAAATGGAAGCTAGCTTTTGTTTCAAAACAGACAGTAGAAATTGCTGGTATTTCAGCATATGAAATTGACAGTTTAAAGCCCTAATAGATAAAGTTGCAGAGGTGTACACTTTTTTGCCCCATCTCTCTAAAGCTCTGGAATCCTTATCTGTGGGAATGGGGGTTTTAGCAGAAGCGGCCTTAACCCCCTTAGGGCCCTGAGAAATGGTTTCAGGATCAGCAGTAGGATTCTTGAATAAAAACTGGTGGGAATCAGGAACCCTATAGTATCTGTCTGGCTTAACAGGAGCTGGAGGAAAAGAGTCAGGAGTTAAGTTAGCCTCCGAAAAAGCATCATCCACAATATCCAAAATAGGAGGGATAGCCAGGGGTCTATGTTGGGGAAGAAGAAGAAAATCCCTTAGTCTTTTCTTAGATTCCGAGTACTCCTGTCCTTCCCAGTGAAAATGTTCCCTCATTTCGTGTAAAGTTTCCCCAAATGAAAAATCCTCAGGGGGAGAAGCTGAAGGAATGGATTCCTCAGCATCATAATCCTCATAAGGAGGGAAAGAACAATCCTGGTCAGAAGAAGACACTGAAGAAACAGATGCCTGATCAGAAGAGTCATAATACAATTCCTGCCTTGGCCTTTTATCTGGAGGGGGATGTGTACCCCTAATCATGGTAAATAAGTCCTCCGCCATCTTAAGTAACTGTTTTTGGGACTTGGGTCCCAGATCAGAAGAGGCCTGGGCTGAAGTCTTAGATTTGGAAGGAGTCTTTGCCTTTGTCTTTGGCTTTGCCTTTATCAGAAGCTGTGTAGGCCTGAAAACCCCTTCGGAAGCCAGTACCTGCATAGAGGCTCCGGACCCATCTGAAGGAGCATTGCCCGAAGGGCCTGCAACTGAAATACTCAAAGGCCTAGTTGGCTCCTCGTGGGAGTCCGTTTCGGCCATCGGTTCCGAAATGGCCGACGACAGGGGCTGCGAAAGCGCCTCACTGACGACGGCCGAACCTGAAGCTGGCTCTGCTTGTAGAACGTCGTCTGTTTTGGACCTCGGAGGCTTGTCTTTATCCTTGCGTCGTTTGTGAACTCCGGTAGTTGGAAGCGTGTCTGATGATATTTTGTAGTTAAATCGCCTACCGAAGTAATGAAAAGCAAAATCATACCTTCGTTTAATCGTACGTTGATTAAATCTAGCACAAAACCGACAACTAGCTACGTCGTGGTCAGGGCCTAAGCAAGGAATACAGTAAGAATGGAAATCCTTATGAGGTATTTGCTTCCCACAAGAAATACAATTATTAACTTTTTCTGACATCGGACTGGAGCAAGAAAAAAGTTTCCCCAACGGGGTACTTAGCTTTGAGTAGAAGAAGAAAGTCTTCGGACTGAAGTACGTAAAAAAAAAATTGTCAGGAGTTAGCCGACTGGCACTTGCAAACTGCTTTCACCACACGCAAGAAAGACTGGAGAACATGGCTTCGGCTGCCAGCTTTGTACTCCTGGTGCTCTGACGTCAGGGAGCATGGCTGAGCAGCCGACGCTGGACCCAGACTTTGGGATTCTGGCCGACCGAGGACTGCCTGCCGGCAGGGGAGAACCCTACAGTGATGACTGCAACAGTGAAACACGATGAACATCTAGGAGAAATCTACCAAGCAGCAGTGCTGTCAAGCCATGTGATACATTTTGGAAATAGCCAATAAATCCATATACAGAGTACACAGTGTCTTACATATATATGGGTTAAGTTTTTTAAAGGAATTTAAAAATTTACAGGTCAAGACAGTTCAGTAAGAGTCACCTTTACTGAGTGAGCAATATGGTTTCAGTTTTCATAGCATTATATCAAAAAGCCAGTAACAGATAAATAAAAATGCAGATTATTTTTTTCAGCAATCGTTCAAAATTACTGATTACATTGTTTAAAATATTCAGTACATCACTTACAATTGGTTTAGACTTTGATTTCCATTTTCCAGCAAATGCTTTTCTGTCAGCCAACAGCATTAAGATTAGTAAGGTTTAATGTCTAACACAAATTAATTGTTTCCTTGGTTACAACTATTTGTTCTCCATACATTTTCAAAAAAGTACTGTGTAGAAAATTAAAAAAAAACTGCCAAATCATTACAACCCCCCCCAAAAAATACAAACATACTCCCAATAAGCAATGCCTTCCCCAGCACACCTCCAGCATTTGCTAGCTATTCAAAGACAAATCCTCTAAGGTCTTCACAGGTATAAAAATACCTGTGCAAACACTTCTTTGAAAAAAATGCTACACCTTCTGGATTTTGTTGCACCCTGGTATTCCCACTGTCCTTTGTAAATGGCCAGGCCACTCTCTTTCCCATTTTCTTCTGCGTGATTCTTATAGTTATTACACAACATGTAATAACCCCCATTAATTATCCATTTAACAGCAGCTTCTCTTCTAGACTTAACCAAAAACTCTATCAGAGCTGATCTTGCACTTTGCACTCCCTGTCCCTTTACCTTTGACTATACTCTGTTATCAGTCCCCAGAAGAGGAGGCAGTCTCTAACCTCCATACTTCTGCTTAGCCTCATTCCAATGTATAGCATTCCCCCCTAGTTATGTGCCTCAAATGCATTGCATCTTTTATTAACTTCCTCCAGTAAATTTCAGACCGCATCTTGTCTGTTTTCTACACACTGCCTGCAGTCATCCCCGTTGATAAAATCTCATTTCCCCATTTCCTTGTCGGCATACTTCTTAGAATATTTTCTGTTACTTTCCTGCTACTTTATGACCATAGTATTCTATATGATTGTTTTTTGTTCTCCTTTGGAACTTAGATCCAAAATACTACTCTATTTCTCAAGCTCTCCCCATCCCCATTTCATCACCATCTCTTTTAACTTTGATTTACAGCCATCTACTTGAGTTATCTATATGAGCCGTAACTGTGAAGTTGTAATGTACACCTTCACATCAGGTACTCCCAAACTACCTTGTTCTTTTGGAAGAATAATCTTATCCCACATAACTCTTGCCCTCTTCCCCTCCCAAAAAATTCCTTCAACTCATTCATCTTTCTCATCTTCTCCACTTGTTGATAAAAATATGCCTGGCATGTATACAAGACTAAAGAGACTAAAACATGTTCAGTGCTTGTGGCTTAGTATCCATTGCCAATCAACAGTTTCCATGTTTTCAGTTTTGCGTGACCCTTTGTTTAGCTTCTTCCCACATATCCTTATTTGCAATAACAAAATACAGTTAAATACTTTATTTATCATACCTCCATAAATATGACGAATTCCAAGATAGCTGCATAGCATCAATAATTTAATTTCAGCTCTCCTGGTGTGAAAAAAGAAACTGAAAAATAAGAGCCAGTAATACTGACAGCTTGAAAAAAATTCAGTTACTGACCAGTAAGTACACTGCCTGGATGTCATCAAAGAAGAAACGTAGAGAACCTATAAAAAAATCAACCAGAAAAGTTGAAGAGAAAACAATGACTGGGAAGAATCCTGCTGGTTTTCAGCAAAAAGTAATTCAAGATTCATCATTGGTACAAGAGATGGCTTCCAGTAATTTAAAACAAAAAAAAAACAAATGTACTTGGAGGTGAGTAAAATAAATGAAACATTGAAGGAATATATCAACTCAAATAACAAAAGGCTAGAAAAATAGAAGAAACTTTAACAAGCTATTCAGATGAACTAATAAAACTGCAAAATGCTGAAATAAAGAAAAAGCTGGCTGAGTATGAGACTTCTCAAGAAGAGATATTCCAAAAAAATGGTAGTTAGAAGACACTGCACAGAGAAAAAGCCTGAGATTTTCTGCTGTATCAGAGAAACTGGAAGGAAATTGCAAATAAGCAACTAGACTGGTATTCCACAGCAGGATTTGGTAACTGAAGGGGCACAATGAGTGCATGCTCCAGACCTGGTCATGAGAAAGCAGCTAAGACCCCTATATTAATAAAGATGCAATCATAACAGCAGAAATAGCTGATCCTGATAAAACTGTGGCAGAATAGCAAAGTATTAAAAAATGGAGACAGAAGAGTGTTTTTGGAAATGATTATTCATTGGACACCAGGCAGAAGAAAAGGAAATTTATCCCAGCAATCAGGGAATGTCGAGAGGCAGGTATGAGATCAGGCTGCTGTATCCAGCTGTTTTCAGAATATTTTTTTCCTGGAGGATCAAAGACATTTTTCATATAGAACAGGCTAAGGAAGAAATAAGAAATGTTTATCCAAAAAAGTGAGCCAGGAAACAGAAGGGAACTCTGCTTATCATTCTTCTGATAATAGAGTTCAAAGAGAGGCTTTGGTAGTGAAGTGTTTTCAAATGTTCTAGAAGAAAATGCTTGCGAGACATAAAAAGTACAGGAGTTGACTAGAAGAAACATGAGTATCCTGCACTTGAAATGAGAGACTGCAAAGCATCAATTACATTTGCAAAATATGGCTTTGCAAGAAACAAAGTAGCTGTGAAAGACTGGACTTTTGCTGACTTTGTTAAACTTGTGGGTGGATTGTAAAGTATATACCCCACTTTCTGTCACTAATGTTTAGAAGTATTCTAAAAGAGAAAAATAGTAAGTGTAAGTAAAACAACTTTGTACTTAGCATTAGTATAAAGCATTTCATTATATAAACTGCATTTTATATATAGCAAAGCAATTTTGTGAAGTGTGCAAGCAGGGCTACTTTAAATGTGGGATTGTCTCTTTAATAACTAGAAGTAGTAAAGATATTAAAGCAAACAAGTACTTTTTAGTTGTAAGAAATACAAGCTTTACAGTATAACAGATGAAAGGTTAGACAAAAGCAAATTTAATGTCAATATGCTGTGATCTTGTTCTGTGGTTTGGGGTGAGGGGTGTAAAGTGCACTGATTACATGTAGAATTAAGATATTTTCTCTTATTTTTACAAGGGTGAATGTCTAGTGTTTTTTTCTAAGGTAGGCTTGCAAAACAAGACAAAATGATGAAAACCATGAAAAATGTCATGCTTCTTACATCTGCAAAGGTATTACTTGTTTTTCTTCCATTAGAAAATGTTCAATGGGAGTCAAGAAGACGGTTGTTAAGTCAGCTGTACATTACATTCTGAGTGAAATTTACAAAGATTCATTGCTGTCTACTTTTACGTGGAGACAAGCTCTGAGCAGGTATAAGTAATTATTCTTGAGAGTTCTGAGCATTCTTTACTGAGGCAAATGCAAAATTTATAAATAGAATGGCAAGTAGTTCAGTGAAAAATAAAGTCTGAAATAATGGGAAGTGAATAAGATAGCAACCCTTTCTACCTTAACATGTTAATGCATTTAACAGAACAGATTACAAGCTAGTTTTATTTAAAGATAGTCACAACATGTTTTCTTAGGGCTAAAAGTTAATGTTTACTGAAAGTATACAATCTGTTTTCCACATCTAGTAGTGAATAGTGATAAGAAAGGAGCAGACTACAAAAAGTGAAAGTGTGAATACAGGCTGCATCATGCACTTTATCATGAGTAACCTTAATTTTAGGTTGGGTAATGCTTATGGATGCAGCTGTTGATTTGGTGCAATTGTTCCTATCTGGAGGGTAAACTTAATTTTTTGAAGATGTGCAGAGTTATGTGTGTTTGTTCTACGTTAATATAGGATAAGGGTGTTTTTAAAATGTATTTTGCTTTTGGTTTGAGTAGTTTTCATTCAATCAACAAGTTTTGAAAATGTGACATAGGTTCAAATGGAGATGAGAAGAAACAACTGTATAAATGATCAGCCTGCCATATTACCTTGGAACATAAATGGCCTTACAGGTATAAATCAATAAAGAGTATTAAATTATATTAAGGAATAAAAACTGCAAATAATGCTGCAGGAGTCACATTTGGAAAGAAATTAGCATGTCAATTGGAAAAAGAAAATATTTCAGGATGGATGTTCAGCAGAATATCAGGGACAAGAGAAAAGGGGAGTGATTGTACTAATTCCTACAGGGGCGCAATAGTGATAGAAGAGGAAAATGGTACATTTGTGGTAGTAAGGGGCTATTGGCAAGGGAGGACAATTACTATAGCATGTATTTATATTCCACCTAAAAATGTTATTATGAAGCTTAAGAACATTTTTGTGAGAAAAAATAGTTATCAGTAGGGAGTACTACTTATACATGGGTACTTGAATTTAAACCAAGATTTGTAATAGTGAGGATGTTTGAGGAGGACCCAGAAGGAAAAATATAACAAACGAGGGTAAGATGTCTGAAGAAACATATGAAAATATTTGGTATGGAATATGTGAAATTCATTAGTAGAAATTTACACATTATTCCCCAAGGTACAATAACTGGGCTAGACTAGATAAAAGTTATATTTCATAGGAAAGTACAGTTGTGTACCTACCATAACTGTAGATGTTCGAGTGTATTCACTGTTGCAGTCATTACACTTGGGTTATCCTGCTGGCAGGTGACCCGTAGTCGGCCCGAGTTCCAAAGTCTTGGTTCGGCATCGGTTGCTGTCGCCTCTTCCCTGACGTTAGTATGCCAGGGGTATAAAAGTTGCAACCGACGCCGTTTTCTTCAGTTTTTCTTGCCCCAGATGTCAGGTGCCCCCAGAAATGAAGACTGTAAAGATAAAAATATGCCAAACAACCATGCATATATTACTAAAAACATTTTCTTCTTCTAAAAGCAAATACACCACATAGGTTGTATAGAGTTGAGAAGTACAGAATAGTCCCAGCAAAGAGGGGGGGGGGGGGGTGGGTAACCAGGACTGCAACAGTTAATACATTCGAACATCTACATTTATGGTAGGTACACAACTGTACTATGTTCATCGTGTTTCACTGTTGCAATCATTACACTTGGGTATAATCCCAAAGCTGAGGAAGGGTGGCTGGGTCTAGATTGGATTTGGCGAGGCTAACAAGCCCTGCAGAACTGCAGTGGCAAAGCCTGCACTGGATTTGGAGTAGAGAGGTAGGTGGTAGTGCTTGGTAAAAGTGTGCACTGAGCTCCAGGTTGCAGCTTCTAATATGTCTTTGGTTGGTACCCCTCTGAGGAAAGCTGCTGAAGTGGCTGCTGCTCTGGTAGAATGAGGCCTAATGCCCTTAGGCACAGATTTGCCATGTTGTGCATAACAGAAGCAAGCGGATGCAGTGTCCTATCCATTTGGAGATTGTCTGCTTTATAATAGGTTTTCCTTGTGATCCTGCAGCATATGCTACAAACAGTTGCTCAGTTTTTTTGAAAGCTTTTGTTTTGTCCAAGTAACTTCGTAGCTGCCTGTGTATATCCAAAGAGTGCAGAAGTCTTTCCCCTTTATTCTGGGGATTTGGGTAGAAAGTAGGAAAATGAATAGTTTGGTTTAAGGCCACATTGGAGACCACTTTTGGCATGAATGTTGGGTTCGTCCTTAGAGAAATCCTGTCCTGGTGAAAAATGAGGAAAGGTTCCACAGCCATCAATGCCTGTAACTCTGAAACTCATCTTGCTGAAGTAATTGCTAGGAGCAAAGCAGTTTTCCATGACAAGAATTTTAGATCAGCTGTGCTGGCTGGTTCAACTGGAGGCAGTGTTAGTTTTTCTAAAACAAAATTGAGGTCCCAAGTAAGAACTGGTGCTCTCCTAGGGGGTCTTATATTCTTTGCCCCTCTGAGGTACTGTAGTAGTAGAGGATGTGAAAAAATAGGAGGATCCGTATTGTAATGAGCTGAAATGGCAGAGGCATGGATTTTAATAGAAGAAAAAGATAGGCCTTTGTCCAACATCTCAGTCAGGCATTGTAAAATCTGAGGTATATTAGGGACGAGTGAGTCGAGCACTTGTTCCTGGTTCCAAGCACAGAATCTCTTCCATTTTTCCACATAAGTTTCCTAGTGCTGGGTCTCCTGGCATCCAACATTACATCCATAACAGCTTTAGAGAGAGGTGCAGTCTGAGTGGCTACATTATCTGCCATGCTGCCAAGTTTAAGGTTCTGAGTTGACTGTGCAGAATCTAATTGTTTTGCTGAGTCAAAAGATGAGGGATTTGAGGAAGAGGCCAAGGTGGGCCCTGGGACAAAATCTTTAGGATTGGGTACCAGTGCTGGCATGGCCAGTCTGATGCAATCAGGATCATTTTTGGCCTCTCTTGTCTGACTTTTAGAGGCACCTTGGTGAGAAGAGGCATCGGAGGGAAGGCATAGACTGTCAGGTTTTTCCATTTGAAAGATAGAGCATCCACTTTCCATGCTTGAGAGTGATAAGTCCTTGTGCAAAATTTCTGTAATTGGCAATTGTGAGGGGAGGCAAAAAGATCTATGTCTGGGCATCCCCATTCCCTTGTTATCATGTTGAACACTTGTGGGTTTAGCTTCCATTCGTGAGGATCCATGAGATTTCTGCTTAGTTCGTCTGCTAGTGTATTTTTTGTTCCTGGCAGGAATTGTGCTTGCAGATATACCTGGCAGGTCAGTGGTGTGTTCCACAAAGTCATGGCTTGTCTGTATAGGGGGTAGGAATGTGTGCCCCCTTGCTTGTTTATGTACCACATAACTGTGGTATTGTCCGTCTTTATTAATAATTGTCCTGGATGTATTAGGTCCTTGAAGGCTGTCAGGGCATTCTATACAGCTAGCATCTCTTTTTGATTGATGTGAAGATGCATTTGTTCCTTGGGCCACATGCCCTGAATACATTTTCCTGCCATATGTGCTCTCCAGGCATAATCCGATGCATCCGTTGTTATTGTCTGCCTGGCTGTAGGTAAGGTGAAAGGCTGTCCCTTGTTGTGGTGACAGGCCTGGGACCACCATCGAAACTGCTGTTGTAGGCAGGGAATCAAGGTTATGATTGTCTCTAGGCTGTGACAATGCTGAGTCCAAACACTTTTTAGATACCATTGTAGTTTCCTCATATGCAGTTTGGCATATGGAATTAGTAGAATGCAAGATGCCATGAAACCCAGGGCCTACAGAATTTTTCTTGCAGGGAGCTGGGTCTTTGTTGCCATCATTTGAAAGTAATGAGTCAGTTGCCTTTGTTTGTCTGGCGTGAGATAAGCCATCTGGGTAGTTGTATTTAAGCTTGCACCCAGGAATATTATCTCTTGAGAGGGCACTAGTTTTGATTTCTTTTCGTTTACTGTGTACCCTAGGCAAATTAGTAATCTTTTTACAAACGCCAGGTGCTTTAGAAGAATGTCCTTGCTCTCTGCTTGAATAAGGCAGTCGTCCAAGTAGTGATATATTTGAATTCCTTTTTGTCTGCAAAATGCAATTACTGGTGCCAGGCATTTTGTGAAGACCCTGGGAGCAGTAGATAAACCAAAGGGCAGCGCAGAGAATTGATAATGCATTGAGCCTGCTATAAATCTGAGGTATGTTCTGCATGATTGTCTGATTGGGATGTGCAGGTATGCCTCCTTGAGATCCAAAGTAACTAACCAAGCCTCTTTGCCCAGCATGGGCAAAAGTTGTTGTAGTGTTAACATTTTGAATTTTGGAACATCCAGGAAAGTATTTAGGATTGACAGGTCCAGTATTGGTCTCCATGCTTTGTCCTTTCTGGGTACTAGAAAAAGTCGTGAGTAAAATCCTTGGCCTGTTCTTCTTGTGGAACTTTTTGAATAGCTCCCATATCCATAAGAGCAGCAATCTGTTTTTGTGCCTCTGCCCATTGGTTTTGTGGCAGGTTTGGCATACCTTTTGGTTTTGGAAGTGTGTGGAAGTGGAACCTGTACCATTGAGAAACTATATTCAACACCCATTAGTCTTGGGTGATCATGTGCCAATTTTTTGAGAAAAGTGCTAGCTTTCCCCCTAGGGGTGCTGTCAACTGGTAAGAGCTTGGCATTTGCAGAGGGAAGTCATTGTGATTGTTTCCTATAAGGTTGTGATTTGTCTTCTCCTCCTTTGGGGGCTGAAGCACCCCATTGTTTAGGTCTGTAGGAGCCTTGGGGCTGAGATCTGCCTCTTGGGCATCTGTATCTGCCTCTTTGTGGCCTGTCTGACACTGGAAAGGACCAATTTTTTGAAGGCCAGATTCTGCCAAATCTAGGTGGCTGAACCTGTAAGAAATCTTTCACAGTTTGCATTGACTTTGCTTTATCCTCCAATTTCTTCAACACCTCTTCTGCCGTAACACCAAACAAAGTATCATGCTGTAGTGGAGCATCCAATAATTTAATTTTAACATGGTCAGGTAAACTTTGTTCTTTCAACCAAGCATATCTCCGAATAACTGAGCCTGTAACTGCAGCTCTACAAGAAGCCTCTAATGAATCAAAACCACATTGCAGAGTATGCTTTCCCACTTGTTCAACTGCATGCAATAAATCTTGCATTTCTTTACTGTCAGGACCTTCTATATTTGTAACCATTTTCTGCTTTAACAATGACATGAGATACTGCTGATGTGAAACTTACAGTTTAAAGCTCTTACAGCTAAAGTAGCAGAAGTGTAAACTTTTTTCCCCCATCTGTCCAGAGCTCTGGAATCCCTATCTGAGGGGACAGGGTTTTTGGCAGTGGAAGCTTTAACCCCTTTTGGACCCTGAGAAATAGTTTCTGGGTCTGCAGCGGGGTTTTTGTAAAGAAATTTATGAGAGTCTGGGACCCTGTAGTACCTGTCTGGCTTTACTGGTGCAGGGGGTAAAGAGTTAGGAGACAGACTGGATTCAGAAAAAACATCATCTACAATATCAAGCACAGGGGGGGGGATTAGCCAGGGGCCCGTGCTGAGGCAATAGAAGGAAATCTTTGAGCCTTTTCTTGGATTCTGAGTAATCCTGGCTCTCCCAATGGAAATGCTCCTTCATTGTGTGCAGAGTTTCCCCAAAAGAGTAATCCTCAGGTGGTGAGGCTGAAGGAATGGACTCTTCACCATCAGAGTCCTCATAGGGAGGGAGAGAATAGCCCTGGTCAGAAGAAGAATCAGAAGAAATGGAAACCTGATCAGAGGAATCATAATCAGTGTCTTGCCTAGGCCTTTTGTCAGGAGGGGGATGGGAGCCCCTGATTAAAGTAATAAGGTCTTCGGCCATTTTAAGCATCTGTTTCTTTGGCATGGATGACTGTTCTGGAGAATGCTGCACTTGTTTCCTTGACTTTAATGGAGTTTTTGACTTTGCCTTTGCTGCTGTAGTAGCTTTAATTGTAAGCTGTGAAGGTCTGAAAACACCCTCAGAAGCCAGTGCCTGCTCAGTGGCTCCGGACCCATCTGAGGGTATATTTTCTGTAGGCCCAATACCTTGAGTTTCCACAGGCCTCGGTGTCTCCACGTGGCTGTCGGCTGCAGCCTGTGGCTCTGAGGTAGCGGATGTCAGGGGCTGCGAAAGCGCCTCACTGAGAACCAGCGAACCGGCAACTGGCCTAGAAGAGGCTTCGTCGTCGGTTTTGGACCTCGGATGCCTGTCTTTTTCTTTGCGTTTTTTATATATTCCGGTTGTCGGTTGTTCCGACGGCATTATATAATTAAATCTTCGTCCAAAATAATGTAAAGCAAAATCAAACCGAAGTTTAATAGTGTGTTTATTGAATCTAGCACAAAACCGACAACTAGTAACGTCATGGTCAGGGCCTAGGCAAGGAATGCAGTAAGAGTGAAAATCCTTATGAGGTATTTGCTTCCCACAAGAAATACAATTATTAACTTTTACTGACATCGGTCTGGAGCAAGAAAAAGTTTCCCCAACTGGGTACGTAGCTTTATTGAAGACTTCGGTTCTGAAATTCAATTTTGAAAATCTCAGGAGTAGGCCGACTGGCACTTGCGAACTGCTTATGCTTCGGGTACTGCGCGGCAAGAAAGACTGAAGAAAATGGTGTTGGTTGCAACTTTTATACCCCTGGCGCACTGACGTCAGGGAAGAGGTGACAGCAACCGACGCCGGACCAAGACTTTGGAACTCGGGCCGACTACGGGTCACCTGCCAGCAGGATAACCCAAGTGTAATGACTGCAACAGTGAAACATGATGAACATCATATGCATCTTTTTGACTGCTTCGACACACATCCAATAATTATTTCAGATCATGCACTGATAAAAATCAAGATAAAAATGCAGGGTAATGAAATAAAGAGAAGACACTGGCACTTTCCTACCTACTTGTTTAAAAGAGGGGAATTTATGGAATGGGTAGTGGAAATTATTAGAGAGTTATTAGGGAAGATAGAAATATCTTCAGAAGTTGTAGCTTGTGAGTAGAATAAACTGAAAACAGTTTAAAAATAGGTAGAAATAAAAGAGAAAGAGACATGGCTAAGAAGTAAAAGGAGTTAGAGGGGCTGGCAAAGTTTAAAGTACTGAAGACAAGGAGAATCTCACACAAAAATAAGCAGCACAAATGCAGAATGCTAAAGAGAAAATAAGAGTATCTGGATAATATGCATGAGTTTAGAAAGATTGCTGTTAAGCAGCTAGTTTTTAATAATAACTCCAGAGCACGATTTTTTTTAGCACACAGACTTAGGTAAAAGAAAACAGAAACGGGTTATCACCACACGTAGGGAACTAATAACAAAAATAACCAGAGATCCTGTAGAGGTATTGGTGATATTTCAGAAGAAAACTTGAACAAAGCAGAGAATGTGAAAATAATGAAAGAGCACACATTAAAATATTTATGGAAGAATTTAATTATGCAAAGGCTAGAGGTAAATGAAGCTCAACAGCTAACAGTTAAGAGAGAAGGAGATAAGATAAAAAATGATGATGTATAATCAATCTTCAGGAAAGTCTCCAGGGACAGATGGTATTCCGGTGGAAGTTTGGAAGTTAGGAAAGAAGAAAGTGATAAAGATCTGCAAGATTTTCTTTAATAGTACTTTGAAAGGAAGAGCACCATCAACATCTTGGAAGAAAGTTGTGGGGGCCATCTTACTTAAATATGCTAAAGACCCATCAGATCCAGCTTCATATAGATCTATTTCAATTTTAAACCATGATTATGAAGTGTTTATGTTTATACCAGCTTAAAGATGGCAAAGGCATAGCCAAAATTGATGGATATGGATTAATGCGGTTTTGTGGAGGGGAGACAAACATATGATAACATTAGAACAATGATGATCCACAGGGAAGCAGAATGCAAGAAAACACAACTTTTGTTGGTGGGTCTTGGTACAGCTAATACACCTAACAGAATTTGCTAGGAGTTTATGGGCTGGGCAATTTTCAGCATTTGTGTTCCCCGACAGAGTACTAGCATTAATAATGAGGACACATGATGGGTTGTAGATAAGAAGATGGATGGTTCCACTCTCAGAAGCTGTGTTTGACAGAGGAGCCAAGTAGGGATGTTTTTTCCCACTATTTGTTTTACATTTAGAGTGGTTGGCAAATAAAATAAGGGATTCACAAACTCAAGAACATAACTGGTATAGTACTTAAGAAAAGATGTCTGTATTTGCAGATCACTATTTGCTATACTCCTAACTGGCATACTCAAATCCTTCCAGGTCTTTACTACTTTTTTCCATGTTATCTTCCACGGTTCCACAGAAATATCGTGTTCCTACAGACATCCCTGTGGAATGATTATACATCTCTGTTTTTCTCTCATTTGTTCCTACCTTAGCCATTAAGTGCTGAACCTCATCTTCCTCCAACTGTGATATAATTATGTCTACAATAAATAATCCCATTTCTGCCTTTTCTTGGCTCTCCATTCCCCTGCCTTATACACATTTTTATAAAATTTCTGAAATATGCAAAATAGTATTACAGGGTCTCTAGTTATTTTCTTGCGATAAGTCCCGTAAACTGGATACATCTCTTAGTTGTTTCTCTTGCCTAAGCCATTGAAACAATAACTGTGTAAAATCTTACCATAACCATAGATGTCCTTCTCTTCTATATGCAGCAATATTCATAACATGAGGGAGTCCGCCTCCAGCTGACTCATACATCCAGCCAGTATACAATGTCTAAAAGCTACTGCAAGGTACGTGTGATGGCGCTCATCATTCAGCGTACGTAGGCTATAAATAGACATTGGGTATAAAGTGGACATCAGCATGTACCTACCTCAGAACTGAATGCTGCAAAGCCCCAGCATGATAAAGGTGAGCAAAATGTAACCAGGGATCAGGCAAGCATCAGGGGGAAGGGAGGGAGGAAGCAATACTGCAGCATATAGAAGAGAAGGACATCTATGGTTATGGTAAGATTTTACACAACTATTCTATGTCCTTCTATTCATATGGTGCAGTATTCATAACATGAGGGAGAATGCCAAAGCTCATGCAGAGGAGGATCAGAAACATTTTCTATAAAGCGATGGAGAATAGCTCTGGCAAACTCCGCTCTGGACCTCGAAAAGACATCCAATTTACAGTGCTTGGTGAAGGTATGAACAGAGTACCAGGTAGCTACCTCTAGGACAGAGGCTGTATCCAATCCTATAAAGAAGGCCCCAGAACAGGACACAGGCCTAGTAGAATGTGCCCTTACAGGGGAAGATGGATCCTTTTACATTGGCTTAGCAGCAGAAATAAATGGCTTTAGACATCCAAGAAGAAATAGTTTGTGAAATTGGTTGGCCCAGGGCACTTGTGTGACAGGAAACAATCTGTCAGACTTACGGATGGGCTTGGTTCTGCTCAAACAGAATCCAAGTTGTCTGTGAACATCCAAGGTGTGGTGAATCCTCTCACTGGAAGACTGGGGAAAGGGAAGAAGGTAGGGAGATTGATAGCCTGATTCATGGATAACTCAATTACCATCTTGGGCATGAAAGAAGGGTTAGTCCAAAGAGAATCCCTGTCCATATGAAAGACAGTAAAGAGAGAAAAGGCCATGAGGGCTTGCAGCTCAAAAACCCTTCTTGCAGAGGTAATAACCACTAGCAGAACTACTTTCCATGTGCAGTGTTGCAGGGAGGATGACACTGCTGGTTTGAAGGGGGCTACAGTAAGTTTTTCAAGAACAAAACTGAGATCCCAAGGAGGAGGCACTGGCTTCCTTGGTGGTTTAATGTGAAGGATGCCTTTTAGGAGCAATTTGACTTCCAATCTGGAAGCCAAGGGAGGAGACATAGGTATGCAGGGTGAAATGGCAGACAGATGTGCCTTGACTGAGGAATATGACAAGTCACTCTTCATTAATCCACACAGATAAGACAAAACCACTGGCACCTCTACAGACAGTGGTTGCAAATGTTTTTTTAAGACACTAGAAGGAAAACCTCTTCCATTTGGAGACATATGATTTCCTAGTAGTGGGTTTTCTGGCCTCCTGCAGAACTTGTAGCATGTCCTCGGTGTGAAGGTGTCTAAAGGCAACAAAAGCCCTATCACCCACAGAGTCAAGTTTAAGGTCAACATTTGTGGATGTACTAGAGCTCCCTTGTCCTGTGTGAGTAAGTCCATCCTGAGGGGTAACTTGTGGGGATTGCCCTTTGCTAAATGTAGAAGAAGGGTAACCAATCTTGTCTTTGCCAAAAGGAGGTCACCAGCAAGATATTTGGTTGCTCCCACTGGATTTTCAGCAGAACCTTCTGAATGAGTGGGAATGGGGATGCATACAGAAACATCCCCTTCCATGGAAAGGATAGAGAATCCACCCCCCATGCCCCAGGATGTGGAGCCCTGGCACAATACATTTGAAGCTGTCTGCTCATGGGGGAGGCAAAAGATGTATAAGAGGGATGCCCCATTGATGGACAAGGTCCAGAAACACATCCCTGTTCAACATCCACTCGTGGGATTGAGTCATGGACCTGCTCTGAGAATCTACCATCATATTCTGAGCAGAGGAAATGTAAACAGCCTGGAGTGAGACCTGACTCTGCTGGGTTATCCCCCCAGGTGTACAATGCCAGTCTGCAGAGGATATAGGACTTTGTCCCTCCCTGCTTGCTGATATACCAGAGGATTCTGGTATTGTCTGTGAACCACCTTAGGACCGCTGGTGAAATCCTGGACTTGAAGATTTTGAGGGCAAAGACCAAAGCTCTCATTTCCTTTACACTATGTTCTTTTTTCTGAGGAGGGGACCACACATCCCTGACCTTCCAGTTTCCCAGAGTTGCACCCCATCCTGTGTCTGATGCATCTGTGTACAGATCCTAGGTGGATGGGAGTGATTGAAGGGGTAGGCCTGGATTTCTGCTGACCTGGAAAATCCGCCACTCTAACTCCTTTGTCAAACAGAGCAGGAGGGAGACAACAAAATCCAGAGGGTGAGAGTGTTGCTTCCAAACTGATCTCAGGAACCACTGAAATTTCCTCATGTATAGCCTGGCAAAGGGAAGCACTGGAATAGTTGAGGCCATGAACTCCAGGAGGCACAGGAACTCCCTGATATTCAGGGACTGAAGTGGTATTAGGTCCTGGCAATATGAGGTGAGAGACAGGATCTTTTCTGGGGGTAAGCAAGCTATCACTGTGCTTGTCAATATCCTACACCCAGGAAGACATGATTCTGGGAGGGGGTCACGGAAGACATTTGGAGGTTGATGGTAAACTTCTCCTCCCTCTCAAAATGGACATTGTGTAGGAAAAATTGTCCATGAGATGCAGGATCTAAATCTTGTCAACACAATGAACAAAACATGCTGGAGGGATAGGTTTCTGACCCAGAGACTCCCCATACTCTGGAATAGACTGCCCATACATGTCAAGCACAGCGCCTCCTTGGCCCTCTTCAAAAGGAACCTCGACAATTAGATGGGAAATTCACCCCAGGGATCACATCAGTTGCCCTGCTAGACAGGGGTCCAGGGAAGTAAATATTGTGGGAAGAAATATCCAGGGAATTGTTATGGCTAGGCTTGTATAGACCCTAGGGTCGATAGCCTAGTACCAACCCATGAACCCTGCAGTCTGCAGTGGGCTACAACAGGGGCTAAACATTATATGAATACCCTTGGTGCTGTAGACAGACCAAAGGGAAAAGCACAAAACTGAAAATGACAGGAAGCCACAGAAAAGCGATGGGAATTTCCTGAACTGTTGGTGAATGGGAATGTGAGGTAGGCATCTTTTATGTCCAGTGACACCATGAAGGCCTGGGGAAGAATCTGAAGCAGTAGAGTAGGAAGGGTCAGCAAGCAAAAGGTGGGAACTTTCTGAAAGATGTTTAGATGGGGCAGATCTAGGATGGGCCATCAAAGGCCATCCTTTCATGAGACCAGAAACATCCTGGAGTAAAATCTTTTTCTCCTTTGACTGAGTGGCACCTCCTGGATACTGCCCTGAGAAAGAAGAGAAGAAAGGACTACTGGGAACAATTCCATTTGGTCTTGTGGAGGTTGTGGGCTTCCCTTGAAGGTAGGATGGGTTTCCCATACCATGAAGTAACCTTGATCAATGATGGAAAGGACCCACGAGTCCTGGGTTATCTGTTTCCAAGCTGGAAGGGAAAGAAAGAGGCAAAGAGAAAGGGGGTAGATGGAGCTAGGACTTGGTAGTCACAGGCTACCAGGTTTGGCCTGAAAAGGCTGTTTCTGAGGGGGTGTGGAGGAAGCAGACTTAAAAGGAGCCTGTCTCCTAGTATCCCTTTTACCTTTAGGTGGGAGAGATTTAGTTGCCTTTATAACAAAGGTGGTGCTGGTTGGGTAGTTTCTTTGCAAGCAGGGGGCAGGAGAGACAAATAAATCCCAAAGTTCCTTCCCCTTTTCCTGTAGAGTTTTAAATAGCTCTGCAGCTACAGTTCCAAATAACACATCCACAACTGGCCACAGTACAAACATAGGTTTAATGAAGAACTCAGAACTCTAGCGCCTCAGCTTACAGCCTTCCAGGAGTAATACAAACAAATAGTTTGTATTACTCCTGGAAGACTGTAAGCTGAGGCACTAGAGTTCTGAGTTCTTCATTAAACCTGTGTTTGTACTGTGGTCAGTTGTGGACTTCTTGTTGCAGTTATTCAAGTTGTTACATACAGTTCCAAATAAGGCCTTGTTGTCCAGAGGGGCATGCATGAGCTTAGCTTTGATATCATCAGGTAAAGGTTGTAATCTAAACCATGAATACCTTCGCAGGACTGACACCATAGCTGCAGCCCTAACCGAAGCCTCCACTGCATCATGACTATATTTGATGGAGTGCCTGGTAACCTGGGAACAGGAATTAAGAATGCCGGAAAGCTTAGCTTTGTTGGGAGAATCTGGAAGCTCTGACAGGAGTTTCACTGCATCTGCCAAAAGAGCCAGGAAATATTTGGCCATGTGAGTCTGACAATTCATTGCTCTGAAGGCCAAAGTTGCAGAAGTATACAATTTTTTCCACAGCCTCTTCATAACCTTTCTTTCCTTAACAGAGGGAGGCAGGAAGGTGGAGGGTAACAGTTTGGAAGCTTTATATGCTGCCACTGATATAGCAGCTGGGTCACCTGAGGGTGCCTTAAAAAGGAACTTGGTATCCTCATGCACCTTGTAAAATCTGTCAGGCCACTTGGGGACTGGAGGCTGGGAATCTGGGCACTTTGAAGCTGCAGTGAAGGCATCCAAGAAGGCTGGCAGGACTGGAGGGATGGCTGAAGGATTAGGGGATTCCATTTGTAGGAGGTCATAGTACCTCTTTAGAGTCTCAGAAACCTGGCAGCAATCCCACTTAAAGTCCATCTTCAAAATGGTCTCTACAAAGGAAATACCCTCCCCAGGGGAATCCATACCATTAGATTCCTCCTCTGGGGAGGCAGAGCCTAGAACGAGGCAATTTCAGTAGAATAGGCAAGAGATTCATCCTCTGATGAATCTTCCTCTTCAGAACAGACATTCTCTGCAGGCCTCTTCAAAGGGGAAGAAGGAGAAAGGGCCAGTGCCAGAAAAAAATGGGCTGACATCTGGCAGCGGTCCATGAAGGCATTAAAGAGGCCTTGGGTAAAGGCTTGCCAGTCAGGAGTTTGATCAGAAGCCTGGCTCTGAGGAGACAGAGAAATATGTTTAGTTTTTAGTTTCTTCTTCTTTGGAGCCTCAGGAGCCAGGCGATGAAAGGAAGAAGGCTCTGACATCAGGCAGCATTCCACGATATCCATAAAAACATCCTCATGAACCACAATTTGCGTCACGCTAAGCAGGCCCTTCAGAGATAACCAGCCAAGCTTCTCCACGACACCCAAACCAGACACCTGCAAATCTTTTTGGGATATGCTTACAGATTCCTTGATGGCTTCCACCGAGGTACCCATCAATGGTGTCTCTACAGATTCTGAAGCAGCTTCCGGGCCTTCATCAGAATTGGGAGGGACACCCAGAGTAGAGGGAGCAGCTGTAGGATCAGGCTGAGACTTCTTGGCCTTCTTGAGTTGGGGCTGTGTTGAATGGTCCAACATTGATTCCATGTCTAGAACTAAGCTTTTAAGGCACTGATTCTCCAAATATAACCTAATGGATGCTAGGTGGCTACAGAGTGTTTTAGGAACAAAAGGCCTTGCAAACATTGCAGGACGTGTGATTGTGGTCTGGGCCTAAGTAAAATAAGCAAAGCCTGTAGGGGTCTTTATGTGGAATTTGCCTTCCACACTGACGCTTGCCCTTCCTAGCTGACATGTACTCACAAGAAAAAAAACAACACAGTATCCAAAGGAAAAGAAAAAAACCCTACAGGGTACTTATCTGAAGCATAAAAGTGAGTTCTGTGGTGAGTGACAACCAGAGCTGGATGTCGGACAGGCGACAGAAAAATTCTGAGGTAGGTATGTGCTGATGTCCGCTTTATACAAGACATCTGTTTATGGCTGATATAAGCTGAGTGATGTGCACCATCACACGTACCTTGCAGTAACTTTTAGACTTTGGTTTATTGGCCGGACGTACAAGTCTGCTGGAGACGGACTATCTCATGTTATGAATACTGCAGCATATAAATAGAAGGACATCTAATAGATTTTGTGATCTGGAGTTGTTAGCAAAAATAGTTGCTTAACAGCAACATTTCTAAAATTATACATACTATCTAAATACTCTCCAATTTTCCTTTTAGCATGCTGCAGTTATTCCTCCTTTGGTTCTGTGAGATTTCCTCTACTCTGCAATATGTTAACCTTACTCGTCCCTTACTATTACTTCCCCATATTTCTCTCTCTCTTATTTCTACCATGTTTTAAACTCTATTTTCATTGTGTCCCACTGACCAGCTATTGATCCTGAAGTAATTTATATCTTCTGTAATAACTCACAAATCAGATTCATTACAAATTCCTTAAATGCCTATCTTTTCTTCTAGACAAGAGGGAAACATTTTTTTGTTATTTTTACATTATTATCATGTATTTTTATCCTTGTTTTTACTGCTACATGATCTGAAACAGTTATTGGGCATCAAAACAGTCAATTAAAAACAAATGTTCCTGTGAAATTTATTTTTATTTAATCTAGCCAATTTATTTAGTCTTTTGGAATGATGTGTAAATTCTGAGTTCCTATTACTAAATCTATATCTCCCATACCAAAATGTTTCGTATACGTCTTCAATAATTAATCCTCCTTTGTTAAATTTTCCATCTAGATCCACCTGATATGTCTTCAATATTGCAAGTCAGGTTCCAGTCCCAATTCATAAATATTATTCCCCTGTTGAAGGCTTATTATTTCTTCCAAAATTCTGTTAAGTTCGATAATGTTACTTTTGGGTAGAATAAAGATAAACGGCAGTGTAATCGTCTTCCCCTGTCAATAACCCATTACTACCATAAGTCTACCACTATTGTCTTTTATACTCTTCTATCATTATTGCATGGGTCTACTTTGTTTCATTGAATCTCATTTCACTAAATTTCATTTCACCCCGACCACTTCCCTAAAAACTCATTTCACTGAACTGCTGCTAGTATATATGGCACTGTGTAGAGTATTGTAAGGCAAGTAAAAGGCATATGCCCTTTTCCCCACTGTTTTCCCCACTGTAGTATGATCCTGGAGTTAGTATATATAGTTGGGGGGTGTGGAGGACATAGCCCCCCCCCCCTCAGTTAGTTTGAGTACATATTGTCTTCTGGAGAGAGTTAATCATGGGTGTTGCAACTATGCAAGTCTATTGTTTAAAATGCATTGTTTTGAAGTTTTTGGTAAAATACAATATAAAGAAACCATCCACCACACCCCCTAATCTGGGGGGGCTGTGCCCCACCACACACCCCTAACTATATATACTAACTCCAGGATTGCACTACAGTGGGGAAAAGGACATATACCTTTTACTTGCTTACAGTGCTCTACACAGTGCCATATATACTAAGTTCAGTTCAGTGAAATGAGATTCAGCGAAATGAGTTTTCAGTAATTTGTGTTTTCAGCGATGTGGTTGGGGTGAAATTAAATTCAGCTAAATGAGATTCAACTAAACAAAGTAGACCCCTGTTGCATACCCTCTCACAGTCACTATTTTGTCCCTGATTATCTGCTTAATGTGCAGCCTGAAACATTTTTTGTCAAATTAACCAGATAATTTCTATCCAAATACATCATTGCTATTTGTAC
Source organism: Protopterus annectens (assembly GCF_019279795.1). Classification (NCBI taxonomy): domain Eukaryota; kingdom Metazoa; phylum Chordata; order Ceratodontiformes; family Protopteridae; genus Protopterus; species Protopterus annectens. The sequence continues at coordinate 999,435,964 of NC_056735.1, read as the reverse complement.
CCTATATGTCTTAATAATAGTTTGATACTATATGTTAATATTGCCAAAGCAGCTATTCTACTGAAAAGCTACTGTTACTACACATTATGTATTATATTTCTTTTGAATAGGTTTATAACTAGCAACTTATATGCAGACACAAAGGTGTGACAGGCTGATTTTATGTGTAGGTTTCTTCTTCTTATCACTATTTGCAACTATGACAAACTTCCTAAACTTCTTGTTTCACTCAAGAAACTAAAAACTAAATACATTTTAACCTCCAGCCATTTTTAAATGATAGCAAGCACATGAAACTATAAACACTTTCTTGAAAGGAAGTTTACCACACCATGTAGCAGTCAATGGCTGCACCCACAAACATGATCTATTCTAAACTTAAGAGTTAACCATGCTAACTTGAAAGTTTGAGCTTGTTTTCCCACAGACTGATATCAGCCCTTAATTCTGTTCCCATCCCATAAGTGAAACGTTTTCAATAAAAATGCAAAACGGCTACTCTTAAATAAAGTATGCACTTATATTTAAATAATTAAAGTAGTAAATCTGCCATGCAGGCAACTGCTTTTGTATCTCTTCACTTCCCCACTGTGCCAAGCTTCACTTATTTTCACTGAACTGCTTGCTAGTTTCCCTTTAAGAGTTAAATATATATAATGTACATTCACTGTCAGAAAACTGCTCAGACCTTTCCTGATTACTTGCTTGCACCTGCAGAGTCATTGTCTCCAGAAGCATTTGCTAATAGAAGAGAAAAAAAAAACAGCTAGTAGGTTTGCAAATGTAAGAAAGAACCTTTGTTGATTTCACTCAGAACACACTGGTCAGGTCTCTCATAACTGTGTGTTCCTGTTTCACTCTTTTTCTTAAAAATGGGTGGTAATAGAAAAAACATCTAATAGCTTTACAAATGCAAGAAAGTAATGTAATTGTTCATGCTTTTAACACTTTTCTGTTTTTAAGAATATTTGCTTAAAAATCCCATCTATAGCTTAAACTGGGAACATTAAGCTGGGCATCCACCTCTATAAAAGCAGAAAGAATTACTACCTTTTAATTATATTACTATGAATGCATTTTACATCCCAAACTAGAGCTGAATCACATTACAATAGTGTTAACTTGCTTTATTCCACCATTTACAATCTTGTTATAGTATAAAACCTGGATGCATTACAATTAAGAAAAATACTTTTTTCCTTTAATATCACTATCATACACAACAGTCACTAATAAAACTCACTCACCTCTCATTTAAAATACCTCAGACTGTATACTATACAGTACTGCTTTACAGTTTAGCATGCACTTTGTATTGTGATTTTTTCCCCCAGAAATATTAACAAGAACAAACTTTTTTAATGACAGTTTCTTATTCAGTCCCTTCAATGGTATTCTAAACATTAATGACAAGTAGAGTTCACCCACTACCACAACAGTCAACAAACTTCCAGTCTTTTTATCCACTTCTTCTTTCAGAACCACAATTACAGAGGTTAAGCTACATTTACTTGGACTGACGTCTTACATTAATTCCAGTTATTCACTCATCTCACCTTATTGTTGGTATTCTTCTTGATCATCTCAACCTCCTAACACTAGTCTCTAGTTCAAGTCCAATGTACTCCTGATTCTTCTAGTCAGATCCAGTGCTTTTTTCTGTCACTCAGGTATTTTACTTTGGAACAATAGAAAAGGTTTCATTGGCAAAGTCTCTCTACTGGCTTTGCTATTGTGAGAAGAACGAGAAGCAGGGTCCAGTTCAACTTACTAGCTCACTTTTTATTAGATTTACTTTAATTTCTCTTTAGGCTTCACTGAATCCAAAAATGTCTGATCTTCTATGGAAACATACTATGAAGACAACTGAATAACAGCAACTTGAGTCTCACTCGTGCCTCTCCCCACCCTCTGATTGCCAGAATAAACTTAATACATTTAAATGTTTTCCACACTGGTATCCCCAGTTTGTAATGCTTTTCCTTTATGCCACAGTTCTAGCTCTTTCATTTTTGTCAGACTCACAGCTCTCATTATTTGTATAATGCCATTCTGTTTAGGTCTTAACTTTTCTTGATGTCTTCATTTTCTTTTTCACATCCGCCATAACTTGAGCACTGCCAGTTTTGTTTATTTCAATTCTTGATCCCCGTTATTATTTGTGCTACATGAAGGATTTCAACAGAAGAACTGATCCCCAAATATTACAGCTCTGCTAGAAGCTCATATAAAGTCACACAAACTTTCAAGCTACCCACACTTAAAAGCTTAAGATGGTGTTACTATGGCCAAAATGTTTTATGTGTGGCCTTTTGCTGCTTCCTATCATGTCCATTTTAATGAACTTTTTGAAGTATTCTTTGACTTTTTTCTTTAAGTGAAACAGGTCCTCCTGTGAGGTTTCAATCTGGTAGCCTTACACAGTTTGACTTGTTTGATTAATGGCACTGGAAGGCTAAGGAACAAACTTTTATACCCCCTGTACAGTTTTATTTATTTATTTAACATTTGTTAACCAGGAAAGTCCGACTTGGAACAAAGCCAATTTTCAGTGGAGGCCCAGGGAGAAATGCTCCAGATGCCTGTTATATAATCAATAGTCATTCTGTGTATTTCATTTGCACACTATCTACCAGCACAGCTAATGCTTTTCCTGTACGCTTTATGCATTTTCTTTGCTTCATAAAATACTGAAATGGCTTTCATCACTTTTTTTTTTGTTTTACTTTTCACTTCTGCAACGAAACATTTGATTTGAACTAGTTTGGATGATTATGATTTTTTATGTCCAGATTCTATTGTCAGTTTCTTCAGCTTTAACTCTGATAGTCCTCTTACAGTACTCTTCCAGTATTATGTTTAATGAAGCTATTGTGTGTCATAATTTTTATAACTTGCCTTTGTATTTTATCGTAATATGTGGTTCCTATTCTCCATCGTCCTTTCTTAAGGTGTAGATTATGAGTAATCATTGTCACAATCCTCAGTTCATGATCTTTTATCATTGTCATATGACATTCCTTAAAGGTGTCCTGCCTTGCCCACTGTCTGGCCATCTGGTCTGCATTCGTTATGCAGTAGCTCTTCATCTGTGGTTTTGCAAACCTAAGCACAGTGACTGTGCTTGTCGCACACCCTTCCCTCATGGTTGACCACTGTTCCTTATGAGAATGTTGTCCACCACTCTACATGCAATATATAAGCTCTTTTCATTTGTGGTAGTTACACATATTTGACTGTCACTTTCATGTTGCCTTTTCCCTGTATTATTTATTTCTCTCAACTTTTATTTACTTCTTTACATCTGTGCCATCTCAGTTGGCATTGAGGAATAATGCCCTAACTATGACTTAAGAAACTCAAGACTGACTAGTAATTTGTGCAACTTCTGGAGCTTGATCGAGGGAGGACAGCAGTGATGAGGCTTAAGCCTACTCTCCTCTCCTTGTAGGAAGCAGAAGGATCATGTGCTTGTGAGCACAGCTTCTGCAGTTGAATCTCCAAGTGGACATCAGGAATCAAACAAATGGACTTATATGCAAGGGGAGCAAGACCAACCGATTATATCACATGGGGCTATGGAATGCATCACAAAGGCCCACTACATGCCAATCCTGTACGAAAATGAACATGCACAGAGAGTCAGGCTTAATTGAAGGTGCCACTCCAGATGTGCTTGATTCACAGCCACACAGGGAATAAATGAACCACAGAGCTCTTGGCAGTGATGAAAGAATCAGTCAAGAGAGTCACCAGGTGAGGCTAATGGCATGAGTGTCTCAAGAAAATATTAACAAATCTCAATCTTTGTTGTCTGCACTTCATAAATATCAAAGGATCTGGCAAAGACAAGCCCTTTGTCTACAGATGTCAGACTCACCATTCCACTGCTGGAGAACTGTGCAACATAACAGTGAAGTCAGCTTCTAATACTCTCAGATTGATGTGGTACATGCATGGGCTCTCGTTTTTTCATTTTTGACTATCCTGATTCTCTACATTTTTACATTCTACAAGAGTACCCACCTTTAGTCATATCAAGATGTACAGCTATAGTACAGTTTAAGCTGGCTACACATCACTTTCACAGTTTATCAACACTGACAAATTAATTACTTCTACAGATGTGGTACTTATTACCTATGTAAACTTTTTTCCTGCTTTAATAACTCTTGTATATCTTTTTCTTTTATGCAGCTCACTTTACGAAGCTACTAGTAAAAATATTCTGAAATTCTTTTAATTTAGCAGTTCCCACTTGCAGTTTTTTTCTTTCTATATCAAAAATCTACTTGCAAATATGTAAAATAAAAACAGCTTTATCCTTTTTAAAAATTTCCTTTTAACAATAAAATCTCCTTTTCTACCACTTTCACATATCACATATTGAAAAGAAAATGTGGAATGCATTACAGAACACACTCTATATATATATATATATATATATATATATATATATATATATATATATATATATATATATATATATATAGGTTATGCTTATTGAAGACATTTTGAAACTCATCCAACATCCACAGCACATTTAAGCAAAGTCCACTTTAATGATTATGCATCATAAATTTAGTTTGTACAGCTTAATATAAAAAGATGACAGCTAACTAAAAAACTAGAAAATCTTATTCAAGAACTACCTCAGGATTCCAGTCAGAACACAGAACTTTTAACAGGTCCTTGATGAAAGTTGCATAATTTGGCTTATGCATAATTCATTAGATGCATATCCTTCTTCCCACCTCCTGATTTTTGCAGCATTGCCAATGGCCAGCTTGCTGTTATACTCCTAACAAATAAGGAACATTCACGGATTTCTACAAGTTATAAGTTTTTACTGAGCTTACAGCACAGGAGACTATCGAAAAGCCCAGGCACATCACCCAGTAGTGGTGGAAGACTTAACAATGCCCCCCATAAAACAGATTTTCCCAGATATTCCAGGTCAAAAATTTGTGATCAGCCATCACACATAGTGGTTTTAGAGGTTGCTAGGGAAGTAGTTTACTTCACATGTAAGGGAAGCTTATTCCAGAAATGGGGAATACATCAGGTCAGGTACCTATCATGCTACCTGATGTTTTTGAGTTTAGGTCTCTAAAGTGGAGGCTTGCTTAACCTCTGATTCTATATAGGTGAAGGAACTCAAAAGAGTGCTTAGCTATTCTTAGCACAGAAGATCAAGCAGAGATAACCCCTCAAAGGTATGTACAACATGGGAGTTCAGAAGCAGTGCTTTTAGTCTGTCAGAGTAGCTAAGGATACTGAGGTCTGAGATCCTTTTGGTCAAACACTGAGGTCCTCTTGAACTGCTTAGGTGCTTAACAAGGTGCATGCCAAACAGGCTTAATAAGGGAGAATAAAGCTGGACTATAACTTCTTTGGACCTGGAAGAAACAGCATGAATGATAAGCTGTGCAAAGGCAGAAGGCTTTTTTTAACCGAGACAGAGACACAGTAGTTAAATGGGAGTCAGTTATCAACAAACATACCAAAGTCCTTAAAGACTGTGTCAGATTAAAGTAAAATGTTAGCTATATGGTAAATGGTAGTGATGTCAGATTTCTTGGCATTGGAAGCAAGCCCAGGATTAACAACCAACTATCTGTCTGGGCAAGCCCTTTCTATGGGATTTGATAACTGCCTCCACCTACAGCCATCAACAAGCTTGGTGAGCCAATGGTCCATTGATAGCATATTTCATGCCACCGTAGTACATACCAACCTCAAAGGCAATTCAAAATTGTGTGCAGAGCTCATTGTTAATGGAGCAACCTATACTGAGCCAAAAGAAATAGCAAATTCAGCTGCAGCTTTACCCCTCTCTTCCCCCTCAACCGTCCCTCAGGAAATACCATTAAATATCATTCCCCCTGCTATCACTATGAAACATGTCCTTAATGCTCTCTCTAATGCCAAGAACACTGCATCAATAGGGGCAGACAATATTCCAAGATGCCTTCTAAATAGCATCAAGCATGACCTATTAGGCCCTCTGGAATTGCTATTTAACTGTAGCCTCCAAACAGGCTTTATGCCTCAAGAATGGAGAACAGCTGCAATCATCCCTCTGCACAAAAGTGGGCCATCTACATACCCATAAGTCTCTCTAGTCTTATATGCAAAGCCATGGAAATGATCAATAATGACATAGGAAACCTCCGGACACAGGAGCCAACCCAATATGGTTTTGTCAAGGGCAGGTCATGCCTTTTCAACCTGGTAGACTTCTTTGAGAAGGTCACCAAAGCAATGGATGAGGGCAAAATGGTTCACATTGCCTACTTTGATCTGTAAAAGGCATTTGAGACAATATCCCACTCTGGCATTGCTGACAAATTCAGGAGGTTACGTATAAACCCTTATGTCACCCAATGGATAGACACCTGGCTCACAGACAGGACCCAGGAAGCTAGAACTGGGGAATCCACCTCTACAAAGAGTTCAGCCACAAGCAGAGTCTCTCAGGGATTGGTCCTGGAACTGTTCCTTTTTGGCATTTACTTCTCTGAAGTCAAGGCCAATGTCAATGGCCTTTGGTTGACTACATTTGCAGATGATTCCAAATTATGAGCAGTTATAGAATCCCCCACTGACATAAATGTTCTCCAGGAAGGGCTGACACAGACAAATTACTGGAGTCAGAACCATAGATTAAAAGTGAATGCCAAGAAATGCACAACAGTATCCTTCGGGAAGTCATCCACCCCTGATAACTATCACATTGACAATACATCCCTTAGAGCTGACCCAGTAGTCAAGGACATGGGAACACACAGACAGTAATACAGCCTTTGACCATCATATATCTACAGTAGGGAGGAAATCATTTTATGTTGTACAACTTATAAACAAAGCTATGTCATCTAGTTCTAAGGAAGTTACTGTTCCACTGTATTCAGCATTCATCAGACCTATCATTGAGTATAATGCCCCCTTTGGTATGTACCTAACCATGCACATCCAACAAATGGAACATCCACAGAGGTTCCTCACTAAAAGAATACAGGGCATAAGTAAAATGTCCTAAGCAGGCCACTGTAAGACCCCATCTTTATATTCTGTCTCTGACCAGCTATAGAGGGAAGATCTGTGCCTGACATACAAGACATTGTCAGACCCCCACCCTGATGGACCTCCTGCATATCCACAAAACAAATAGCACCAGAATTACCCATTCAAAAGACAAACCTTGCCTGTGATATAAATTGGACATGTTAGAAAGGTATACATTCATTTGCCTGAAACACATGTTGGCAGTCGTACAGTTGTGCGATTTTAAATGTCGAAATGTCCGAACATACCAAAATTTCAAAAATGGTAATCTCGATAACGAGATTCAACCATTTTTGAAATCGAAAAAGTTACATACAGCGTTATGCAGGGGGGCAAGCCCCCCTGCACCCCCCACACCCCCTACTTTAATATACAAACTCCGAGATCGCACTACAGTGAGGGAAAGGATTCATTTCCCGATCCCCGCTATAGTGCAATCTGCACCCAAAATGGGGACTTCAAATGAGCGAATGCCAATGTGCATTCGCTCATTTGAAAGTCACACCTTTTTGAGATCCAGAGGTTGTACTTTCGCACTTTGGCGAATCGTACAACCTCCATACAAACAAATTAATATATACCGTTAGAAATACATGTATATATCCCAGAGACTACTCCTTCTCTGGAACAGGCACCCCATCCATATGAAGCAGAGTTCCTCCCTAACCCAATTCAAATGCAACTTGGGCAACTGGATGGGGAAGAGGAAATTCATCCCTGTTTTGGCACCTGTGTCTCTAATGGACACAGGCAGCCTGTAAAGGGTTTATCTCCCATGCCTCTGCTTGTAAATGTTTCATCTCTCAAGACTCTTCTTACAATTATCAAGGGTACCAGAACTTGTCAGACAATTGGGATGCATGGCTAGGTTTAAAAAGGCCCTTGTAGTTCTAGTAACCACCTATAAACCTATGAACCAAAGAAGAGGAGGGTTAAGAGAACAAAGCCCTGTGCGACACCACTGGTGACACCTTTCTGTCTTGAGCAAACATCCCTGACCTTAGCAGTTTGGTTTCTGCCCGACAACCAATTGACTCACACATAGTTTGTAGGATAGGTAAAGTCAATAAATAAGCATGGGGTATAGTGTTGAAGGCTTTGGCAAGGTCCAGGTAGGCAGCATGGATTGTGTCCCTTATCTGTGGCCTTGGTAGCCCTTTCAAAGAGCTCAACCTATGGGGAAAACTACTCTCTCAGGTATAGTTGAGTTCAACCAGTGACTGCAACCACAGAAGGGTGCTTAACTATTAGATCTTCAACTGGGAAAGTTCTGGTTGCATGTTAAAAGTGACTGAGGGTCTTCTGGCATCATATGTTGTTGTGGAAGCATCATGTTAGCTGTGAGGCATTGGGAACAGTATGTTTTAATACTACAAAAGCTAGTATCTTTCTTGATTTCAATTGACAACTTTAGGGTGTCTCCTGCTGGGGCTCTGGAACAGCCCTACCTCACTCCTAAAATGTTACATTGTTCTAGAATGAGCTTAAGATAGCTGCTTGTTGAAATATGATACATATAGGATCATAGGAAGTTACTATGCTATTGGCCCTGAGGCCCTTAGAAGCCTAGCCAAGAATTTAGCCCATGTTTAAACAAGTCAACACCCAAAGCCCCTGTCCAGCAGGGATGCAGGTGAAATCCCAGGGGTGTATTTTCTGTTTCAACTTCAGTTATCCAGGTTGTGCTTAAGAGATAATAAGGTACTCTGCTTGACGTAGAAATGGAGTCTATTCCACAGATGGGGGAGTCTCTGGGACACAAATCTGTCCCGACAACAAGTCCTATTGATATCACAGACCAGTTGAGGTCTCACATATGGGTTGCTCAAGTGGAGCTTGACTTACGAAAATGCAGCAGTCCCATCAAGCCAGGGTCTGAGATTACTTTGTATACCAGACAGAGGTCACCTCTGAGGAGTCTGTATGAAACTGAGTAGAGGGATAGGTTCATAGGTTCATAGGTAGATACTAGGCTATCTGCCCTAGGGCATTTATAAGCCTAGCCAGAGTGTATTTGGCTTCCGCCTCCCTATTAGATTAACCTACTGTGCCTCTGTAAAGTAGGTCACAGAAGGTACCCTTTTAATAGTTTACTGTGCCTCTGTCTAGCAGGGACACAGGAGAGATCCCAGGGGTGAATTTGCGATTTCCCATCCACGCGTCCAAATTTCGCTTGAAGAGGGTCAGCGAGGGGCTATGTCTAACATGAATTGGGATTCTATTCCAGAGTGAGGGGAGCCTCTGGGAAATGAATCTGTCCCTCCAGCATGTCCTATTTATTTTTGTGCTGAGGTTTAGGTCCCTGGAGCGTGTAGCTCTAAGGGACTTGGATTTTTTGAGGTGGAGCATGTCCATTAATTCTGGGTTTGACATGGCTTTGTACATCAGGCATAGATCACCTCTGAGTAGGCGGTAAGCAACTGAGTAGAGCTGGAGTTTCTTTAGTCGAGCTGCATAGAACATCTGTTTGTAGCCCATGATCCTCTTGGTGAGGTACTTTTGGGGTCTCTTCAGTTGCTGCAGGTGTCGGGTAAGGTACATCCCAAAAGGGGCATTGTATTCAATTATGGGCCTGATGAGTGATGAGTAGAGGGGCATAATGACCTCTCTTGATCTAGATGCGAACCCTTTCATGATAAGGTGGGCTATATAGAAGGTCTTTCTAACCACTTAGGCAATGTGATTATCAAAGGAGAGATTACTATCTACGTTGGTCCCCAAATCTCTAATTACTTCTTCCATACTTAATGGATTACCACCTATGTGGTAATTTGTGGGCACCTTGTTTTTCCCAAAGGGGATGACTATGCACTTTTTAGCATTTAGCTTGAGGCCGTGGTTCTGGCACCAAGCATCCGTCTCTGTGAGACCCTTTTGGAGGATGCTTGTGTCAGCTGGAGGTTAGATTATGGCCCCCAGTTTGCAGTCATCTGCGAACTTTGTCAGCCATAATCCTCCCGTGTTAGCCTGAACCTCAGAGAAGTATATACCGAATAAGAGAGGTCCCAGAACTGAGCCCTGTGGGACGCCACTTGTAACTGGTTTGGATTCGGACATGGCACCTGCAATTCTGACCATGTGGGTTCTATCTCTGAGCCAGTTTGCAGCCCATCTTGTGATATAGGGGTTGATATTTAAGCCGGTAAGCTTATTTATGATGCCCGAGTGGGGTATTGTGTCGAAGGCTTTTGCGAGGTCCACGTAGGCTGTGTGGACTACCTTGCCCTCATCTATGGCTTTGGTAACTGTTTCAAAGAAATCAACTAGGTTTAAGAGGCAAGATCTGCCCTTAACAAAGCCGAATTGGGTAGGGTCCAGTGTCTGCAGTCTCCCAATGTCTTTGTTTATGAGTTCCATGACAATACGCTCCATAGCTTTACAGACCAGACTAGTCAGGCTTATGAGGTGATAGTTTCTGGGGTCTGTTGTGGCACCACCTTTGTGGAGTGGGACCAATGTAGCTGTACGCCATTCTTTGGGTACATATCCTGTAGTAAGGCTAAGTTTGAACAGTGACAATGTGAGGGTTCAGTTCTTCTTGGAGCTCGTGTAAGACACAGCCTGGGACACCGTCCGGTCCCATAGATGCTGTGTTTTTTGCTTTGGAGAGGGCAGCTTTCACCTGTGCATCTGTGATGTCAGGGAGGTTACATTCAGTTGGGATAGGCGTTTGCTCATTTGGGGGGGAAGGGGGGGAGAAGTTTGCACTGAATATGTCTGCCAGGATGTTGGCTATGTCTGTAGGTTTGGTATATTTTGTACCGTTATGCAACAATTTAGAACATATCTGTGAGTTTCTGCCCATGTTTCTGACATAACTAAAGAAGGCTTTGTGATTATCTTTAGTGTCTAGGGCAATTTTTCTTTTGAAACTGGCCTTTGATGATTTTATGAGGGATCGAAGTTTCCTGCTAATACTGATCAGAGATGCCTTCCCTTTTTGGGATTTTGCTCTGTCATGTAGTAGCTTCCTCCTTCTGTTGTATAGCTTATTTATGGCCGGGGTCCACCAGACCGGTCTCCTGTTTTTGGAGGAGTGAGTCTTGGTTTTATTTGGAATAGCATGATCCATGCATTCCTGCAGGTGCTCATAGAATGCATTTGTAAAGGATTCTGCGGATTGGGCTGTATTATCCTCTGGCCCAGGGGCTTTGAAGGATTCCACCTCAGTCTTGAGAAGTGCAAAGTTGGCTTTGGAGAAATTCTTTACAGTGATTTCCTTGGCTGGGGTTAGGGACGGGATATGGATGTCTAGGGAAATTTGTTTATGGTCTGATCTTACCAATGAGGGGTTTACCTCTAGTGTGGAACATAGAGTCCCCATGTTGGTGATGACCAGGTCCAATATGTTGTTCCCTCTTGTGGGAGTGGTGACCAGTTGTTCCATTGCGTTAGAGTTTATAAATTCAAGGAACCGTTTGGCGAGAGTGTTTGGGCTTGAGTAGTTTTCCCAGTCAATGTTTGGGTAGTTGAAGTCACCCAATAACATAGTGTTTGGAGAGAACTTCATATTCTCCAGTGTTCTCAGGAATGCCAAGTGGGGTTCCTGAAATAGGGAGGGTGTTCTGTAGCAGGCTACAAACTGAAAGGCAGTTCTGCCCGCTGTTAGTTGCACATGGATGGTTTCCGATGCTTTGTGCAGTGCCACTAACCTGGAGGTGTAGGTATCTTTGATGAATATAGATACTCCCCCTCCTTTTGTGCTTCAGTCCGAGTTTTGGGGCCGAAACGCATGGTATGAGTTATAACCTGGTAGTCCTGGGGTGCTCTCAGGAGTCTTGAACCAGGTTTCTGTTATTGCACAGACATCGATTTTCTCCATACTGAGGAGAGTCTCGAGTGCATGCATCTTGAGATTTAGACTTCTGGCATTGAGTAGCATTACCTTTAGTTTTTTTATCTTTGGGTTGTCTATGGAGGTGGGTTTGTCCTTTGAGCCTTGCCTGAAAAAGGCACTATGGGGGTGGCAAGAGCCTTGGCCAGTATACGAAAGCCTAAGGGTGACAGGTGCAAGCCGTCCCTAGCGAAGCAACGTGGCTTGTCGAGCATGTCATCCCAGGCTGTCAGACACTGGATCCCCTTTGAATGACACCAATACTTTAGCCAATTGTTGAAACTGATCATTTTGTCTTTATACTGTGGAATCATTCTTGGTGAGGGCAAGATGCTACTCAAGGTCAGGGACATACCAGCCTGGGCTACATGGTCATCTATGTCTCTTTTCATGTAGTCCAGGGAGGTACGTCTCAGGTCATTCACACCAGCATGGACAATGACGGAGTCATACTTGTACTTGCTTTGGAGTGACCTGAGTGCTTGCGTTATGTGGCGGATCCTGGCACCCGACAGGCAGCTTACAGTGGCCTTCTCCTTGTTCAGTCTGGTGAGTGGGACGTCAGTGTGCCAGACAATAGAGTCCCCTATAACAAGTGTATTTGGTGTGTTGTTTGGCCTTACGGGCTGTGACTGTGAGGCACACTGATTTTGTGAGATATGTGATTTGTGGGTATCGTTGAGGGGTGGCTGTTGCTTGGATATCTGCTTAGGAGGTCTTTGCTGTTTAGGCAGATTTTAATTTAGAGCCTCCGAGTATGTTTTTGTGTGTTTATGTGTTGGGTATGCAGATAGGATAGGTCTTTTAGCTGATCTGTGTAGGGTAGATGTTTGAGGCCATGGAGTCTCCTGGTGCGGAACCTTTGTGGTCTCTCCAGCTGTTGCATGTGCTTTGTGAGGTACCTGCCAAAGGGGCCATTGTACTCAATAACTGGCCTGATAAGGGAAGAATACAGGGATGTTAATGATCTCTTTGTCCCTGGATGAGCTACTCTTACTTATGAGGTGGGCCACGTAGAAAGTTTTCTGTACAACGGAAGCAACATGGTGGTCAAAAGTCAGGTTGCTATCAACCTGGGTGCCCAAATCTCTCACTACTGATTGTGTACTTAGGATGTTATTAATGTGATAATATGTGGGGATGTCACTCTCTCCAAAGGGGATGATGATGCATTTTGTGGCATTCAGCTTGAGGCCATGTTTCTGGCATCAGTCATTTGTTTGAGTGAGACCCTCTTGGAGTACGTCCACATCACTTGGGGAATTTATGACTGTGACCAGCTTGCAGTCATCTGTAAACTTGGTCAGCCACAGCCCACTGGTTTTGCCCTGCACCTCAGAGAAGCATATCCCGAATAACAGAGGCCCCAAGGCTGATTCCTGGGGTACGCCACTCGTTACAGGTCTACTGCTTGAGGTGGCTTCCCCTACTTTGATGAGGTGGGTTTTAGCAATAAGCCAGACTGCTACCCATCTGGTAACATATGGACTGATGCCTAGTTGAGAGAGTTTATCTACTATGCCCAAGTGGGGAATAGTGTTAAAGGCTTTGGCCAGGTTAAGGTAGGCGGTGTGCACCATCTTCCCCTCATCCATGGCTTTGGTGACTGTCTCAAAGAATTCGACCAGATTTAGCAGACATGACCTCCCATGACAAAGCCAAACTGTGTAGGGAGGAGAGTTTGGAGGTTGCCAATGTCCCTGTTAATGAGGTCCATGATAATCCATTTCATGGCCTTGCAAATCAAACTAGTTAGGCTGATGGGTCTATAATTTCCTGGATGCTCAACCTTTGTGTAAAGGGTGGACATTGGCTGTCCTCCACTTGCCTGGGACAAAGCCAGTACTCAGGCTTTGGTTGAATAGGGTGCCTAATGGTGCTGCAAGTTCATGCCTAAGTTCATGTAAGATGCAGCCTGGGATGTTATCAGGTCACATGGAGGCTGTATTTTTTACCTTTGAGAGCGCAGTGATGACCTGTTCCCTAGAGATAAGGGGTGGGGGGCAGGTACTGGGGATGTCCTGATTTACTGATGGGGGGACAAAGGGGAGAAGTTTTCAATTAATCTGTCAGCCAGTAGATTGGTTATATCTACAAAATTTGTATATGTGGTGTCCTTGATCACCAGTTCTGAACAGATTTGGGTGCTTCCTTTGAGAATGCGGACATATGTAAAGAAGGTCTTATGATTGTCCCTAGCAGATGTGGCCAATATGGACTCAAAGTTGGCCTTAGAGTATTTCACTAGTGTTCTTATTTGCTTGTTCAGGCTAAGGAGAGATTTCTTCTAATTAGGCACCTACTCCTTCCTGGGCCTGGACAGCAACTTTTCTCTTTTGTTACATAGTTTATTTACTGCAGATGTCCACCAGACAGGTTTACTCTTCCATGCAGAGAATGATTTTGTCTGGTCAGGTATTCCTGACTCCACACATCTACATAAATGCTCATACAGTACTTTGGTGCAGATTTGGACATTGGTGGCAGTTCCTACAGTAGGGAAGAAATCTGTGAAGCTGTTTATACCACCCCTCAGGAGGATGTAATCAGCTTTGGAGAAGTTTTTTTTTTGTTTGACCCTAGCTTGAGGGGGGTCAGGGGAGATGGTGACTACGAAAGTGACTGGTTTATGGTCGGACCTTACCAGGGTGGATGATACAGTGGTTACTCATGTTGGTTAATACCAAGTCCAAGATATTATCACCTCTTGTGGGGGTATGAACTAGCTGTTCCAAGACATCTGCATTGATAAAAATCGAGGAATCTCTAGGCATTTGTGTTCTAGCATGACTAGTACTTCCAGTCTATGGTTGGGTAATTAAAGTCACCTAGGATCAGGGTAAAGGGTTGAATCTTGACAGATGTGAAGAGGTCCAGATAGGTGGAGTAGGCATCTTGAGTCAAATTTGGGGGCCTGTAGCTAGCTATAATTTGAATAGGTTTCTTGTCAACAGTTAACTACAACTGGAGTGTCTCTTGTGTGTCATACTGTTTGACCAGCCTGGATGTGTGTCTTTAATATATATTGAAACTCCACCTCCTTTGGCTTTGCTGCCCTCATTTTGGGGTCTGAATGTATGATAGGATGAGTAACCAGGTAAGTCTGGGGTTCTCTCCATAGCTTTGAACCAGGTTTCTGTGACTGCACAAATGTCAGCATCTTCCAGGGTTAGGAATGCTTGCAATGAGTGCAGTTTCATGTTTAGACTCCTAGCGTTTAGCAGTATGACCTTTAATTTGCATTTTGTTGAAATTTTTATGTTGGTAGTATCGATCTCATGACTTTTTCTAAAAAAGTCACTATGGGGGAGGCAAGGGCCTTAGCCTGAAGCCCAAGTGAGACAGATGTAGGCCATCTCTAGCAAAGCATCGTGGTCTGTCGTTCATATCTTCCCAGGCTGTCAGGTCCTGGATCCCCCTGGAATGACACCAGAAATTAAGCCAATTGTTAAAGTCAATCATTTTCTTTTTGTATTGAGGCATCATTCTGGGTGATGGTAGAATGCTGCTTAATGCTAAGGACATACCTACCTGGGACATATATTCAGTGAGCTCAATCAGGTCTCTCTTCATATAGTCCAGGGAGGTACATCCCAAGTCATTCACACCAACATGGACTATGACAGAGTCATAACAGTACCTGTTGTTCAGAGACTTGAGTGCGTTTGTGATATAGTGGAGTCTAGCACCTGACAAACAACTAACCGTGACTTTCTCCTTATCCAGTCTGGTGAGAGGCACATCTGTGTCTCACAATGGAGTCTCCTATGACTAATATGTTGGGTTTATGGTTAGGCCTTAGTGGTTGCGAGACACTGGTGTGTAGACTATGCATGGCATGCGGTGTGGAGTTCTCATGTGTTTTTTGTTTTTGTTGAGAACCTCCGCATATGTGGGTGTGTATTGTGTAGTTGTGGGTGGTTTTTGAGGTGTAGTGATTGTGTTGACAACCTTCTCAGTGTCAGATATACTGGCTTGTGAGGGAGATAGCATAGACTCTAGCTTCTTTATGTAATTGCATCTCTCACAAATTGTGTTCCTAGCTGGTAGTAGTAGATGGTTGCCCATGTACATAAGGCAGTTGCTACACTGTCACAGGATGCCCATATCAACCAGGCTGGCAGGAGAAACTGTAGGAAATTGTCAATCCATATTTGTCAGAATCTGAGGGAGAGAGGCCAGGGAGAGAGACCTGAAGCCCAAGTGCTTAAACCAAAACTAAGAGGCTTAGAATAACACTAAAGATGTAAACAGGCTAAAAACAAGCAGTAATAAATGCAGTAGAGAAGATCAATTGAACACTTTAGAGAACAAGTAGCAAAAAAAAAAAAACAAGATGAAGCACTAGAGTAGGAGGAGGAAGCACTGATACTGTAAAAGCAGCTGAATAGTTTTTTTTTTTTTTTTTAGCAAAGTGAAAAGGGAGAAAGGAGATAATTCAAGGTTAAGAAACTAAGGGGTTGGCCTTCCCAAATGTTCTCCCTGTATTAGGTAGAATGAGCTAATGACACTGGACTGGGAGGAGTGTCCCAAATCAAATTTACAGTAAGGGCGGGCAACTTCAAAGCCACCAAGTATAAGAACAAGACACCAATAGGGAGGGAAACTATGCTACAGCTACTAGCTACACTACAATGAAACTAGCTAAAAAGCTTTACAAATAGTGTTACAGTAACAAAAGTGATTGAACAGGCAGACAATTTCAGTACAATAGTGCAGATTAGTTTATAGCAATAAAATACAGTAAAATATATTAGTCAGCAGACAATAAAAAGTGCTACAAATGGTTAGAATAAGCAATAACTAGTAAAAATAAGCAAAACAAAACAGGATACGTATTGCTTTATATATATATATATATATATATATATATATATATATATATATATATATATATATATATGTATCAATCACAGATCAGACTTGTGGTCAGTGCCCCTCCTCCGTTCAACTCAGTGTGAATAAACAGAAATCCTCTCAAAGGTAGGTCTTAAATACCAGAAGGTACAACCTGAAACAACATAAAAAAAGCTCAAAAGAGCCAATGAGTGCTTACTCCAAGCCCTGGACCAGCCAACCTTTACCAGCCAGTGGCCAATCAACACAATCCTCTCACTAAAGTGAAGAAAGGCTTCAGCTAATCCAAGATGGCCTGAAACATGTACTCAGAACAGCCACTGCAAACAAACAAACAGGCCCACAGACAACAAACCAGAACTGGGTTATGCTACAGCTACTAGCTACACTATTTTAAGCAGAAAACACTACAGAAATGTTTATCTCAGCAGAAAGACAGCAGTGAGATACTAAATGAAAATTATAAACAAATAAAGGAGCAAGGAGACTCTAGAGAATGCTTTTAACTGCAAACAGTTATATGATACTCTCCTTGGCAGGAAATCAGAACAAACATGCTTAACAAATGGAGACATTTTCCAATTAATACCTTTCACACAGTGAAATTGGTAAAAAAGCTTTACAAACAGAGTGACAGTAACAAAAGTGATTTAACATGCAGGAAATTTCAGTACAATAGTGCAGATTAGTTTATAACAATAAAATATGGTAAAAAATAGTAGGCAGCAGACAATAAAAAAGTGCTATAAATGGTTAGAATAAGCAATAACTAGTAAAAATAAGCAAAAAAACAAGACACCTATTGTTATATATCACAGATCAGAGTTGTGGTCAGTGCCCCTCCTCCGTTCAGCTCAGTATTAAGCAGCTCTTTGAATAGGAATGATCACAGGAACATGGGTGAAATCTAGCAGGCAAAATACAGATCATGTCCAGCCATGCACCTGACCTTGCTAAGAAATGACAGTGGACTTGAAATTTATATTACAGTACTGTATAGCTATAACACTGTGCACATAGGGAGGAGAACATCTTATTTTATTATTTTCAAGTAATGTGTACAACAATATGCAAAAAGTGACTCATTCTATTAAAAACTGTTAAAAAACAAAGAATTTATCATCTGGAGTAGATATCTCAGGATTTTTTCTTCAAACGTCACTTTGCCTCTTTATACACAGATGGGTCACCACATTATGCTACACAAAATGCCCACTTAGGAACAAAAGTAGGCCATGTATATATAAGGAATGCTTATCATATCAGCTGACGTGCAAGAAAGCCCCCTGCAGTGGATCAGTGTTGGATTTTTCTATTATACTCAAATTTATGAAGTTCATGATGTTTCTAGATCTCACACATGGTGTTTATGCTTCCCCCACTAGTATCATACACTTGAAAAGGGAGGGTGCATCCAACTCCTCCACTCATCAGTTCAGCCACAATTAACTTAACAAGCACACTTTGAAAAATAGTAGTTTATAGTCAAGATCATTTCACAGAAAAATTCATCTGCTGATTCAAGATAGAGAGACCATCCAGAAAAATGAAGACAGGCAGGAGTGTAAATAGGCTCAATTACATGTGGCTCGCATGTAATCTGTCACTTATTAATTATCAGACTTTTTTACTTTCCTAGCCTTGCTTTCTATTAATATACTTCAGCTGCAAGACCACACTTCCTGCACATCCTTTGTTTGCCCTTTTAAAGCATTCTTCCATTAACCATGGTTATGTGGTGGTGAAGTTAGACATAGGAGGCAGAGGCAAAGTCCACCATGAAACAAGCACTGAAGCAGTCACAGTGCTAGTGACAGAACCTTTGACAGCATTAGTGAAATGTTGGATGGCCACTAGATGACAGAAAACAATGCAGTTATCAATCCACATGGATAAGAGTTTGGTTAACTGCAGCCAGATCCTCCTTAACTGGAATCTAAGGAACAAAAATGGTCTATGCTGCTGTGTTACTCTCAGATAGAACTAGAAAGTACAGTTGGGTATATTTACCTTAAATGTATATATTACAGTGTATTCACTATTGCAGTCCTAACTTGTGGGATTTCCCACCGTGGAAGCCCTTGGCTGGCTTGACTACCAGCAAAAAATTTCCCTCCTCCAGAAGTCAGCAGGTGCCTATCCGAATGTCACTATGCTTGGGAATAAGGGGAGGTGGCCAGCACCATGACCTTAGTAGTTTTCTTGCTCCTGCAGGTAGAGCCCCCCACCCAGAAGACCCCTGAGGGCCAGGGTCTGTAACCTAGAAGCCAGGAAAAGGAAAGTTACAAAGAGGGTTAATCTCACTGAAGGAAATTGTCCCAACCTACCCTGTAGGCAGGGGGTTGGGAGGAAGGAAGAAAATAAGACTGCAACAGTGAACACACTCGAATATCTACATTTATGGCAAGTGCACACAACTGTGCTACGTTCTTTGTGTTTCACTGTTGCAGTCCTAACTTGTGGGATGATTCTCAAAGCTGAAAGGAAGGGATGATGGAAGAATAATGAGAGGCAAGGATGCACTGCAAGATGGCAGTGGCAAATCCTTCTCTCGACTTGGAAAATGTTTGGGAAAGGTATGCACTGGAGACCACGTTGCAGCCTCCGAAATGTCTTTCATGGGTAGCTCTTTAAGAAAAACAGCAGAGGTAGCAGTAACCCTAGTGAAATGTACCTTCACAGTATCAAGGGGTTTCTTACCATAATGGCTGTAACAGAAGGAAATACCGTGGGAGATCCATTTTGAGATGGTTTGTTTAGAAACTCGTTTCCTCTCAGACCTAATCTCAAAGTCCACAAAGAGTTGGTCTGAGTTTCTGACAGTCTTTGTTTTAAGTAGTAATGGAGCTGCCTATGTACATCCAAGGAATGAAGTAGCTTTTTCCCCCTTGTCTTGGGGGTGAGGAAGAAAGCAGGCAAATGTATGCCTTGATTTAAGGAGGTCTCTGTCACCACCCTGAGCATATAGGAGGGGTTAGTCCTGTGTGAGACTCTTAGGTGGAAGATGAGGAACAGTTCCACAGACATGAGGGCCTGAAGCTCAGAAACCCTTCTAGCAGAGGTGATAGCTAACAAGAGGGTTCGAATGGTGGAAGGCTAAGTTTTTCCAAAACAAGATTGAGATCCCAGGGTACAACAGGAGGCTTTCTGGGAGGCCTGGTGTGAACTATCCTTTTCAGAAACTGTTTCATGAGGGGGTGAGAAAAGATAGGAGGTTGAGCAGGTATGTAGGCTGAGATAGCTGAAGCATGAATTTTTATGGAGGAGTAAGAGAGACCTTTGTCAAAAAGGCTGGCCAAATAGGTCAGAATGGCAGACATCTTGGCTGGATGAGGTTGTGCTTTTTTCCCACACCAAAGGGAGAATCTTTTCCATTTTGTGAAGTAAGACTTCCTTGTGCTAGGTCTTCTGACCTATTTTAGAATATCCTGGACCTGCTTGTTGAGGAGAAGATTCTTCCATGAAGTTGAGGTGTCCTCCATGCTGACAATCTGAGGGTCTGTGGGTTGGGGTGTACAATCTTGCCCTTGTCCTGTGTCAAGAGGTCCATTCTCTGTGGCAACTGCCGTGGTTCTGTGCTGGATAGATTGAGTAGCAGAGGTTACCAATGCTGCCTGGGTCAATCTGGGGTTATTAGCATCACTCTTGGCCTCTCTTCTCTTATCTTTGGAAATACCCTGGGGAGCAGAGGTACTGGAGGGAATGCAGAGAGAAACAGGCATGCCCAAATGAAAGAGAAGGCATCTGTGTTCCAGGTTGACTTCAATTTGTCTCTGGAGCAAAACATATTTAAATTAGCATTTTCCTTGGTATTGAAAAAGTCCAACAGCGACACCCCAATTTTTGGCTATAGGGAGAAATACTTCCTGATGCAGTTGCCACCCATGGGGGTCTGACAGGCTTCTGCTGAGGTGATCTGCTGGTTGGTTGTGAACACCCCTGCAGGTACTCTGCCATAAGATGTAATCCTAGGGAGTGTGTAGTTTCCCAAACATCCATTGCAAAGTGCAAAGTGGGAAAGAGTGCCCCCATGTGTTTATGTACCACATAACAGTGGTATTATCTGTCTTCACTATTAGTACTCCTGGATTCCATTTCTCTTGGAAGGCTATCAGGCCATTTTGGACTGCCATAAGTTCTTTTTGATTTAAGTGTTTGAGTCTGAACTTGGAGTCCCACTTTCCCTGAGTCTGGAGGCAGTTGAGGGATCTCCAGGCCACTTCTGATGCATCTGTTGCCAGAGTTTGTCCCTCAAGGGCGAATCTGAAGGGGAGACCGAGCTTGAGGGAGCAAGCCTGGGTCCACCAAGTGAACTCCTTCCTCAGTCAAGCAATCAGTTTTATCTTGGCTGTGAGAAGCTGTGAATGCTAGCACCACACATTCTTGAGGTACCAATGTAGTTTCCTCATATGCAGAGGAATTATGAGGATGCAAAAGACCATGTAATCTAAGGCCCAGAGGTACTCCATGGCTGTTAGGTAATCCCTGATCATGATGCTGTTGAAGTACAGGGTCAGGAAGGAGACTTTGTTCAGGGGTAAGAAGGCCTTTTGGGGAGCTGAAATCCAGTAGGGCCCCTAGTAGCACAATTCTGGTTGAGAGGTCTATTTAAGATTTCTGTACATTGATGGTGAACCTCATGGAGGTTAAAAGGGTTGGGGTTAACAACAAGTCTGATTTTAGTTTGTTGTCTGGATAAGGCAGTCATCCAAATAAGGTTAAATCTGTACCCCTTTTGTTCTGCAAAAGGCTATCAGCGGGGCTAGGCACTTTGGGAAGATTCTGGCAGCAGTAGACAAGCTAAAGGACAGAGCACATAACTGATACTGTCTGGTGACTGCTCTGAAGTGTATGAAACTTCTGTGTGATTCCTCTATGGGAATATGCAGGTATATAAGTCTTTTAGGTCCAGGGTAACCATGAAAGTATTTGGAGAGATCATGGGCAGATGTTTTTGAAGGGTTAGCATCTTGAATTTTGGAACCTTCAGGAATTGGTTAAGCCTTGTGAGGTCCAGTATTGACCACAATATCCCTAGTTTTCTGGGTCCTTCCTGAGTCTGGAGCAAACTCCCCTTCCTTTTAAGTGTTCAAATACTGGTTCCACAGAGCCCCAAGTGCATAGCATCTCTATCTGGGTCTATGCCTCTGATTTTTCATTTGGTGGAATGTCTGAGAAGCCTAAGGATTTTGAGGGTTGCTTGAATTTGAGTTTGTAAACCTTTGTTATAGTGTTTAGCACTCACTGGTCTGTAGTAATGAGAGCCCACTTTCTGTGGAATAGTGACAGTTTCCCCCACTAGCCTGGGAGATAGGGGTTGGGGAAGGGAAAGGGAGGGGCAGGGGCAAGAAGTACAACTGAAAGTGTTCTCTCAAGGTGTGCAGGGTCTCCCAAAGGAAAAATCCTCAGGAGTGAAGGCTGATGTCAGGTTCTCCTCTGAGTCTGAATCCCCAAAGGAGGCAAAGTAAACATCTACTTCAAAGGTACAGTCCACCTGGTCAAAATCATCATCTGACTCAAAGGGATCAGAAAAGTCTTCTGGAGGCATGCCCCCATTGGGGAAGACTTGGGGAGGCTGTCTGGATCTAACCAGAGAGATTAGGCCTTCAGCCAGTCTCACAGGATCCTACTGGTAAGCCTGGGAATAGCAGCTGCTAGACCTAGGTTGGGGACAGGAGGGAACTCATTTATGAATGGCCTTATGCCAACATCCAATGCAGAATAGGTGGTTGGCTCCTGCAGATGAAAAGTTGCTGCAGTGCCCTGGTGACATGAAAAGTCATCATTGGTCTTACTGAGGTTGTTGGAAGCAAGGGCCTGCAAAGCAGTCCCAGACCCAAACGATGAACTGAGTCCTATGACTTGAAAAGATATCAAGGGGCCAGAAGCCATATCAGACTCTAAATAGGTCTCAATAGAGGCCTGCACCACCACGTGTTTATGGAGGGGGCTACGAAAGTGCATCACCTTCTTCAGAGATAACAAACCTAGGAGGACTGGCTGACAGCGAGCAGGTTACATCTGAGGCTCTAAGCCTAGGGCATTTCTCCTTATCCCTGGCAGACGCCATAGGACATGAATGACCTGACAACTCATTAAGGTGTCTAGCTAGAATCTCAGCCCCATGCCTAATGTTCCTGTTATTAAACAGAGCACAAAAATAACAGTTGGAAACATTGTGTTCCAGGCCCAAACAAGTCACACAAAAGGAGTTAAAAGTTCTGGCGTGGAATCTGTTTGCCACAGCGGAGACAATTATTCATTTTCTCTGACATAAGTCAAACGATAAATAAAAGGTTCCCCAATGGGGTACTTAGCTTTTCAAAGTCTTCTTTCTCTGTTGCAGACTGACTGGCACACTGGTTGGCACTCTGGTCCAGGCTCTGATGGCAAGAAATAACTGAGATCATGGCGCAAGCCGACTCTTCTTAAACCAACAGTACTGATGTCGGATAGAGAGGGCGCTGGCTCCTGGAGAAGGGAAATTTTTCTCTAGTAGTTGGGCCAGCCAAGGGCTTCCATGGTGGGAAATCCCACAAGTTAGGATTCCAACAGTGAAACATGAAGAACATCTGATGGTACATGTTAGGCATATTTAGAGATACTTCTCTGAATTATGCCACCAGAGAAAACAGGTTTTTCTCCACAGATTTCTGATTCAGACTAGGAGAACAGCATGTTACCTGAATCTTCCTGTCAGGGATTCTCTTTCTCTGAAACTATTTCCAGAATGTGACAGTCCTTTCAGTAGAAGAACACTGAGGTTCAAAGAAAGCTATGAGCTGTTAGAACTGGAATTGCCAGAACATCCTTCTGCTCCCTAATCCAACTTTGGCAAGCAGCAAAACAGTCTCAGCAAAATGTTGGTAAGCAGATATTAAAAAAATAAATAAGTAAATAAACATGTCAGGAGGTTCCAAAAAAAGGCAGGAACCCCCCCCCCCAGAACAAGAGCAGTCAAATATAAGATACCGTGTTCCCCCTCCCAGTCTAGCAGTCCCTTATCCCGTCCAGAAAGTCTAAATCTCCATTTCTCTCTTTGGTAACATACTGTTTCAGACAAATGGGTTCTGAGGCTGATTCAGCAAGCTTACAGATGGCAGCTGGAAGAAATCCCCCCATTTCAGAGCCATTATTCTACAGTCACCAGACCAAACCCTCTGTTCCCTCTTGTTCTACAGCACATCCTGTCTCGGGTGGATGAGGGAGCAGGAGGAATAGAAACAGTTTCACATTCCCATTTGGGAAAAGGCTTTTATTCATGAATGTTTTTGGTGACAAAGAAAGAAAATACCTGAAGACCAGGTCTAGAACTTTCTTTCCAAAACCGACATGTGATAGTATCCAAGTCCGAAATGCTTTCACTTCACAGCCGTAAACTCCTTCTTCCTCTTTTTAGTTTTTGGT
Organism: Protopterus annectens; assembly: GCF_019279795.1. Classification (NCBI taxonomy): domain Eukaryota; kingdom Metazoa; phylum Chordata; order Ceratodontiformes; family Protopteridae; genus Protopterus; species Protopterus annectens. The sequence continues at coordinate 999,411,798 of NC_056735.1, read as the reverse complement.
AACCTTAGATTTAAAAGATGCTGCTCATCACATTCCTATTCATCCAGACTTCAGACATTTCTTAAGGTTTTATGTGTCTGGATCACATTGTCAGTTTTCTGTTTTACCCTTTGAACTATCCACTGTTCCTAGAGTGTTCACAAAGTGTCTGGCTCCTGTCATATCCCACTGCAGGTTAAATGGTGTCCACATTTTTCGATTTTTATCAGGAATTCTCACTTGGGTGAGATATCTCCTATGCAAGCTAGGCAAAAGATCCTCTTAAGAAATAAAATTTGGGCCAAATGGAGAGCCTCTAAAAGTCCATCAGATCACCTTTACTTTAAACAGTTAAGAAATGCCACCAAAAAAGACATTCTGCGAGACAAAAAAAAACTACTACCTTCACCTCCAACAAAATCCACCAACAAAAACCACAAAAGTTCTGGTCAGGCATTAAACTACTTCAGCAAGAGCACTCTAAAACTCCTGCTCCATCAGCAGTCAACAATAACTCTAACCAAATTCCTGATGCCTTTAATAACTATTTTACTGAAGCCATTCAAACCCTAGCTAATACATTACCACCTATTACTACCTCCCCATTAAATACCACTAATAGTCCAGCTCCGACCTTTCATATACTACCTGTACCTACATCCCTCATTTGCAACCTCCTTCAAAAACTCAAACCATGCACCTTCTTTAATAACTTTTATTGAAGCCATTCAAACCCTAGCTAATACATTACCACCTATTACCATTTCCCCATTAAATACCACTAATAGTCCAGCTCTGACCTTTCATATACTACCTGTACCTACATCCCTCATTTGCAACCTTCAAAAACTCAAACCATGCACCCCTTCTGCAGACTGCCTTCCAGCTGAATACCTGCAAATTGCAGCTAAAGCCATTGCCTATCCCATTTCCATCCTTATAAATAGAACAATTTTAGAAAGCACAATCCCTTCCATATGGAAAGTCTCCTACATCATCCCTCTACATAAAAGTGGGACATCTACTGAGCTTTCCAACTTTTGGCCAATCGCCTTACTCTCTCCAATAGCTAAAATAATGGAAAAATGCATCCACAGACAACTACTTGACCACCTTCTCCATAATCATTTACTTGCCAATTGCCAGCATGTCTTTAGACCATTCCATAGCACAACAACTGCCCTGCTATCCTTTTCTGACTGTATAAACAAAAATCATAACAATAACTCTTTCCCCTGCACTATTTATTGACCTTTGATATGGTTAGCCATCACATGCTTATTGATGTACTAAAAGCCCAATCACTTGACCCACAAGCATTATGCTGGTTTAAATCTTATTTATAAAACAGACAGCAAGCAGTGCTTTGGGATAATAATCTTTCTACACCCTCCCTGTGAACACTGGAGTACCACAAGGCTCTATTTTAGGCCCTCTTCTCTTTTCAATGTTTATTAATGATCTACATGCCAAAATTCCCCAAGCCACCTGCATACAATATGCAGATGACTCTACTTTAATATGTTCAGCCAAGTCCATAACATCACTCCAGACCCTCACCCAGGCAGTATTTAACATTGCTGAAAACTGGTTCATGCAACACTGCCTCCTTCTGAACCCCCAAAAAACAAAATTATTGCTCTTTGCTCCTACTCAAAAGTCACTACAACTTCACTTCACAGTAACCTCTAACAATGTAACTAACATATCCCCTGACACTACAACTTGTCTGCTGGGAATAGCAATTGACAACAACCTTAGCTATGATGACCATATTAATACTACTATAAAGTCTGTCAACAAAAAACTAGGGACCCTTTATAGAATCAAATCCTTCCTTACCCCTACAGCCAGAACCACTATTGCCCAGACCTACCTGATCTCTACCCTGTTCTATTCTTCTGCAACATATACCAATCTATCTAAAAACAACTTTTCCAAACTTTCAACCAGTTACAATAACATAGCCAGACTTGCTACTGGCACCCCTTTTAGAACTCACCACTGTCACAACCTCAAGCAAAAGGGATGGTTAGAACTGCAGAACCAACTACTTTGTCAACAACTTGTTATCACCCAAAAGATCCTTTACTACCTCAATCCTCACTAATCTGATTACCCCTTATAAAAATATTGCAACACTACGCTCAGCTAATAAGCTTCTAGTTTCCACTATTAAATCCAACAACAAAGCTGGGGACTCACTTTTCACCAACACAGTGGGAAAAAACTGGAACCAGCTTCCTAGTGAAATTTCTACCCTTGCTTCCACACTGCTTTTTAAAAAACATCTTAAAGAATATATTAAAACTCACTGGCTTTGTCCCTGCTCTAACCCTGATTGATATGTAATTTCCCCTTCCTGTTCTCCCTGTACTTCTCTACCCCACTGTTCTATGTTGCCTACCTGTAATAAAGATTTCCTTCTTAGTACTAAAAAAAAAAAAAAAAAAAAAGATTCTCCATATATTTTTATCTCTCAAATGTTGTTTGTTCTCTGTATTTGATCTTAGCTTAAACCTACTAAAGGACTCTGTACAAGTTTATTGTACCTACAATTTAAACAATGTACTGTAACTCATTTTACTACTCATATATATTGTATGCTTTGTCACTACTGATGCTTGGAGCTTTTCTCCCCGGGCCTCTACTGAAAATGGACATATATCCAGTTAGACTAGCCCGGTCAACAAATGTAAAATAAATAAATAAATAAATTACAACAGAATATTCAAATCTTTTTTGACTCTGTCACACAGACTATGTATTCCTGGATTGTCTGTTAAACACCTCAGTACAAATAGTTTCTCTTCCACAGGAAAAACAGATCTATATTTAGTTTTCCTGGGTTTTCTACTCAGACTTTGGTCAATGTGAGAGAATACCTCAGGATACCAGATCTCATAGCATCTATGATTCTCATGCCACCACTGTCAAGACTCCACATGAGAAAGATTCAATGGTATCTGAAGTCTCTTTGTTCCCAGCGGCAATGCCAATTCTTTTTCAGATTCCAGTTCAGGGATTTTTGAGAAAAGAAATGACTTGGTGGAAACATCAAATATCCCTGAATCCAGGTTCCCCTTCTCCTCTCTTGCTCCAAAGTAGTCAGTCAGCACAGACTCCTCAGACTTTGATTGGGCAGCAGTGTCAAGGTGGATAAAACTGCAGGGTATCTGGGACAACAAAGACAGACACAAGCACAGAAGTATAAAAGAGAAGCTTGTCCTTATCAAGGTATTCAACTCTCTGAATCACACTCTGGTACCCAGGACCACTTCAAGTTGTTACAGGCAATATCACAATGATGTGGTACATAAACAAGCAAGCAAGAAACAGATTTTTACCCCCTATACAAACAAACCATGTTAGCAAGAGATACAGCTTTACAGCAGTCTTACTATACAGGCTCCTTACACTCCGTCAGAGCAAAACTGAGTGGAAGGCAAGATGGAAACAAGATTGGAGGTCTTCCAAAATTTGAACCTCTGTGAGGAGTTCCATAGTCATTTTTGTCTCCTACCTGAACAATCAGCTGGCCAAATTTTGCTCCAGGACTCCATTCAAGAATGACCTGGAAGACAGAGGAGTTTTCTTTTCTACTCCTTAGACAGCACTGTCCCTGTATGCTTTTCCACCCCTTCCACTGATATCCAAGGTACTTTTGAAGATTTAGAATGAATCCCCCAAGAACAATGTGGTGACTTCCTTCTGGCTTAGGCAACAGTGGTTCTTCCCTTCTTCTGGAATTGGCCAGGGGCAATTACCACAAATTTCCTCACAGAATGGATCTACTCACTCAAGATCAGGGGTGTTCGATACATCCTAATCCCAATCAACATCAACTGACTGTGTGGATGACAGGGTCTTAATATCTTTCAGCCACCTATTAACTGAGGGCATACATGGAGACAAGAAAGCCTGCTAGTAGAAAATCATATATAATAAAATGGAGGTTTTCTAACTGATGCCAGCAATATAACAGGCACCCATTCAGGGCTAGTGTTTCTCTGGTTTTACAATATATCTGTGAGTTACCTTCTTATGGCCTGTCTTACTCCTCTCATTTGCTGGCCATTTACGCATGTCTGCTCATTTATCCCCCTCTTTCAAGGTAGTCTCATGTGAAAATAAGAGCACACAAGAGCAGCAGCGGTTAATCAAGGTTAAACTATTCGGGCTACCTAAAGTCCACTCTTCAAATTTTCCCTTAAAACAGCCTTCCTTGAACTGTACTGCTGATCAAACCAGCGTATTCTATATCTAAAAAGTTCAGCTCTACTGTGATTCTTAAGCAGACTATTCTCTATCTGTAAAGCCTAGCACTTGCTCCTAAAGTATTTTTTTACTTTGATTTAGCACTTTTATTATACATAGTACCCCACCAGCCAAAAACCCCTTTTCGATCACCCACATCCCCCAGAGTCTTTTTTAAGTCTTTGTCTTTTCCTTCTAGCATGTCGAGACATCAGTTGCTAGTGTCCTCTCCTGCTCAGCTGGTGAATCTGGGAATATTGAGGCAATGTTACAATTGTCTCATGTACACGGACAACCCTCTCCTTCTCCCACAAAACACAAATGCATGCGAGACATGCAACTATATAGCCAAACTGGAGGCTGAGCTCTCTCAACATAGGACTGGCAAGACCAGTCAGGAGGAGAAGGTAACCACACACACCACAAACCCAGTCTCACATAGTACTATCACAACTTCAAATCATACACATAAATACACAAAGACATTCTCGGAGGCTCTGATCAAAAATCTACCAAAACAGCAGAGGCCACCAAAGCAGACACCCAAACAACTGCCACCTCAGGACACAACACATGCAACACAGACCACATAGTCAGTGTGCCAAACAGTCACAGCCCTTAAGGCCAAACACAATGCCAGACACACTAGTCATTGGTGACTCCATAGTCAGACACACTGACGTCCCGCTCACCAGATTGAGTAAGGAAAAGGTCACAGTAAGCTGCCTGTCGGGTGCTAGAATCCGCCACATAACGCAAGCACTCAGGTCTCTCAACAGCAGGTACAAGTACGACTCTGTCATTGTCCACGCTGGTGTGAACGACCTGAGACGTACCTCCTTGGACTACATGAAAAGAGACATAGAGGAGCTCTCTGATTATGTAGCCCAGGCAGGTATGACCCTGACCTTGAACAGTATCCTACCTTCACCAAGAATGATGCCACAATACAGAGACAAGATGATCAGCTTTAATAATTGGCTTAAACTCTGGTGTCATTCAAAGGGGATCCAATGTCTGTCTGCCTGGGATGACATGCTGGACAAGCCACGCTGCTTCGCAAGGGACGGCTTGCACCTATCACCCCTGGGCTTCCGGATATTGGCAAAGGCTCTTGCCACCCCATAGTGCCTTTTTTAGGCAAGGCTCAAATTCTAAACCTACCACCCTAGAACACAAAAAAGGAAAAAAACTAAGGGTAATGCTGCTCAATGCCAGAAGTCTCAACCTCAAGATGCACGCACTCGAGGCCCTTCTCAGTATGGAGAACATCGATGTCTGTGCTGTGACTGAAACCTGGTTCAAGGCTCCCGGGAGCACACTGGCACTATCAGGTTTTACCTCATATCATGCGTTCCGGCCCCAAAATCCGGACAACACCAAGAAAGGAGGGGGGGTGTCTATATTCATCAAGGACACCCACACCTCAAGGTTGGTGGCAATGCACGATGCATCGGAGACCATCCAGGTGCAATTAACCATAGGCAAGACTGCTCTGCAATTTGTAGCATGTTACAGGCCACCCTCTCAATCTCAGGAACCTCACATAGCTTTCCTGAAAACACTGGAGGGGATAAATGTATCTCCAAACACCATCATACTAGGTGACTTCAACTACCCGAATATAGACTGGGATCATTACTCAAGCCCCAACACTCTAGCCCAAAGGTTCCTAGAGTTCATAAACTCAAATGCCATGGAACAACTAGTCACCATCCCCACAAGAGGAGAAAACATACTAGATCTCATCATCATGAACATGGGGTCACAATGTTCAACACCGGAAGTATACCCCTCACTGGTGAGATCAGACCATAAACTAATCTCACTGGAAGTCCACATCCCTCCCCCACCTGAGATAAAAAAGACCACAGTGAAGAACTTCTCAAAAGCCGACTTCACACTTCTAAAGACTGGTGTGGTCTCTTTTAAGGCCCCCGAGCCTGTGGAAACCATTACTCAAGCCTCTGAATCACTTACAAATGCCTTCTACCAGCACCTACAGGACTGCATGGATCAGGCAATCCCAAACAAAACAAAGACTCTTTGTACCAAAGGCAAGCGTCCAGTCTGGTGGACCCCAGCCATAAACAAGCTCTACAACAAAAGGAGGAAGCTACTACAAGATAGAGCAAAATCCTTAAAAGGGAAAACACCTTTAATCATTATAAGTAAAAAACTAAGATCTCTCATAAAATCATCCAAGGCAAATTTTGAGAGAAAAGTCGCTAAGGACTCAAAAGACAATCATAAGGCCTTCTTTAGCTATGTTAGAAACCTGGGAGGAAACTCCCAGATATGCTCAGAATTAGTTCAAAACGATGTAAAAATTACTGAACCTACAGACATTGCCAACATACTGGCTGACAGGTTCAGTGCAAACTTCTTCCCCCCCTTCCCCCCAAAAGGTGAGATATCTATACCAGAGGATTGTAGCCCCCCAAACATCTCTAACGCTCAGGTGAGAACTGCTCTCTCCAAGGCAAAAAACACAGCATCCATGGGACCAGATGGTGTCCCCGGTTGTGTGCTCCACGAACTCAATGAGGAATTAAACCCGCAGTTAGGGCAGCTGTTTAATTTTAGCCTCACCTCAGGATACGTGCCTAAGGAATGGCGTACGGCAACTGTGATCCCACTTCACAAAGGCGGTGCCTCCACCGACCCTGGAAATTACCGTCCCATCAGCTTGACAAGCCTGATCTGCAAAGCTATGGAGAGGATCATAATGGAACTCATAAATAAAGACATAGTAGACTTGCAGACTTTGGATCCGACCCAGTTTGGCTTTGTCAAAGGCAGATCATGCCTTTTAAACTTGGTTGACTTTTTTGAAACAGTCACCAAGGCCATTGATGAGGGAAAGGCAGTCCACACAGTCTACTTTGACCTGGCAAAGGCTTTCGACACAATACCCCACTCAGGTATCATTGAAAAACTCATCAGCTTAAATGTAAACCCATACGTCACAAGATGGGTTGCAAACTGGCTAAGTGACAGAACCCACAGGGTCAGAGTTGCTGGCGCCATGTCAGACTCAAAGCCTGTCACAAGTGGTGTCCCACAGGGCTCAGTCCTGGGCCCACTCCTGTTCGGCATCTACTTTTCAGAAGTACAAGCAAACACAGGAGGATTATGGCTGACAAAATTTGCAGATGACTGCAAACTGGGCGCCATAGTTGAGAACACATCTGACACAGATATCCTTCAGAAGGGTCTTATAGAAACGGATAACTGGTGCCAGAGCCATGGCCTAAAGTTAAACGCCAAAAATGCATAGTCATACCCTTCGGGAAAAACAAGGTTACCCCTAGCTACCATATAGGTGGCAACCCACTAAGCACAGAAGAGGTTATCAGGGATCTGGGGACCCAGGTTGACAGTAACCTTTCGTTTGACACTCACGTTGCCAAAGTAGTTAGGAAGACCTTCTACATTGCCCACCTGATCATGAAGGGATTCACATCTAGATCAAGGGAGGTCATCGTCCCCCTGTACTCATCACTCATCAGACCAATGATTGAGTACAATGCCCCATTCGGAATGTATCTGACACGACATCTGCAGCAACTGGAAAGGCCCCAAAAGTTCCTCACCAAAAGGATAAAGGGTCTCAAAAATCTGTCCTATGCTGCCCGACTGAAGGAACTCCAGCTCTATTCAGTCGCTTACCGTCTGCTCAGAGGTGGCCTGTGCCTGACCTACAAGGCCATGTCCAACCCAGAATTGATGAACATGCTTCACCTCAAAAAATCTAGATCCCTCAGAACTACAAGGGCAGGAGACTTAAACCTTGACACGGTTATTAATAGGACGTGCTGGAGGGACAGATTCATCACCCAGAGACTCCCTATGCTGTGGAACAAAATCCCGGTACATGTGAGGGCAGAGCACCTCGCTGGCTTTGTTCAAGAGAAATCTTGACAAATGGATGGGAGATCGCAGATATACCCCTGGGATTATCTCAGTGTCACTGCTTGACAGAGGCACAGCAAAATAATGGGCATAGTATCCTCCAAACTAAAGGGGTGGCGAAAGCCACAAAACTCTGGGCTAGGCTTATAAATGCCCTTGGGCAGTTAGCCTAGTATGAACCTATGAACCTATGAAAGGGTTTTGCAGAACAGACCTCCAGGAAAACCAGTGAGTCCTTCTTGAGATCTTAATTTTGTGTTACAGAAGCTAACACTTGCACCATTTGAACCAGGTCATCTGACTGACTCAGGGTTCTTAACATAATAAACAGTTTTACTGGTTGCTCTGACCTCTGCAAGAAGAGTATCTGAGCTGTAAACTCTTAGGTGGATCAGCTTCATCTCATTTTTCACAGACAGTTTTTTTTTTGCAGAATGAATCCTTTTATCCCTAAAGTAGTATATTTTTAACTTTAAGCCAAACTATCCATCTTCCCGTGTTCTTCCCTAAACCCAAAAAAATGAGGGAGAAAGGATACTACACATCTTGGATGTCCATAGACAACTCAGGTACTATGTTGACTGAGCAAAATGTTTTAAAACTTGGGATCAGTTGTTCACTTCTTGTGAAAGTAAGAAGAAGGGACAGCCTGTGTTGAAACAGACTATTTCCAAACGGTTGTCTCAATCTATAACATTTTATTATTTCCACCACAAGAAAACCATACGAAGCAGGGTCAAGGCACACTCTACCACGCCATTGGCAAGGACTGGACACGAAGTATTCTAGAAGAGACAAGCACTACAAGCTAGATTCCTTCTCCAGGTCTAAGTCAGACATTGCTCGGATCATTCTTCAGGGGATCCTGGACCCCTTCGCCTTCCACCTCTCAGTTGTTCTAAGCTATGGTAATCTACTCATATTGCCTAGGCTACTGCACTAGTGATGAATATGATGAACATAGTGAAGTTGTGTAAGTAAATGTATCCTAACAGTAGATGTTTGAATTATCTCTGCTGCAGTAACCACTCCCACCCTCCCTCCATTCACCTTATTTTTTGGTGCATTTCTTATGTTAAGGTGTGGCCATTTGTTTTTTGTTGTACCTAGAAATGTCAACTCAGAGCTCAGCCTCCATCTCTCATTTGGCATGAAAGTTCTGAAGGGGTTGGCACCCAAACTTATCGTTTAGTCAGCTCAGCTCGAGCCGACAGATGTTTGGGCACACGGAAGGTGCCCTGAAGCTTTGGAAGCTGGTCATCTATTAAATCCTATCAGTATATAGCCAATATACAACAGTAATAATTATATTACTACTGTTATAACAATTTTATTTACACAACTGTATTTTGCTCTGGCCACTCACTGGTTTCCCTGGGACCCCCTGATCTAGTCCTTTCCACCACCATATACCAGGGGTTATCCACCTCTCCTGCAGCTACTCCAATGTCTATACCAGGCATGAGAAAACCATCCTTTTTGTGTATGGGAGTTTCTCCTGGAGATTCTTCTTGGGGTGGCTGGAGTAACAGACCTGCTTCACAGTTTGAAGTGTCATCCTTCAGTTGGTCTTCTTCTATTGATGTACCCAGAAAAAAAAAGAAAGAAATGGTTACTGGACTATTGACCCAAAGGTCTTTTAAGCCTAGATGTGTGTACCCAATATAATACTAGAAAAACCCAATACAAAGGATCTTGTCTAAACTTGAGATCTTAGTTAGCAATGACTGCCCACATCTAGGAGGCTCATGGTGAAATCTTCTGCAGGAATTTACATTTTCCCATCCAATTATCCAGGCTATACTTAAACAGGGTCACAGAGGGGCTTTGTTTGATGTGAACTGGTAAGCCTATTCCAGAGGCATGTCAACCTCTGACAGACATATCTGTCTCTCCAGCAGGTCCTACTTATGTTGCAGACCAGGTTACGGTCTCTGGAGTGGGTGACCCTTGCCCCATTTGACTTGTGGATGCTGCAGCATTTCCATTAGGTTTGGAAAGAATAGTTGTTCAAAATCTTACCATAACCATAGATGTCTTTCTCTTCCATGTTGCAGTATTCTAGGTGTGGGATTTCCTGTCCTCAGGTGACTCGTACGTTGGCTTCTATACAAAAGCTTCAGCTTGGCTGCTGTAGTGTGCATGGGATGTCACATGTAGGGCCATAAACCAAGAGGCCTTAAATGTGACGTCTGCACGCACAATCCTCAGAACTTGAAGGCCAGCAGGCAGAGAATAAGGCCCAGAAGGAGGTGTGCCAGTTGTTTATAGGTGTGTAACTTGGATTCCTACTGAAATGTAGGTAGTACAGGAAGGTATAAGACTAGGGGGGACTGGTGGGCGGGAAAGAATACTGCAACATGGAAGAAAAGGACAACTATGGTTATGGTAAGATTTTACACAACTATTCTATGTCCTTCTATTCCTATGTTGCAGTATTTTAGGTGTAGGAGTGTACCACAGCTTAAGAGGAGTTGAGGGTGGTGGTAGATGCAGAGGGTTCTACAAGACCCTGCAGGATTGCTCTGGTGAATCCTGTTCTAGCTCTGGAAACTTGATCCAATTTGTAATGCTTGGTGAAAGTGTGGACAGTGGCCCAAGTGGCTGCTTCCAAAATGGATACTGTATCTAGGCCTTTCATGAAGGCCCTTGAGGTGGCCACAGCTCTAGTGGAATGGGCCTTGATTCCCATTTTGGGTTCCTGTCCATGGTGAGAGTAGCAAAAGCAAATAGCTTTCCTGATCAAGCATGCAATGGTTTGCTTGGAGACTGCCTTGCCCAGGGCTCTGGGGTGGAAGGAGACAAAGAGCTGGTTAGTCTTTCTGATGGCCTTGGTCTTGCCCAGGTAGAATCTAAGTTGTCTGTGCACATCCAGCGAGTGCAGTATCCTCTCCCCTTCATTAGTGGGTGAGACAAAAAAGGTGGGCCAGTGAATGGATTGGTTAAGAGAGAGAGATCATTGACCACTTTATTGCTAAAGGAGGGGTTGGTTCACAAGGACACCCTGTCTTTCTGGAAGATGGTGTAGGGGGGACAGGCCATTAGAGCCTGCAGTTCTGACACTCTTCTGGCTGAAGTGATAGACACCAGAAGGACTATCTTTCATGTACACATCTGTAAGGAGGAATGGGTGGCAGGTTCAAAGGGATGTTGGGTTAATTTATCTAAGATGTAGTTAAGGTCCCAAGGTGGAGGGATAGGTTTCCTAGGTGGTCTCATGTGTAAACCCCCTTTAAGGAAGAGCTTTACATCGAGCCTGACCAGCAAGGGGGGTTCCAGGGGCAGGCAGGCTGATATGGCCGAGAGATTAACTTTTACAGAAGAATAAGAGAGGTCATTTTTTATCAAGTAACACAAGTAGTTTAGAACGAGGGGAATCTCGGCAGAGCTGGGGTCCCTTCCCTTTTGCAGACACCATTTTGCAAATCTTTCCCATTTAGCCAGATAAGATTTTCTGGTGGTAGGTTTCCTTGCCTCCCTTAGGACTGAAAGCACATCCTCTGAGTAGTGGTGTCTGAAAGGAATCAAAAGTTTATCACCCACAGTACCTATCACCCACAGTACCTGTGGGTGTAGGAGAGTTCCTTTGTCTAGTGACAGTAGGTCCACCTTGTAGGGTAACTTGAAGTGAATGCCCTTGGCTAGCTTGTGAAGTAGGGGGAAACCAGTGCTGCCTTGGCCAGTAGAGAGTCACTAACAAGATTTTTGGTTTGTCCTCCTGGATCTTCAGGAGGATTTTCTGAATCATTGGGAATGGGGGTGGAGGCATAAAGGAACTTCCCCTCTCAAGAGATGCTGAAAGCATCCACTCTCCATGCTAGAGGGGAGTGGGGTTTTGAGCAGAAGCTCTGCAGTTGCCTATTCTGGGGGGAGGCAAACAGTTCTATTTGTGGAGGACCCAACCGGTGGACTATGTCTAAGAAGACCTCCCTGTTCAGCATCTATTCATGTTGAGGAGAGGAGGTCCTCCCTGCTCAAGAGATCTGCTTGGTGGTTGTCCTATGAGGGAATGTAGACCACCTGCAGGACTAAGTTGAGCTGGGAGGCTAAGTCCCATATCAGCAGGGATAGACTGCACAGCTAATAGGCCTTTGTTCCTCCCTGCTTGTTGAGGTATCACATCACCTGGGTGTTGTCGGTGACGATCTGGAGCACCCCTGGAACCAAAAAGGGGGTGAAGGTCTGTAGACCTAAGAAAACTGCAGTCATTTCCTTGATATTAATGTGTTTGGCCTGAAGAGAGGGAGGCCACTTCTCCTGAATCTTGTAAGAGGCCAGAGTTGCTCCCCAACCTGAATCTGAGGCATCTGTATGTATAACTTGGGTTGGGGTGGGGACTGTAGTGGGACCCCTGGGTTCAACTTCACTTGCTGGATCCACCAGTTGATTTCTGTTTTCAGACAGGGAAGGAGGAGGGTGGCCTGCTCTAGTGGATGTAGGTGCTGGGACCAGGTGTTCTTCAGATCCACTGCAGCTTGCACATGTGCATTCTTACCAGAGTTAGCATGGGGATGGTTGCTGCCATCAAACCTAGGAGGCAAAGAAAATGCCTTGCTGTCACCTTTTGGGATAATAGAGCTTCCTGGAAGTGGGAAATTAAAGACAGAACCTTGTCCTGAGGTAGAAAGGCCTTCATTGTGTCTGTTCTGATTCTGCAGCCAAGGAAAATCTTGTCCTGGCTTGGGATCAGAGAGGATTTGGGGAAGTTGAAGGTAAACCCTAGGTTCTGCAGAAGGGATATGGTGAAATGTAGATGGTTTAGTAGAGTATCCCTGGACTCTGCCAGAATCAGGATGTCGTCCACATAAGGGTAAATTTGTATACCTTGAGTTCTGCAGAAGGCAATGGCCAGGGCCAGGCACTTTGTAAAGACCCTGGAGGCCGTGGATAAACCAAAGGGCAAGGCAGTAAACTGGAAATGACAGGAAGGGCCAGAGAAATGCAGGAATTGCCTGTGAGAACTCCTGATGGGTGTGTGCAGGTAGGCTACCTTTAGGTCTAGGGTGATCATGAAGGCCTTTGCTTGAATGAGAGGCAGTGAGGTGGGAAAAGAGAGCATTTTGAAGGAGGGTACCTGAAGATGTAGGTTTAGAAAGGACAGAACTAAGATGGGTCTCCAGGGACCATCTTGTTTGGGGACCAGGAAGAGATGGGAGTAAAACTCTTTTCCTTCTTGTCCTGTAGAAATGGGCTCCATGGTGCCTAGTTGAAGAAGATCTGCCAGAACTTGTGGCATGAGATGGGCCTGGGTTTTGGAAAGGGAAAGGATGCCTCTTCTGGGTGGCTTCTCTCTCCAGGATAAGAAGTACCCTTTTTGGATAATGTTTAGGGCCCACTGGTCTGCAGTGATGGACAGCCAAGGGGGGAGACAGTGGGAAAGGCAGGCTGAGAGGGGGAGGTAAGCAAGGCAGTTGCACATTACTGGGGCCTCCTCTGTCCTGAAAGGGCTGTCTGGGTTGCTGTGGTGGAGCAGAGGATCTGGAGTTAGGAGGTCCTCTGGCTCCTCTCCTGGACCTGGAACAGGAGGGCTGTGGAGTACATCTTACAAATGTGGCTTTAGCAGGGTAATTCCTGTAATACTTGGGTATGGGCGACACCAGCAGGTGCTTAATGTCCTGGAGCTCTTTGCTTTTTTCTTGCAGATTTTTAAAAAGGTCAGTGGATTGTTTTCTGAACAGTACATTGTGGTCCAGAGGGACGTCCAGGATTTTAGCCTTGAAGTCCTCAGGGTGGTTCTGGAGTCTTAGCCATGAGTACCTCCTGAGGGCTGAAGCAGATGCTGCAGACCTGGCAGATGCTTCTGCAGCATCATAGCTGCACCTTATGGAGTGCCTGGCTACCTGCTGGGCCAAGGAAAGTTTGTATGAGATGTCTGTCTTGCTGGGACTGTCAGGCAAGGAAGCTAGCATGGAGGAGGCTTGAGAGAGCAAGTCTAATACATGCTTGGTAATGTGGGTCTGATAATTTATGGCTCTGAAAGCCAAAGTAGAAGAAGTGTACACCTTCTTCCCCATCCTATTCATGCACTTATTGTCTTTGTCAGTGGGTAGTAGGGAGGCAGAAGGTAGCAATTTGGATTGCTTATCTGCTGTGGTGGCGATAACAGCTGGGTCTGCCAAGGGTGGCTTAACTAAGAATTTGTGGTCCACTGGTACTTTATAGAAGTGGTCACGATGCTTAGGAGCCAGAGGCTGGGGGTCAGGTGCCTTACAGGCCACATTTAAGGCATCCATGTAAGCAGGCAGAACAGGTGGAACTGCTGAAGGGAAGGGTGATTCCACTTACAGCAGTTCAAAGTACCTTTTTTCGGTGTCAATCATTTGGGAAGTGTCCCATTTAAAGTAATCCTTCATCTTGGTGATGGTCTCACCAAAAGTAATGTCCTCAGGGGGAGAGTTCTCCTCCACATAATCTTCATCCGGAGAGTAATATTCCTGGGGGAAGGCAATCTGGGAAACATAAGAAATGGACTCCTCTGATGAAGAGAAAGGAAGAGTTATGTTCTTCTTCCTTGACCTGAGGGGGAGGGGTTATGGATGGGAGGGAAGAAGCAGAGACAGGCCTAGGGCTGAGAAGAGGCAGGGTAGAAGTGGCTGAGGCTGAAGGCCTAATGGCCATGAAGGCCTGGATGAGAGAGGAAGTGAAGGCCTGCCAATCTGGTGTGACTTCTGAATAAGAGGAGGTATATGTTTAGTTTTCTGCTTCTTTTTGGCTGGAGAGGAAGAAGAGAGTAGCCTGGTATCAGGTCTAGAGAGTAGTACATCCGAAGTCTAGATCCCTGCCGGAGGTACAACCAAAACTGGTTCCCCCTCGACCTCGACGGGTGTCGATGTCTGAGTAAGCTCTGAGGACGTGCCAGTTGTCGGCTGCGAAATGGCTTCCTCACGGGACATTGCTGCAGTCAATGGATCCTCTGAGCGTGGCTCAACCCCTAGACGGCAGTTGGTGGTGCATCGCTAAGCAGAGCGGCAGGCGAAGAAGGCCTAGGAAACTTGGCCTTCTTGTGCGAATGTTCAGGTGTGGCCTCCGATGCAGGATCCATCCTAAGGGCTAACCATTTTAGGCATTGGTTCTCATGGTAGAGATATAATGCAGCTAGATGGCTGTGCAAGGTCTTAGGCACAAACGATTGACAAATAGCACAGGAGGAGTGATTGTGTTCCCGGCCTAGGCAAAAAAACACACCTGTCATGGGTGTCCTTGTGGGGTATCTGGCGCCCGCACTGGCACTTTCCCTTTTTTTCTTGACATCAGCTAAAGGCTACAACAACCAAGTATTAGCTATAACAATCGTCAAAAATAAGAAAGTTTGAAACCCAACGGGCTACTTACCTTTAAGATGTGATGTCTGTGAAGCGATCGTATGATGCGAATGTCGTCTGCGGCTGAAAAGTTCTGAGGATTGTGCGTGCAGATGTCACATTTAAGGCCCCTTGGTTTATGGCCCTACGCACACTACAGCAGCCAAGCTGAAGCTTTTGAATGGAAGCCAACGTACGCGTCACCTGAGGGCAGGAAATCCCACACCTAGAATACTGCAACATAGGAATAGAAGGACATCCAATATTGCTCTGTAAGCCAGATGCAAGTCTCCTCTAAGTAGTATGTATGCTACTGAGTACAGTGACAGTGACTTCAGTTTGTCAATGTATAACTTGCTGGAGAACCTGAATTTTCTTGGTTAGAATTCTATGAGATCTCTAAAGTTGCTGCAGGTGCCTGGTAAGGTATATACCAAACAGTACATTGTACTCAATTGGCTTGATGAGGATCGAATACAGGGGCATTATGACATCTTTTGCTCTTGAGGCAATGCCTTTGCTAATGAGGTGTGAAAAACAGAATGCCTTCCTTACCGCCGGTGACACATGGTGGTCAAAGTTTAGGCTTTAGTCAACTTGCATTCCCAAGTCTCTCACTACTGAGTTCTTACTTAGGGTATTATTATTTATAGGGTCTATATTATAAAACTGAAAACCCGTTTCAGCGAACACCACAATACCGACACACATAGCCCAAACCGCAAATACGCCGAACCCCCTAAACCGTGAAATTTCAAATCTCGAATCGTCATAGTCGGCCAACACCACCGCACGTTACATACTACAAACCCAAATATAATAAATAAAACACATACATACACTAACCAAACCCTACTTCTAACCCTACACTAAACCTTACATACATTACTATCTATGCACTTACCTTAACCCGCACCCTAACCCCAAGATCCGTAAATATCGCACATTTACCCTACAGACATATACCCAAACAAAACAAATAATCTACACACATACACTTAACAAAACCCTACTTCTAACCCTACACTAAACCTTACATACATTACCTATCTATGCACTTACCTTAACCCGCACCCTAACCCTAAGGTCCGTAGCTATCGCACACTTGCCTTACGGAGCGATACTGCAGACGGGCCAACCATGACACTTCAACATTTCATGTTTCGCGGTTTTGAACGTTCGCCATTACCGTAGTTCACGCTATACGTGTCAGTGTTGTGGTGTTCGCTGAAACGGATTTTCGATCTCGTACTATAGACCCTTATTTATATGATAGTCTGCAAGGATATCTTTTACCGAAGGGGTTGACTGCATTTTTTAGCACCGAATCCGAGTCCATGGCTTTGGCACCAATCATTGGTTTATTTAAATTCCTCTTGAATTATACGGACATCATTTGGGGATTCAATGATTGCACCTAATTTTCAGGTGTCAGCAAACTTGGTCAGCCACAGCCCCTCTGTTTTGGCCTGAACTTCTGAGAAGTATATTCCAAACAACAGGGGTCCAGCACTGGCCCCTGTGGAACCCCACTGGTGACAGGTCTGCTGGTTAAGGTAAAGTCCCCAACTTTGACTGTGATATGTCGGTGAGCCAGTTAGCAACCCACTTGATGACCTACTGATTGACATTCAACTGGAAGAATTTATCAATGATGCCCAAATGTGGGATTGTGTAGAAGGCCTTGGCTAAGTCAAGGTAGGCTGTATGCACAGGTTTGTAGTTCCCAGGGTCTGTTGCTGTACCCCCTTTATGAAGGGGGTTGATGGTCGCTGTTTTCCATTCAGCAGGGACAACACCAGTATTCAAGCTGTGGTTGAAGAGAGTACCTAATGGAGGCTGTGTTTATGGCCTTGGAGAGGGCATTAATGACTTGCTCTTTGGAGATGCAAGGTGGGGGAGATGCACAGGGAATCTTTGTGGAATGTTTGGTTGGAACGGGGTGAAATTTTCACCAAACCTGTTGATTAATAGGTTAGCTGTTTTCACAGGATCAGTGTGTGTGATGCCATCCACAACTAGTTCAGCAGACATCTGGGTCCTACCTTTTAGGTTACAGACATAGCTGAAAAATGCCTTATGGTTATGCTTAGCTATGGTTGCTAAATTTTTTTTGAAGCTGCCCTGTTCAAGCAGAGGAGGGTGTTCTTCCAGTACAACTTCTTCCTCTTGTTGTATAACTTATTAAATGCTAGATGTCCACCAGGAAGGCTTGTTTTTTCTTGAGGATCTTGTTTTGATGCTATCAGGTACACCTGTGTCAATACACTTAAGTGTTTGTACAGAGCATTTGTGTATACCTTAGTATATTTGTCAATGCCCTCTGTGGGAACAGGAGTTTGGAAATTATTTATGCCATCCCTTAGGAGGGTGTAATTAGTTTTGGTAAAGTTTTCCATCCTGGTTTCAGCTAAGAGGGGTTCAGGTGTTATAGCTACTTCAAATGTGACTGATTTATGATCAGATTTAACCAGTGAGGGTCCTACACTTGTGGTGGTACAATGGTCACCCATGTGGGTGAGGACCAGGTTAAGAATATTTGAGCCCTTTGTGGGGTTGCACACTATTTGTCCCAGGGCATTAGTGTTAAAGTCCAGGAACCTTTGTATGGGCATGTTGGTACTCATATAAGTTTCCCAGTCAATGGAGGGATAGTTAAAAAAAGCCCATGACTAGAGTGGTTGTAATTTGATTAACTCAAGTAGGTCCAAATAAGCAGTGTGGGTATCCTGGTTCATTGAATGGGGCCTAGAGCTAACGATGAAGGGGTGGGGGGGTTCTTACCCACAGTTAGGTGAACTTGGGAGTAACTCCATGGAGTTTCCCTGTCTTACCAGTCTACAGGTGTATTTATCTTTGATGAAGATAGCCACTCCTCCTCCTTTGGTTCTCAAGCATTCATTTTGCAGTCTGACAGTGTGGAAGGCATTGTAGCCTTGCAAGGCTGGGATACTCTCTGAGGCCCTGAACCAAGTTTCTGTGACTGCGCAGATGTCAACAACCTTTAGGGAGTGGAGTGCTTCCAGAGACTGAAGTTTCTGATTTAAACTCCTAGTGTTTAGCAGCATAACCTTTAATTTGTCAGTGATATTTTCACACTGGAAATTTTGTTCTTGTGACCTTGCCTAACAAGGCACTATGGAGGAGCCAAGTGTCTTAGCCAGTAACTGAAAGCCTAGAGGTGACACCTCTGGCACAGCAGCATGGTCTATCAACCATGTCATCCCATGCTGACAGGAACTGGATCCCCTTAGAATGACATCAGAAATTAAGCCAATTGTTGAAGTCAATCATTTTTTGTTTATATAGTGGTATCATCCTAGGTGAGGGTAAAATGCTGCTCAAGGCTCGAGACATACCGGCCCAGAACACATTCATAGAGCTCAAGCATCTCTCTCTTCATGTAGTCCAATAAGTTACATCTCAAGTCATTTACACCAACATGAACTATGACAGAATCATAACGGTACTTGTTGTTGAGAGACCTGAGTGCATATGTGATCTGATGGATCCTGGCACCCAATAGACTACTGACTGTACCCTTTTCTTTGTCAAGCTTGATGAGTGGGACATCTGTGTGTCTCGCAATGGAGTCACCTATGACTAATAAATTTGATTTAGATGTGCTTTCCCTTAGAGGTTTATTTGTTGAGACTGGTGCTTGTGTTTTTATGTGTACTGACTGCTGTAGGTGCTGTATTAGGTGTAGCATGTTTGTGTTTGGAAGATGTCTGGTGTTTAGGTAGGTTTCTGGAGAGTACCTCCACATATGGTGGTTTATGTGTTGAGTGCATGGTTGGCGTGGGAGGTGTTGTATGTGAGCTGACAACCTGTCAGTGTTACTGAGCAAGGATTCCAGATTATTAGTGCAGATGTATCTCTCACAAATTATACTTGGGTGACTTAGGAGTACAGGGTTGTCAGTGTACATGATGCAGTTGTTACACTGCCTCAGTGTACCCAAGTCAATCAGGCTGGTAGGAGAAATGGAGGGAAACTGACCATCTATAATGCAAGGTTAAATCATGTTTTAACTGACGGGAAAGAAAATAGAGGGGTGTGGTATAACTGGGTGCTCTAAACGTGGTCTATACTAATGGGGTGCTCTGGAAAGGTCTATACTAGTGGGGCGTTCTCTGAATGGTATGAGACTATTGTAGATTTGGTGGTTTTGGGACTGTTTAAGGGGCAAAAGTGCAGCTGAGGTGCTGTCTGGACAGATAAGCACAATTTAAGGACTTCTCGCCGGATCATGTGCAGCTACTAAGAGAAAATGTATCTACTGAAGTTTTTGCTTCTATAACACGGTAGTGCGCAACGGTGCACAGAGGTACGCTACACAAACAGATGAATACAGCAGAGCAGTGGCTGGTCACCTAACTCTGTGGAGCTGTGTTAAAACAAGCGCAATCCTATGCAAACACGGGGCTTGTGTAGCAACAGTGAGCAAACTGAATTAAACAATTTTACTTATTTATTTTTATTTATTTTATTTTACATTTGTTGATCAGGAAAGTCTGACTGGATATATGCCCATTTTCAGTGGAAGTCCAGGTAGAAAAGCTCCAACAATACAAAAAATAAAATTACAATTAAAATTACAATTAAAATGTAACACTTGGCTTACGAGCTATAGTTGATAATAATATACAGTCAATAACCTAGTTCATTAATAAGGTGCACTTGCACGGTAAGGCTTGGTTGACAGTCTCTGGTAGATAATAACATGCACAGACTAGGGAGGCAAGCATGCTACAGTCTATCCTGTATAATATGACATATAGGATAATTTAGTAGTGTTAACCAATAAAAAAGCTCAAAACTGATCCCTGTGCCAGCAACCTTCAATCAGATGGGTCCTAACTGCACTCTCCTGCCACGAGGGTGCAGGTGGGCCCTCTCCAACAAAAGATAACCTGGCTTAGAGCTTAATTTAACAAACAGAACCAAATTCAGCAGGTCTGAATCTAGTCTGTGTTACAGCAGACAAAAAGTGCAGCAAATCAGCAAAAACAGTTTTAAAAATCAGCCATATAGCAAAAATACAGTTTAAAAGTGCAAAATACAGTACAAAATTGTACTTATGGTTAGCAATGCAACAGATTCCTTGGATTGTACAGATGCATACAGTAGAGCAGTGGCTGGTTCCCTAACTCTGTGGAGCTGTGTTAAAACAGTGAGCAAACTGAATTAAACAATTTAGCCAATAACAAAGATCAAAACTGAGCACTGCAATAATTAGATTCAGAAAGGACCTACCTTCTGATAGTAATTTGGCAGAAAAGTTCATCAAACTGTCCACACCAGTTAACAAATACTTCATCATATGAGCGTGGTATTGTTTAGGATTCTGAAGGCTAGATATGAAAAAAAATATCATCTTTACAAACTTGTCACAGGCTTTACCATCTTTTTCTAAAGGTGAAAGATTAGCATTGACCAGAACCGCTGGAGAAGAAATAGAAATAGCTGCATGGTCAGACTTTCATTTAATGACTGTGTCTGTTAATAAAGATGAATTACTTAGCTAATGGGTTATTTCAGGCTTTGAATCTTGTGGAACAGTACAAAAATTCAACATGATTCTTAATTCCACAAATCCTATGGATGGTTTATTAGAGGATTCTGATAATAACATGGACCAGGCCCTTTTCTGCATTTTCCTCACAAGCACCTGACTCTGATTCTGTGGAGATAATTTCCTCAGTTTCTCCTATACAGGAGTTTTCTTTTTCTGAGTCTGTACCCAGGATGAATAATGTATTTCTGTAAGAACAACAGATGTTCAACCCTCCTTAAGGAGATACATTATGTTATAACACAACTCCTTAAGTGTAGTCCATTCCACCACCATGTTATAAGTGGATATGCCACATACTACACCTACCCCTCCTATTATGCCAGCCCTGTAGGATGCTTTTGATTCTGCCTGCAGTAATCATGACAGTCACTCTTTAGTCCCTAAAAAGACACAGACTTTATAACTTAATCTAACAAGTACTTGTTTTCTCACCTGAAGTTAATGCTAATCCTTCACCTTTAGACAAGGGTGGTAAAGCCTGTGACAGGTTTGTAAAGAAAATTTTTCAGAATCCTAAACACTACCACGCTCATATGTTGAAGCATGTGTTAACTTGTGTGGACAGTTTGATGAACTTTTCTGTAAAATTACTATCAGAAGGTAGGTCCTTTGTGAATTGAATTATTACAACACTTTCCAAGTGTCTAGACAGTCTTTAAAGAGAGACATCCTGATGGTCCCAGCAGATCAGACAGAGTCTGGATATTATTTAAAATTCTTTTTGGTTCCAAAAAAGAAAAATGACCTCTGGGCAATTCTAGACCTCAGCTATCTAAACATCTTAGTAAAGATGACCCAGTTAAGGATGGTCCTGGTGCAAGCAATATTGCTTTGTCTACAGGCAAACAACTGAATGTGCTGAGTAGATCCCAGGATGCTTACTTTCACATCAAAATAGCTAAAGCCTCCAGGAAACTCCCATGCTTCCACTTTGGTGCAAATAATTTTTAATTCAGAGTACTGCCTTTCAGTGTTACCACAGCCCCCTGGGTGTTCACCAATTGTGGTTGTAGCTTATCTCCAAATACAAAGGATTTGAGTGATTCTATACCTAGACAATTGCATCCTTTCTGCGTCAACAGAAGAATATTTAGTTGATGCCAGAGACTTCTTGCTTCAGCTGTCTGTTTTTGGGCATATCTATAAACTACAAAAATGTATCCTATAACCATCTCTGACAATTCAGTTAATCAGATGCCACTTGGACACAATCTACATTGTATCTCTGCATCTAGACAGAGTCCAAAACATAAGAAATCTGATTCAGAATCTCAAATTCAATCAAACCCTAGCATTGTTTGAGTTTTGGAGTCACTGGCCTCATCAGTACTAATGGTTCAGTTCACTAGATTTTACATAAGAATACTTCAGTGGTTACTCAGAAAGCCCACTGGTCTGAAATATACTTGTTCAATTCTGATATCAATTACCAATCTGTGTAAGGTTCTGTTATGATGGTGGCTAATGTCCCTGTTCATTCTTTCCAGAAGACCATTTGTTTTGGTACCCCACCCCCACTCTGGAGTAGTGTTAACCACAAATGCCTCCTCCTTGAACTAGGGGGCATTGTCAAGGGAGGATGGTCCAAGATAGGTGCAGTCAACAGGAGGCCAACTTTCACATCAGTGTACTGGAGATGAGGACTGTCTCCCTTGCATTGCAGGAATTGCTGGTCTTCTCGTCTCCAGGAGTGATTTCTATCCAGTATGATACTGGTGTGGTGCATGAACAAGTGGAAGGAACCAGGTCCTACCCCTTATGCTGGGAAGCTATGAATGTGTGGCAATGGGAGACTGTCTCTGCATTGTGCTCTAAAAACAATGCACATTCCCAGAAAAAAAAAAACAACTGTCTTGCCAACAGGCTCAGATCTCTCCTGATGTCTCAATCTGGCAGTAGCAAAACTAATATTCAACCACTGAGGTAATCCTTGCTGCAAACTTTTTGCTCTCCTAGTCAATTCCAAATGCAGCAATTTCTTTGCATTGATCCCTCTTGAGGGATAGTCTCTAAGAGATGCTGTGTGCAGACAGTGGTTTTCTGAGCACCTTCACGCATATATTTTACAAACATTTAAACAATCCAAAGCCATGGTAATCATCATTGCTCCTTACTGGCTTAGTCAAATTTGGTTTCCCCTGCTAAAGCCTAATATCAGAGAACCTCCCCGGCTCCTGGATCCCAGGAAGGGTTTACTCTCTCACCTATCCAGGTTACTTTACCTGGATTTATGCAGCCTCAATGGAGCCTCCTGGTTTCTCCATTTCCCATGATGGCCAATGACCCATCTTTGTCTCATGAAGTTATTCGTAACCTGCTTGCATCTCAGAAAGAATTTACATATGAGGTTTAGTGAAAGAAATGGGAACATTCTTTTATTTCAGCAATTGCACAGGGTATTGATACACCTAATGCTTCTATTTCTGACATTCTATGCTTTCTTACCAGTATGTTCAACTCAGGCTCTAGTTATTCCCCCATTAAGGTACACCAAACCACAATCTCTTACTTTCATACCAGGTACGACTTTCATTCCTGAGCCTCTGATAGAGTTTGTAAAGCATTCCAGTTAACCTTCTTCCTCATGTGCTGATCGGAGAAACAGTGCCCCATAGGACCTAAATTTTGTACTGGAAGCTCTAACAAACCAACTCTTTGAACCAGCATCTTCCACTTCTTTGAATCTTTTTTTCATTGAGGACCTTGTTCTTCCACTTCTTTGAAATTGCAAACTTAAAAATCAAATTTATAGAGGACAAACCACACCGGACAAATGATAAAAGTTAGCGCTTTCGTTTACTAAGTTTAGCAAACTTCTTCAGACCTAACCAACCAAACTTCTCATCTGTCAGTATTTTTTCCAAACCACTCCAACAAACGGGAATATAGTTTGCATAACTTGGATGTTCACAAACAACTAAGATTTTACCTTCACAGAGCTAAACCATTTAAAAGACTCCACTTTTTGTGCCCTTTGCAGCTAAGAAACTCTGTACTAAAGCATGCAATGTCACTTTATCCAGTTGTCTTCTGGCAGTATTTCATCTGTTTATCAACAGCAGTTTTACAGAATGCTGGTAAACTGAAGAAAATTACCTGATAGAACTTTCACTGACAGTGGAGACAACTCTTTTCTCCACTGTTGTGTGATGTTGTTGTACAAGTTTAAATGGTTTCTGAAGGGTTTTTGTTTGTCTGTTTGTTTTGTCCACTCTCCTGGTATTTGTTAAGAGTTCTTGTTGATGAATCAACATGTTTCCAAAAAAAGTAGTCCCATCTCTTGCAACATCCCCTACACACATACACACAATGGAAGGTACCTTGGTAAACACTCCAGATATAGAAGATGAGCCAGAATGTTATACTTTTTGCTAAAGGTAAAGACCCCAACCTCAAAGCAGCCTGATGGGACATCTAGTGAGGACCTTATACACTAATGTTCCAAAAGGCAACTATCCCATTCAGTAACACCAACTAAGCATTATTCAGAACCAGGGTCCTGATGCAAAGTGGAACATCTTTTTCCACAGTTCAACAGATGTGCTTGTTGAAGCAATTAAGCTCCAGGACATGGTGGAAGGTTTAGTGTCCGCTCCATAATAAGGAAAGAGCAGGAACAGAGCACTCTCTCTCTTGAGGAGGATCTATGGTCCCTCTCAGGAAAGGGCTATGACCATGCCAAAAGCTGTGTAGAGAGTGTCTGCTGCAGATGAGGAACTGACAGTCCTAAGACAGATGGCTGAGACCACATTTACAAGCCTTAAGTGCACAGGTTGTGGTTTACAGAAGGAGAAATCTAGCCTTCCATGGACAGTCCTGGTGCAGTTAAAATGGTGTTGCAAAGCCTGTGCAATCATTCTCTTAAAAATATTTCACAGTTTGGGAAAAAAAAACACCTGATGCATGAGAGGCCTTTTCATCTATGAAGAGTTTTTTTAGGGGGGAACAAAGTTGACACAGGTAAAAAGGAAGCCAAAGAAGCAGAGACGCCCCTTGCAGTGGTTAACATCCATTTTTTCTTTTGCAATCAAAAAAGGTCTTAGAAAGCCAGCCTAAAATGAACCACAAATCACAAAGAGCTTACAAAATGGCCTGCCTCACCTTATCCTTAAATAACAGTTTAAGACATGTCAGCTAGAACAGGCATCCTTGAGCATCCTGCCATAGCCCTAGCATCTGCAAGCAAAATTATTGCAGAGTAAGTGAAATCTCATAGAAAAAATGGTCATATTAACCTTTTATAGAGACTTCTTTTTTGTTCCCCTTCTGTTTCACTCTTTCTGGCTACCTCAGTGCCTCTGTCCACTGCTGGATCTACCAGCTCACCACTGGGTCTACCAGCTTCTCTTACTGCCCTAAGACTATTGCTATTCTAAGGTTGGGGTCAGAGCAGAACCTAAGGGCATTCTGGGGGAACATGCAATTGACTGCTTCCACTGGAGGATTTTATTTTTACTTTATGACCTACCATTTGGTATGTCCTCCTCCCCCGTATTTGCCTGTCACATCTGAGGGTTACTCCCTTCTAAGGACTATGCTTCCCCATAGGGAATGATTAGATGAATGCCCAACCATCCCTGCCAGTGTCTCAAACATGACCCTGACTGAAGCCAATGTCACCTGGACCATGATTAGGGCTTTATTCATCTATACCATGGCACTGGCCTTTTATAAAGACTTCTTGACTCCAGTCAGCATTAGGAAGCTCTGTTGTTTTTTTCCAGATCCAAGTTTGTAAGGTAGGAACTAAAATAGCTGGGACAAATAGTTAAGGGACCCAAGGCCCAAAACTATAAAATGAGATAATGCTGTCTTGCCCACCCTGTCCAAGTTTTAAACTTCTTAGTTGGTAATAAAGTAGACAGAAACCATTTCTGGACTGTATGTTGGACAGAAGAGCTCACACAGGAATCTGCCCTGGGATGCAGGGAGAAGTTGTTTTGTCACTCAGTGATTTGAGTGCACATCAGCCTTCTTACAAGAAATCTGCATGTTATCATGCGGCGTAACTGGTATGCTTTCAGGCAGGTCTCATAGGAGGAATGACTAACCTATACTGGTTCCTTATTCTTCCTCTTTAGAAAGTAATTCAGTCAATTTGGGAAGAGGGTAGACATGCTATATTTCAAGCTCACTGAATATTACATTAACCTGACCATCACCAAAAGAGGGAACATTTTATTACCATCAGACTCTGAAATAACAACTTTGGGATATTCAGAATTCTCATTCCAGTGGGACAATGAAGGACAGAAGTTTTTTACCCCTTCTACAATAACATGAGCTCACCTAATGTGAAGTGACAGGGGAATGGCAAGCACATGCTAGGTGTCTAGTGATGGGTCCTGAGAGACATGTGCAAGGCTTTGAACGGCATCAAACTATGCTTCCTGAGGGTATGGTCCCACAGCCACAGAATAAAACTGTCAGATATCAATACATACTAGTTCACTGTTGCACCCCCCCCCACAGATGTACTTACACACACACACACACACACACACACACACACACACACACACACACACACACACACACACACACACACGCACAATGTGGGTCAGTCTGATGAATGAACAACTGCAAAAGTCTCCTCTACTGTGACTATTGAGTCTTCTTTTAAGTCTGGGGGAGGCTATATGAGGAGACAGTTCAGCCACGAGAACCATACTGGTCATGGTGTTGCACTGGATATAGATGGAATGGTCTATACTGGAAAACAAGAATTCACCCTTAAACATTTTTATCAGTCAGTTACTGGTGTGAGCTCACTTGTACACTCTCACTCTCTCTCTCTCTCTCTCTCTCTCCCTATTACTTTGTAACTGAGGGGGAGTAATATATAACTGTCAACCATGGGAAGGGTAAGGTCAATCTCTAACCAAATGGGATAGGTTAATTCAAGCACAAAAAGGAAAAATGGCCTAGTACTTACCTGTGAACTTATGAGTGTCAGCATGGAAGGAGCTGGGGGCCATTACAGGGATTTGTTTGTTTGTTTGTGTCTTTCGGCTTTTCCTGGTTAGGGGTCGCCACAGCGGAACTCCGGTCCGCTAATGATTGGTAGTTGATTTTTACATGCCGAGTTACCAGCCCTGATGCACAACCTTCAACGAAGGTATGCCCATTCACGCATGTCTCTACGCAGAAGATGCTCTAGCTGAGAATCGAACCGGACAGCGTCTTACTGTGAGGCGACAATGCTACCACAGCACCACCACTGTGGGTGGGGCCATTACAGGGGATTTACATCATAAAAGTGATTTTTGACTGATGCCTTGTTTCTAAATCCTTTACTGTCTTTCTTTTATCCAGCTGTGGCAATGCATTACATTGGAGACCCTCCTGTGGGCCACATTGATTGGCCATTCTCCAAGGACACTAACTTCATTCTTTCTACATGTGACCAGGTTGATGAGATTTATAGGAGCTCTTAAGAGTACCTCTCCCAGGCAACATAAGCAATGGCAGTGTAAGCCCTGGCTGATGATCTGGTAACTCAGTAAAATTTCAATAAGTATTGGCTTTCTAAACAATGAATGCAAAACATTTCAAGAGATGCAAGCTAATAATCTTACTCAAAGTGTGATAGTGATGAAAAATAAGAGAGGGATGCACATTCTGATGTGCCCTCATAGTGTGGTGTATGAAGCAGTGACATGCAGTGGTAGGACTAGACACTAAGTGTGGTGACCTAGTATACTAGTGAAGAAATACCAACAGCTACCCACATCACAGGGCTTTTAAAGTTAGGTGGAGCTACTTCTATTACAGAGCACACACTTCTCAACTTCTTCTCTCAAGACACAGGGACAAGTCTAAGTCTGCAGATGACTGAATAGTGAGTGTTATCTAATCTGCCAACGTGGGTTAAGAGCATGCTAACAACTGGTACACAGACAATGGTCTCAAATTAAATGTGCAAAATATAGTGCAGGCCATTTTGGTAACAAAACATTTTCACATACCGTATAGGTGACACAACCCTCCAATCAATCACTGCTGTAAGGCATCTAGGCACTCTTGTTGATAATTCCTTACTTATTTGATTAGCATGTCCACAGCAGCACAGACAAAATGCATCAAACATCTGATATTTAAAGGCATCTCCACCAGATTGAAAGAAGACTTAATTCCCTTTCACTGATACCTCATTAGACTCATTATTGACTATGAAGCACGTTTTGCCATATATTTATCTACACATATCATTCGGCTTGACAGATATCAGAGATTCACAACTAGATCCATGGTCTCAAAATCTTAGTTATCAGTACAGACTGTCACCCCTCTCTGCTGTACTCAGACTTTTGTAGACTCCTCCATGGAGATCTTAAGCTTTCACCTCCTATTCCTCCATAGAACAATGCTGTCTCAAGCACCAGGTTAAAGGCACTGAACTTTTACCAGCAGAAAAATAAGAATGTTGATGCAATAGACTCAAATCTCAACAAATCTCTCACCTCTGGAACAAAGGTCTACTACATACCAAGCACAGTAGCACCCTTGCCACTTTCAGTGAAAACCTGGATAAGAGGTTGGGAAGCCTGAAGTTCTCTCCCCAATCTATCTTGTCTTACCGTCTTTGAGGCTAGAGGTTACTTCTGAATAAGAATTTTTGGCTAGGCTTCAGACTGACTTCCTAATTTACCTATGAACCTATAATAGTGAGGGACAAAGGTCCAAAATCAGGGACAAGCTTTGCTTTAGTATGCATTTTTAATGGACATGAAATTTTAAACTCAAAAATTTCTGTCACTAATGACTGCAGTTATCATGTATTTGCCAGACATCCACAAGTTTTAAGAGGAACAGATAAACAGTTGCAAAATCAGAGACAGGTTTGATCTAGGCAGAGCAGTAATACAGACTTAAAATAAACAAAAAGGTATTTACCCTCCAAGCCTGTCCTTCTTCCACTGCTACCGACAAAGCTTCCTCTGGATTATTTATAACACGACCTGTACATCCGGAAAAATCCATGGCAACCAGTGTGTTGTCAGATACGCTCCTCTAGTAGAGAAAGGCAATAATAAAGTTCTGTTTGGTAGAATCAGTAGGACACATAGGGACAATGAGTCTCTGAGGATGTGTCAACAAGATCAAATCTGTTAAACAAGTTACTCCAATTACTGTGCCGTCAGACTCACAACACAAGAATGTCTACAATTACAGTTAGTGTTTACAACTGTGACTGACAGTGTTTCAGGTGAGGATGACAGCCATTTTCAATGGCTACAACCAACGAATAGCATGCCTCTGAAAGTAATACACTGCAAAAGTATCTTTTGTAATGCTCAGCGCAAAGTGTGCAAAATAACGAATTCAAAAAAGATCTGACCTTTGAGTGTAATTGAGAATGGACTAGATAGAAACACTTTTTCCCACTTGTCTGTACAAGTTTACATTATTCAAATGGATGACAGATGCAGTCTGCTAAATCAACATAGGTTTAAGCATCTGTGTCATACTGGTTTAGTTCAGATGCTGCTGCACTTTAGCCTAATTCAGTCTTGCCACCTCAAGTGCCTTATGTATACTACGCATTTTTGATTTTTTTCTATCTTAGATCTTAGATTTACAAAGAAGGGTGTTTCTTCCATCTATAACTGCTTAAAGGTTATTTATGAATGATATCCAGCAAAATCAGCTCACTCTCTCTATTCATAGTGTGTCTTGTTCTCCTATAATTCGGGTCTATATTATGTTCTTGAAAGACAAATTCATCAAATACATCTTTATCAACAAACATCGACCACTGAAATTGCCGAACAGCCACTTCAGCAAATTTTTCGCAGGAGAAAAATAACTTGCCGTCATCAAGAATTTGCCTTTTTCCCTACTGTAATGTGATCTTGGAGTTGGTTTATTTAGTTGGGGGGGTGGGGCACAGCACCCCACAATAGGGGGTGGGAGGTGAAGCCCCCCACTATGTAGGGTTTGAACATTTGCTTTGTGTTTCTTCGGCCAAGCAATTTTTCCCCTCAGAAAAAATTTGCTGAAGTGGCTGTTCGGCAATTTCAGTGTTCGATGTTTATGTGTTGATAAAGATATATTCGATGAATTCTTCTTTCATAATACTCATTTGGATTCAAGTCTACCTAAGAGCATTAACTAATGAAAACACTGACTATTTCCAATCTCACTTTTTCTATACCATACCCTATTAAAAGATCACCAAGTAGCTAAGTCATAAACACTTTCCAGTTCAAGTTGTACTCTCAGATAAGTGACAGTGTGTGGCAACCATATTAAAACTCCCCTGCAGGACTTAACAATAACCTGCCAATTCAGTGCAGTCTTATCTCCCAGTACTGTATCTGTACACTGCTACCTATGTAACCCCAGGTTATCTAGTATTACTATAGCCAAGGAGAATAAACAAAAAAGAGAAGTAATCAGATCCGCCAACATTCCCATCAGATACCATCAGATCCATTAGATGGATTAAGCTTCTTTGAGTTTTGCTTTACCCAGCCAACGTACTGTTAAGTCATAATGTGGGTCACGCATCCCCATACTATTTTAGTTGAAGCTTTCAAGCTCTTCTTCTTCTTCCTCAAACTATGTGTTTGGTTATGCATCATTCTTCAATCTTAATAAACCTCTTAAGTTTGAGATTCTTGGCTGTTAAAATATAGGTACTGGGAAGAAAAGTCTGAAGTGTCTTCTATATCAATAAGATGTCCAAATCCACCCTGGTATTATCTGCTCCCTAACATGCACTCTCATGCTTCAGTGGAGCTGATTTGTTGTGGAATAAACATCGGTAAATACCCTCCCAAAATCTGTATTCCGTTTGAGCATTATTTTCCCCCCAAAGGGAATCACCTTCTGCAAAGTCCCCTTCTAGTGAATAATTACCACTCTGATTTCATCAACAAACAGAAGCTTTCTCTCAGTAATATCAGCCATGTGTCTCATCCCAGGTCCCTCTACTAGTCACCATAATCTTTGAATTCCTCCACAGCAACACTTGCATTTTCAGTCAATTTACATCCGGTCTGCAGTCTTCATTTCCAGTGCAATTTTCTTAAGTCATTCAAATAGTTATTTTGTAAGGTACTTTATCAACATGGTAGGAAAGGTTACTACATTAACCCCATCATTAGTAAAGCTCTATGACTGATGTCATCAAGTATGACTCAAAAACGGGGTAAACCTTTTTCTCTAAAACCAAGATGTCACCATCCTTCCAGCTTATTTTAGGACACCATGGCTCCCAACATCACTAACACTTTACTTACTACTTAAATCATTGCCACAATTAAAAATACAGTTGGAATTATTCACAATTGTAGGTGTTCAGGTATGCCCATTCTTGCAGTACTGACTCTTAGAATTCCTGCCTGATGAAGCCTGATGGCTGCTTGACTTTCAGAGCTCTTCAACCTTTCCCTCTTGGGACTGCTGGACTCCTTCCCATGCTGATGTCAAGATGCTGCTGGTATAAATGTTTCTTGGCTGGCACAGTCTACCAATGTTTCTTACTTTGGCTAAAAGACTCAAGCACAAGGGTGCTAAAGCCCAACACACCATGGGGAAATCAGTGTTTCTGGAGTACAAGCTGTAATGGCCCTTCTTTACCCTGGGCCAGTAATCAAGGAGCCCCAATCCTCACAACTGATACCATTGAGAGGTGGTCCTAAAAATAGGAATAGTTTTACACAGCATTTCAAATACAGCTCTCTGCATCAAGCACAAAAGGAACAGACTCTCTGTTTCTCCAGATCCCTAACAAGAACCACTTTGGAGCACTGTGTCCCATTTCCAGGCATCTGACACACAAACTTGAATACCTGATTTTTCACACATACACACATCTGAGAAGGGCTGGCACAGATTCACCAGCTGTGTCCCCTCTCTCCAGACTACAATGTAGATTGCTACCACCAGTCAGATACTTTAAGGCTCTTACAAAGGGTAACCAATTATACTGTGTCAAACTAATACTGATAAAAATGGTAGAGTGTGACCGAAGCAATAAGGCTTATCGGAGTGGCCACAGTATCATTAAAATAAGTACAAGTACTCTCAAGATGTTAAAAGTACTCTTTAAAAAGACCATCCACAATGAAAAGGTATAAAAATATTGGATAATAAAATGGAGAACAGGAGAATAATTAATATTTAGTTACAATAAACACAGCTTTCAGTCACAGGAAAGATAAAAATAACACAGTTGGATAGAATCTCACAGATGCAGAAAAATAAATAATACTAAACTAATTTCACTGTATTATTCCTAACAGAACTAAAGAGAAACTGTCCTAGTTAACTCACGTAGTATCACAAGGTAAGATGTACTGCTGAGATGCTCACTTCCACCAGGCAAGATGAGATACTAAACACTGATTGTACAACTAACAACTGAGCTCAAGTGAACTGTGGTAAATGACACAGATCTTGTATATCAGTTTCCAAAGGAAAAAAAAGCAAACAATCTGCTGCTGCCAGAGTTCCATCCTTCAGCTGGTTATAGAATGACATCATATCTAGTCACTTGACTCTGGCATAATACACATTCATAACGCTAAGATTCTGTTGCAACAATTTTAACATAAGCAACTTTTACAAATACATTCTTAATATAAGCATCTATAGAAATCAATGTAACAGTCAAATGGCATTACAAAACGTCAGCCAGCTACACTGGCATATGCCACACATGCACTGTCCCACTTCTCCTGGTACAGCTGGCAATACCTCACAATGTCACACAAGCCTCACCAAGAGAACCAACAATACTGACACTCATCTGTTCTTAGATACCACTGGAGTTTCTACACATGCAATCATGCTAGGAGGTACAATTATAATGCAAGATGCCATGAAGCCTAGTAGCTTTTGAAACTCCCCGAGTGATGACTGTTCTTTCTGGGTATCTTGGCCCTGAGGGCCCCTGGGCTTGTCTCTGGGTCTCACTTGTCATTCTATCTTAAATTTCCCCTTCTTTCATTTGCCAGATATTACACTGTCCTATTTAAGGTGAGAAGTCCAAGTAATTGCTGAAAAGTTCCCACTACACCTTGTAGCTTGGGTCTGAAAAAATATGGTTTCCAGAATGGGTAGTTTTAACCTTCTCCTGCTGTTTCTTATAGAATGAACACATTTATTTACTTATTCATTTATTTCATATTTGCTGTACTTCATGGGGTGTTTTATATTCCAGTCTGTCAAGATTGTCAATGTTTTTATGTTGGAAAGCCCAAAAAACTATTGAAAAAGAGGATTTATGAACATTTGTATAATACAAATAAATACAATACTAAGAATGCACTGTATAAACATACCCTTGTTTGTAAAACACAAAAGGGGATAAAATGAAGCCTAGCAGCTTTTGTAACTTCTCCAGGGACCATTTTCAGCTATGACCCTTGAAAAGAAGGCAAAAACAAAATACATATGCAAGCTACACAGATGAAACAAAATGAAGTCAACATAGTTGGTCAAAAAAAGCACTAAACTGTAAAAGTCAGAAGAGAAGACAGGAAAATCTGAAGTAAAGGTTCTAAAACCAACCTTATTGAACAATATCATGCTAAGTACTTTCATCCTAAAATAACGGACTTCAGAACATGAGTGCAACCCTCCTCTGTATTGAAATATATACAAAACTTCACCCAATCAAAACATCTCAAAAAAGACACACGATGAAAAAAAAGTCAAATGATAAAGGATTTTATAAATATTCAATATTCATAAAAGATTGCAATCATAGTAAGTGATCTGAAATCTTCATTACATAACAACTGAAATTCATATCTCCAAAATGAAATTCATAACTATTTTCCAAATACAAGAACCCATTGTTAAAAATGTCATATAGAACATATTAAAAAAATTACAATACAAATGTTAATACTTTATATATGTTTGGGGGGGGGGTCTATGACATAAGATCTAAAGTTCAAAAAACTGAAAACTAAAATAACTAAAACTCAACATCAAAAATGTGAATTTGCCCTTTATCCACTGTTGTGAAATCTTGGAATTGGTATATATAATTAGCTAGGGGTGTGGGGGTGCAGGAGGGGCTTGCCTCCCATTAAAATGTTTTCAATATTTTGAGTTTTAGATAATTTGGTTTTCAGTCTTTTGAACTTTAGATCTTATGACAACAATCTGTTTAAGGTTATTTTCAAAATTTATCAAATGTTCAAAATATCTAAAAACATATTTAAAAAGTTAATTTTTTTGTGAAATTTTGTAAATAAATTTTAAAGCATAACAAATCTAGAATTTGGCAGGTGTCCACTTTAAAACACTTCTAATTGCTAAGCTATCATTTAAACCCAGATGTACTGTTGCATTTAATCTCAGCTGGATACTAACTCCTTATATTCCAAACGGTTTTACCATCTTCCACCCTTTGGGTCCTTCAAACTCTAACCATCATCCCAAATTTAAATTGTATCCCCTTTTATGTTTTGCAAACAATGGCATGTTTATACAGTGCATTCTAAGTACTGCATTTAGTCACATCATACAGATGTACATAAATCCTCTTTTTTTCAAGGGGTGTTCTGTCTTTCCAAAATGAAAACCTTGACAGATTGCAATATAAACTACCCCTGAAGTGCAGCAGTTTGCCCAAGTTAGCGTGGTCAGATTTCTGCCTTGGTATACTATTGACATCTTTCACCCATAAAAAAATATATTAACAATACTGACACATTCCACACTTAGTAGTACCTACCTTATCTCCTTTCACCCTAGCTAATCCTTCGGGTTTAATGTTTTCAAATTAATTTTTCAGGTTAGAACCGCTCTTATAAAGAAATTTTAGACAGATACCCACATAATACATCACTGTGAGATCAACTTTAAGAATGTTCCAATTTTTATTAACAATCTCCTTAAGTGCTCCAGATTTGGAACTGTATTGTACAATCATTGATTTCTCATAACCATATTTATTATTTTTTTTTTGTTCTCAGTAAGTGACTCAAGTTCACAAGTAATATCCAAAATTGGTTTAAATTCCCATTGTTGTTATACTTCTCATCTCATTTTTAACAGCAGTTCTAACAGGTAGGTTCTTTGCAAGAACATCCTACATAAATATTCCACTTCCTTCTCAAACCAGCTATCTTCCAATACCATTCTATCCAGCCTTATCTGTCCCTTGACCAGATTAGTTTTCTGGTATCCTGGATCCCAGAAGACACTCTGGGTTCACTAATCTGTAACATTCATGTTTATTAACCACTCCTTGCAGCAAAGAATAAAGTAGGAAATTCAATTTTGCATATATTTTAGTATGGCAACTGAGGCAAAAGGAAACAATACATCCAGGGATGGACAACAACATATCAGTTAGAAGTGTTTTAAAGCACAGAACTGCCAAACTATAGATTTGTTATGTTTTAAAATTCATTTACAGAATTTCACAAACATTTTACTTTTTAAACATGTTTTCAGATATTAAGAACATTTGATAAATTTTAAAATCATACTGAAATATAAATATAAAGGTATGAACACTGTACTGTGTTTTTTATTTCATAGATTCTATATGACTATTTTTAACAGTGGGTTCTTATATTTGGAAAATAGTCATGAATGTTCAGTTGTTATTAAATGAAGGTTTCATACCACTCACAATAATTACAATATTTTATGAATATTTATTAGATCGTTTATCATGTGATCTTTTTATCATGTTACTTTTTAGAGGTTTTGAATGGGTAAAGTTTTGTATATATTTCAATGCAGAGGAGGGCTGCACTCATGCTCTGATGAAGTCTGTTATTTTAGGACAGAAGCATTTAGCATGATGTTGTTCAATAAAGTTGGTTTTGAACCATTACTTTGGATTTTCCAGTCTTCTTTTCACCAAGTACTCTGGGACTTTCACAGCTACGCAGATAAGCAATAATGAACAAATGAATAATGGTACTGTAAAAATGCAATAATGTAAGCTACGAGATTACAGATATATAAATATTTACAGATAAACATTGTGCAAATTAGCACAGTGATAACATATAAGAGTTTACATGGAAAGCATCTGCTAAGAATCCGAAATTTCCTTGCTTTGTGTAGCCAGCTTGGTGGAAATGGGCATCTTGAGACAATGTAACAATTGTTTCATGTTTACTGACAACCACCTAATTCTTAATCTGATACAGTGTATGAGAGATGTAGAAATAAAATGTCATTGGAGGCAAGGCTCTCTCATCCAACCATGGTAAACATCAAACCAGTTGCAGTGACACACAACACAAAAGTATACCTACTACACACACTGCAGACCAAACACATAGACCTACATATTCTGAGCCTCTGAAAAGTAACCTACCAAAGCCACAAAGGCCACTACAGTAACAAGTACCCTCAGCAACCTCACAAACACTCAACTCAAGCAGCATCCCCCACTAAGCATGCATCTGTACTTCAGTGTCTGATCTCAATAGCCCATGAGACAAACTTCCAAACAACCCAACATCTAATACTAATATACCACTCACCAAGTTCAGCAAGGAGGCAGTCATTTTCTGTTGCTTATCAGGAGCCAAGATTCACCACATCATGCATGCATACACGTCCTTGTTCCAAAAGTACCCATATGACACAGTCACAGTAGACGTGTAAGTGTATGACCCGATACATACCTCCTTGGACTATATGAAGAGAGATAAGATGGACCATCAGAATATGTGGTCAAGACGAGTATGAACCTAT
This sequence comes from Protopterus annectens, assembly GCF_019279795.1. NCBI lineage: Eukaryota > Metazoa > Chordata > Ceratodontiformes > Protopteridae > Protopterus > Protopterus annectens. The sequence continues at coordinate 999,375,078 of NC_056735.1, read as the reverse complement.
CATTTTGCATTCGCAAAGAATGATACCTCAATATGAACAAAAGATGATCAACTTCAACAATTGGCTTAGTGTCTGGTGTTATTCAAAGGGATGTGATATCACTCTGGGAGGATATGGTAGACAGTCTTAACTCCTTTGCCAGACATGGCCTACACCCCCCCAAATCTTTTGTATATTTGCAACAAACTTATCCATCTCCCTAATACCTTTTTTTTTTAGCAAAGTCATTCTTCAAAAACTCTCAACATAGCAAAACAGAATCTGTTGAAAATGAATACACTGCTGCTCAATGCTAAGAGCCTTAACAAAAAACTCCACTCTCTACAGACACTTTACCTTGGAATGCATTGATACATACATTGTCACAGAGTTCTGGCTCAAGACTATTGAGAGCTCCCCACCAGTGCAAGGCTCCAAGGGCTTCCAAGAGTACAGGCTCATTGCACTGGATGAAGACTCCAAAGGTGATGGGGTTTTTCTCCATATACAACGCACTTACAAATAAACTTTTCAAACAAGGATACTGTCCCCCCTCTACTCAAATGCACATCAAAACCTCCAGCTACTCCTCAAAACACCAACTCAGTCCTTTCCAGACCTTTATTTACACTTGCTATCCAGCTTGTTGGAACTCTCTAGCTATAACCATCATGCTGACAGGTAACCTTGCTTATTCAAGAAGTCACTTCATTCCTACTTGCTTCAGAGCTGCTGGTTATGTTTTATCCCTCCCTGAGCTACCCTGACTCCTGCTACATATTACTTTTATTTTATTCTTATCATTACCCTTCTGTGTCTCTCACACGTATCTTAAAAATCATTGGAATCCCTAACCTACTTCTTCCCCATTGAAGGTCAGGAAGAACACAACTCTGACAAGTACTTTACAAAAATAAAATTCTTGACTATATCATGCCTGTGGTATCAGAAACTCACTTTATTGCATCATTAAATATTATTTTACAGTTTAACATTCCTTCTTTACTCAATGTATTTGTAAAGTCTGCCTTTGCTTTACCACTGTTATTGCAATGCACTGCATTATTTACTATTAGGTTTTTGATACATGTGTCTTGTTTTGGTCACCTTGGCCTGGGTCGTGACTGAAAAGGGTCTTAGCACCAGTGTAACTTACCCATTTAAAAAAATGTTATATAAACAAATATTTGTAAAACAATTTCACCTCCAGGCTCATTAGACAGGATAATGACCTTGATTTCTATGTCCAGCTTAGACCATTGACAAAACACATATCAGATCGTAGCTAGCTACAGGACCTCCTCTATGTCTTTCTTGACCCATACCTCCTACCTCTCTAGTATGGAATCCCTACGAATTCGGGCAAACTCCATTCTCCTGAGAGACTGCAACTACCCTTCCACCAACTGGGTGACTTATACATTACATAGCATGTATGCCCAGAGATTTCTGGACTTCATAAATACAAATTCAATGTATCTGTTAGTCCACACCCCAACTACTGGAGACAAAATCCTGGACTTGGCTTTCACTACGTGACAGCTCTGTTCCCTACCAGTTGTAACCTCCTCGCTAGTCAAATTAGACCATAATTCACCACAAGACTGAAGTTGGAGACATCTTCCAATAACTCTGAATTCAGTCCCATAACACATACCCCCCCCCTCCCATTTCCCAAGAACAAGTCATATTACTACCATAGGCCAAGAACACTGCACCTATGGAGCTGGATAACATACCAGTCTGCCCACTGATCAGACTGAAACAAGACTTCTCAAACCCACTACACAGGCAATTTAGCATCAGCCTCTAAACAAGATTTGTGCCAGATGAGTGAAGGACTGCAACAGTCAACCCCCTGCCCAAAGATGGAGCATCAATCATATCAATTATAGATCAAAAAGCCTGACCAATTTCATCTGTAATGTTACAGAAAAAATTATTGTGGAATTAATAAGTAAGGACATAGGCAACCTGCAAACTCTTGACTTGAGCCAGATCAGTTTCATCATGGGCAAATCCTGCCTACTTAATTTGGTCAACCTCTTCAAGAAGGTTACTGAAGCAATGGTTGAGGGAAAACCTGTGCACACCACATATACAGACCTCGCAAAAACATTCAACCCCGTCCCTCACTCAGCTATAGTGGATAAACACACCCAACTAAATGCAAATCTCTAAGTAATGGAATGCAAACTGGCTAACAAACAGAACCTAAGGAGTATAGAGCTGGAGGGGATGCCACCAACATCACAAGTCCTGTCACTGTCATTAATGGTGTATCCCGGGGTTGGATCCTCAGGCCACTCTTCTTTGGGATTTACATCTCATAGGTTCATAGGTTCATACTAGGCTATCTGCCCTGGGGCAATTATAAGCCTAGCCCGATTCTGTATGGCTTACGCCACCCCTTGATTTGAGTATATTGTGCCCTTTTTAAGGTTTAAATGCTTAAATGTAGAGATTTCTTGCACTGGCTGGGAATCGAACCCAGGCCAACTGCTTGGAAGGCAGCTATGCTCACCACTATACCACCAATGCTACAAATATCTGATTCAGTCCTAATTGACAGTATTAACAAGCTTTGCAGGTCTTGAACCCTGGACCATGTACATTGAGGTCACTGGACTTTCCACTAAGCCATCTGGGTTGTAATGTTAAGGGTTTATTGCATACCTCTCAACCTGGAAACATCAAAAATCTGGCCCATGAAAAATAGGTAAAAATCTGTACGCTGATTAACAAACATTTGCAAACATAATTATGTAACCCCGCCCACTCCAATGGAATTGTGGGATACCAACTTTCAAACACAAACTGAAGAACTGACGACCAAAACATGGCACCAGTGTCCCCCTACAGTCATTCCAATGTCCCACTACCTGGCTATTTTACCCATTTACCTGGCTATTTCGCTCCATTTACCATAAACACTAATGTGTGCATACTGCTTTACTTCTACAGTGATTTGGATTTTACTTTTACATTTTATAGCACAATGCACAAACACTAATAGATATCTGCTAAACAAAGCAATACTTGTCTCACAATGAAAATAGAATTGGCATTAAAACTTCTCTGCCATTGAAACTCACACCCATACCACATCCAAAGAAAGTGCATTTGGCCAGTGGTGGATAAATATTACCTTTGGGTTGCTTTGAAATCATAGGCCCCTTACACACAAAACAAGAAACATACATGCATTCTTTGATACACCTTCCTGACTTTATTAAATTATATTCCTTGTATAATAATACAGCATACTTGTTAGACTTAAGTTAGAACTTATTTTAAATTTATTGTTTGAAAATTTGTCCAGCAGGTAATGAAACAAAATGCAGGTTTGGCATTCCTTTTATCCTTGGCAAAGTGTGGAAATGGAATCTGTATCCTTGTGAGATAATGTCTAGGACCCATTTGTCCTTTGTGACGATGCGCCAGTTGTCTGTAAAAAATGCTAATTTTCCTCCCAAGGGAGCTGCCAAGAGAGTTTTGCTCGGCAGTTTGAGGTTTAAGTCATTGTGTTTGCCTTCTAGTAGTTTGGGACCTGTCTTCTCCTCCCTTCTGTGTTGCAGTGCCCCATTGGCGAGGTTTGTAAGGGATTTGTGCTTGTCCTCTTTCCCTTGGGCGCCTGTATTTACCCCTCTGTAGTCTGTCAGAAGCTGGAAAGGACCAATTTTTTGTTGGCCAATTTCTGCTGAAGCGTGGGGGTTGTACCTGTAAGAAATCTTTGACCATCTGCACAGATTTTGCCTTATCCTCCATTTTCTTTAAAACCTCTTCTGCTTTAACCCCAAATAAGACATCCTGCTGTAAGGGTGCATCTAGTAACTTTACTTTAACATCATGACAAAACTGCCCAATTCAGAACATTTCCATCATAAAAGTCTACTTACACACACACACACACACACACACACACACGACTATTTCAATGTTTATCCTAAGACAGAATATATAATGCTGTACTGGCGTGATCAGAAGGGGTTCTAGACTTTAACAGCCTGGTTGTTTAATAGGTAGCTTCCTCCTGGCTTTGTCTAATGTTATCTAGGAGTTTGAAAGCTAATGCAGGTGTTGCACCTGAGAAAGTATTGAGAAACATGGCATAAGACTACCGTATGAAACTGACATTGGTATGTGTGATTAACACCTTCACTGGTAGAATTGTATTTGTGGTAGACAACTATATAATGTTCTTATATGTTAACTGTACATTTATTTATTTAATTGCTTTTCTTAACCAGGGATGTCCAACTGGATGAGATAGGGTGGATAAGAATAGTTTAGGTGGAATATGCAGGTGTGGTGCATGAGCAAAGCCATGAGACCTTTAAGTATTGTTTCAACAGTAGCGTGATGGAGTTCAGGTTGTTAACTTGTCTGAGTGAGAGGAGAATGGAATTCCAAGCTACAGAGACATGAGAGGAATACAGTGAGTCACCTACAGGACGTTTTCATTTACTCAAGTACAGTATGAATTTATCAAAAGAGTGAAGAGTCCTAGATGGGGAGTAAGGCAAAATAATATCTTTTAGTGTTTGGCATTTTTCAGGTTGAAAAGCAATACTGTAGTGTTACAGTGTTATTTGCTGGCACAGTGCCTCATAATAGTTCATTTTTCAAACCTAATTCCCAAAGTCTTGTCATGTAGGGTAGACTGCTATACAGTGTATCTATCTCATTTTAACAGAAACTTATTCCACTGACTAGCAATCCTATCTTGAAAGAAAGTAATCTTTTTTGTGTAGTTTTATTGGTTGCCATAAGTTAGCAATTATACCATGACCCCCCATTAATATTCCAAAACGTGCATGCTGACTGGTCAGCCTGCACGTTGTAAATCGACTTATACTAATGGAAAAAGGTCCAGTCGCCCGGACTTTTATCATTAGTGTAAGTCTTTTTTAAAACACTGCCTCGCTATGTTAAAGGAGTTTAACATAGCGAGACAGGTTTAAAAAAAGCAACGGAGATCTCCAATATGCAATATGGAAACATGTAACAATATAGCAATAACCCACGCCTGGGTGTGGGTAATGCTGGATTTACCCACGGTTGGCGTGGTTTGGAGATCTCCGTTGCTTTTTTTAAAGCTGTCTCGCTATGTTAAACTCCTTTAACATAGCGACACAGTGTGTAAAAAGCAACGGAGATCTTGCTTTCTCCGTTGCTTTTTTTTTAAACCTGTCTCGCTATGTTAAATGGGTTTAACATAGCGAGACAGCTTTAAAATAAGCAACGGAGATCTCCGTTGTTTATTTTAAAGCTGTCTCGCTATGTTAAACCCATTTAACATAGCAAAACAGTTTGTAAAAAGCAACGGAGATCTTGCTTTCTCTGTTGCTTTTTTCAAAACTGTCTCGCTATGTTAAATGGGTTTAACATAGCTTGACAGCTTTAAAATAAGCAACGGAGATAGTAAAAAGCAACGGAGATCTTGCTTTCTCCGTTGCTTTTGCCCACAGCTCTGATGTACTGCGTAGGCATACGCATGCGCAGTACATCAGAACTGCCGCAGAATACCAGACAGCTGCGGAAGGGCAGCAAGGAGGCATTATACAATGCCATTATTTAAGAAAATTAATTTTTTTTTCTTAAATAATGTCATTGTATAATAGCAATAACCCACTTCTGGGTGTGGGTAATGCTGGATTTACCCACGGATGGCTTTGTTTGGTCCCTCGGGCTTCGCCCTCATGACCAAACCACGCCAACCGTGGGTAAATCCAGCATTACCCACACCCAGGCGTGGGTTATTGCTATATTGTTACATGTTTCCATATTGCAATTAATAAAATATATTTCAGGATATGCTCACCTTACTTTTCAGGCATTTAAAGACCCACATCAATATACCTGTTAGCAAGTAGCAAAAGAATGATTGATGATCGTTTCTAACTAATCAATTACAATTAGTATCCATCCAGTACAGATTAGCCTAGTGAAGTACTTTTGTATCTAGCCTAACATGTTGATGCTATTACTATAAACACAAAAGTCAAGACCATATTCTATCACTGGCTAGAAAAGGGACTTGTACATTGGTATAAGAATAGCAGCATGTCTTGAGGAAATGGTGCAGAGGATAGTTTTAATTGTACAAAAGACCTCCTAATCACAGAGCTATCATCTACTACAACATTTAAATTATCAGTGATTACAAGATCCTTAAAATGAACACAAAAACAATACTTCAGTGAAAATTCCATACGGATATAATTAGCTTGTACTTCCAAAGCATCTAATATTACACTCTGAATTAAGTTCAACCTTATCTATAGTTGCTCAGTTGTATAATTGGTCCTAAAAGAGTAACAGTTTCCAATTGATCTTAGATATCAGTTATCAGGCCTGCCAACTTAGCAACATCTGCACATTTACCCACTCATTTATGATTTATTGATGGCAAAGCCAAAAACACAGCATCAATGGGACCAGTCGGTGTCCCGGGCTGCGTCCTACATGAACTCCAAGAAGAACTAAACCCAAACATAAAACTACTGTTCAATCTCAGCCTTACTACAGGATATGTACCCAAAGAGTGGCGTACGGCAACAGTGGTCCCTCTCCACAAAGGTGGTGCCTCAACGGATCCTGGAAACTATCGCCCCATAAGCTTGACTAGCTTGGTCTGCAAAGCTATGGAAAGGATCATCATGGACCTCATAAATAAAGATATTGGGGACCTACACACACTGGATCCTACCCAGTTCGGCTTTGTTAAGGGCAGATCCTGCCTCTTAAACCTGGTTGATTTCTTTGAAACAGTCACCAAGGCCATTGACGAGGGGAAGGTGGTCCACACAGCCTACCTGGACCTTGCAAAAGCCTTCAATACAATACCCCACTCGGGCATTATAGATAAGCTCACCAGCTTAAATATAAACCCCTACGTCACTAGATGGGTTGCAAACTGGCTCAAGGACAGAACCCACATGGTTAGAATTGCTGGAGCCATGTCAGACTCCAAACCAGTTACAAGTGGCATCCCACAAGGCTCAGTCTTGGGACCTCTCTTGTTCGGTACATATTTCTTGGAGGTACAGGCTAACACGGAAGGACTGTGGCTGACCAAGTTTGCAGATGACTGCAAACTGGGCGCCATAATCGACTCTCCAGCCGACACAAGCATCCTACAAAAGGGCTTCATAGAAACAGACAACTGGTGCCAGAGCCATGGCCTCAAGCTAAATGCCAAAAAGTGTATAGTCATCCCCTTTGGCAAAAACAAAGTGCCCATAAATTACCACATAGGTGGTAATCCATTAAGTACGGAAGAAGTAATTAGGGACCTGGAGACCCAAGTTGATAGCAATCTCTCATTTGACAACCACGTGGCCAAAGTGGTTAGAAAAACATTTTATATAGCCCACCTAATCATGAAGGGATTTACATCTAGATCAGGGGAGGTCATCGTGCCTCTTTACTCATCCCTCATTAGGCCCATAATTGAGTACAATGCCCCTTTTGGGATGTACCTTACCAGACACCTGCAGCAACTGGAAAGACCTCAAAAGTACCTCACCAAGAGAATCAAAGGGCTCAAACAGATGCCATATGCTGCCCGGTTAAAGAAACTCCAGCTCTACTGAGTGGCATACCACCTGCTCAGAGGCAATCTGTGCCTGACGTATAATGCCATGTCCAACCCGGAATTAATGGACGTGCTGCACCTCAGAAAATCCAAATCCCATCGAGCTACGCGCTCGAGAGACTTGAACCTCAGCACTGAAATAAATAGGACATGCTGGAGGGACAGATTCATAACCCAGAGGCTCCCTTCACTCTGGAATAAAATCCCAGTCCAGGTTAGGCAGAGTCCTTCATTGACTCTCTTCAAGAGGAATCTTGATGAGTGGATGGGAGATAGTAGGTTTACCCCAGGTATCACTTCTGTGTCACTGTTAGACAGAGGCATAGTATACTAACCTCGAAAAAGGGCATAGCAAAATTCATTTAAAATGGGTGGCGAAAGCCAAACACACTCTGGCTAGGCTTATAAATGCCCTAGGACAGATAGCCTAGTATGAACCTATGAACCTATGTAAACATGTAAGTGTTAAAAAGGAAAGGATTAGGCATTGGCCGTTAAGATACACCTCTAGTGACATTAAAGAAATCAGAAAGTATATTTCTGATGTAAATAGAGAAACTTCTTTCAGACAGCCACATAGAAATAAAATGAAAATTGTACAGAATAACTCTCCATGACTTAAGGATACACAATAATAATTGAATGGGATATTGAATCAAACACTTTGGTTAGAACTAAAAATATAATGGCAATGACTATATTATTGTCCAGTGCCTCAACAAATGGAAAACTCACTGATAGTCACACATAACCTATCTGGACAAAATCCATGTTAATATCATTTAAATTAAACTCTTAGTGGAGATTAATTTTAAAACACCCCTCTCCAATATTATCCCAATGGGTCTATGGTTTTCAAAATGGTCTGCATCACCACCTTTCAAAATAGGGAAATGTTGGCAATTTTCTATCCTTTTAGAACATACCTGAAATAGATACCTTAACACTGACTACATACTGTCTTTAATCGAATGCAGAAAGAATCACTGAAATCATCAGGGCGAGCACCTAAACATTTATTGGTTTTAGTTAAATAATTTGACATGCAGTCATTCAGTATAGTTGGGCATTCACCACTGATGAAAGCATTTATTAAATAAGGATTACAGCAGTCCTTAGAAATGTGTTCAGTAAAAAAAAAAAAAAATCGGAAAACAACCTCACTAATATCATTCACACACACACGCACACGCACGCACACGCACACACACACACACACACGCACACACACACACACACACACACACAAATGTGTTTGGATTCAGATACCTCATAAACGAGTGTCTGTCTTCCAATAACAATAAGTCCTGTTCAAAATACGAGCGTCCTGGGCCAAGACGTACACAAAATCCATCAAAATATGAGCATCCTAAGCCAAAACTCCAATACTTTAAGCTAGTTTCCTTCTTGCACTTACAGATCCATTCAACTCAATCGCCGTAAATGCTTGCCCTTGAGCTCAATTCTGACAGGCTGATAGAGCTGACGTCATCGCGCACGTGATGACGTCAGCTCAAAGAACGAAAGAAAAAAATAAATAAATTAAAAAGCTGGGAAAAATGGGAATAAAATCAGAAATGAAGGGGTACCACTCGGGAATCGTGGCACCCCATTATTTGGACCCCAAAACTCAGTAAAATCCGAGTAATTCGGGATGGTTGACAGGTATGGCTTATTGGCTGACCAGGTTTGCAGATGACTGCAAACTTGGTGCCATCACAAACTCTCCAGAAGACTACAAGATCCTTCAGGATGACCTTTCCAGTAGTTAGGGACCTGGAAAACCATGCAGACAATGAGCTGGTGTCCCTCGATCATCACAAACTCACCACTGTGAGAAAGTCTTCTTTCATTGCACAGCTTTTTAGTAAGGGTATGGCATGCAGGTCCAGGTTAGTGATTATTACATTGTATTCTGCACTTATTAGGCTGATCATCGATTACAATGTAACCTTCGGTATGTACCTGTCCAAACACCTGGCACAACTTAAATGACCCCAATGCTTTATCACCAAAGAAAATAAAGGGACTAAATCACAAAAGCTATACTGACCATCTTAAAGCCTTGTCCCTCTTCTCAGTAACGTAACAACTACTGAGGGGTGATCTCTGTCTAGCTTACAGAGCATCTAATGACTTTATCCCTCCAGACCTACTACACATCTGCAAGTACAACAGTGGCAGAAACACCTGCTCAAGAGATCTTAATCTCTTCTGCAACTTAAATAGAACATTCTGGAGGAACACATGTTTCACAGAGAATACCACTTCTCTGGAAGTCTTTCTCTCCATGTAAAGCAAAGTACATCACTTACACCATTTAAACCTAATATGGATAAATGGATGAGGAGCCACAAGTTCAACCCGGGATTAGCACCCATGCCCCTTACGGACAGGGGTAACATGTACACATCTCCCTGGCTCTAGTTATTTGTACTTAAATGGACTCTGGGTTAAAATAATAAGAGCTGTGGGGTAATTATACTCACAATGCTAGCGTTAATAAACCCCATGGTATGAGGTATAACCCCCAGGTTATACCTCATACCATGCTTTTCAGCCCCAAAACTTGGACCGAACCACAAAAGGAGGGGGAGTATCCATATTCATCAAAGATACCCACACCTCCAGGTTAGTGGCACTGCATGAAGCATCAGACACCATCCATGTGCAACTAACAGTGGGCAAAACTGCCTTTCAGTTTGTAGCCTGCTACAGACCACCCTCCCAAACTCTGGAACCCCACTCGGCCTTCCTGAGAACACTAGAGAATATGAAGGTCTCTCCAAACACCATTATATTGGGTGACTTCAACTACACAAACATAGACTGGGAACACTACTCAAGCCCCAACACCCTTGCCCAACGGTTCCTAGAATTTATAAACTCAAATGCTATGGAACAACTGGTCACCACCATCACAAGAGGGGAAAACATATTGGACCTGATCATCACCAACATGGGGACTCTATGTTCCATACCAGAGGTATACCCCTCATTGGTAAGATCTGACCATAAATTAATCTCACTGGACATCTATATCCCATCCCCACCCCCAGCCAAGGAAACCACGGTGAAGAACTTCTCAAAAGCAAACTTCACACTTCTCAAAACCGAGGTGGAATCCTTCAAAGCCCCCGGGCCAGTGGAAAATACAGCCCAAACCGCAGAATCCTTTACAAACGCATTCTATGGACACCTACAGGAATGCATGGATCGTGCTATCCCAAATAAAACCAAGACTCATTCCTCCAAAGGCAGGAGACCTGTCTGGTGGACCCCAGCCATAAATAAGCTATAAAACAGAAGGAGGAAGCTACTACATGATAGAGCAAAATCCCAAAAAGGGAAAGCATCTCTGAGCAGTACTAGCAAGAAACTACGATCCCTCATAAAATCACCTAAGGCCAGCTTTGAAAGAAAAATTGCACAAGATGCTAAAGATAATCACAAGGCCTTCTTTAGTTACGTGAGGAACCTGGGTGGCAACTCCCAGATATGCTCTGAGTTAGTGCAAAATTACAAAAAATACACTATAAACCCACAGACATTGCCAACATCCTGGCAGACAGGTTCAGTGCAAACTCCCCCACCCCTTCCCCCCCAAAAGAGCAAATGTCTATCCCAACAGAGTGTAGCCTCCCTGACATCACATATGCACAGGTGAGAGCTGCCCTCTCCAAAGCAAAAACATAGCATCAATGGGACCAGACGGTGTTCCGGGCTGCGTCTTACATGAGCTCCAAGAAGAACTGAACCCTCACATAAAGTCACTGTTCAATCTCAGCCTTACTACAGGATATGTACCCAAGGAATGGCGTACAGCAACAGTGGTCCCACTCCACAAAGGTGGTGCCACAACAGACCCCGGAAACTATCGCTCTATAAGCCTGACTAGCCTGGTCTGCAAAGCTATGGAGCATATCATCATGGAACTCATAAACAAAGACATTGGGAATCTCCAAACACTGGATCTTACCCAATTCGGCTTTGTTAAGGGCAGATCTTGCCTCTTGAACCTGGTCTACTTCTTTGAAACAGTCACCAAGGCCATAGATGAAGGGAAGGTAGTCCACACAGCCTACCTGGACCTCACAAAAGCCTTCAACACAATACCCCACTCGGGCATCATAAATAAGCTCACCAGCTTAAATATCAACCCCTATGTCACAAGATGGGTAGCAAACTGGCTCAGGGATAGAACCCACATGGTTAGAATTGCAGGTGCCATGTCAGACTCTAAACCAGTTACAAGTGGCATCCCACAAGGTTCAGTCCTGGGACCTCTCTTGTTCAGTATATATTTCTCTGAGGTAGAGGCTAACATGGGAGGACTATGGCTGACCAAGTTCGCAGATGACTGAAAACTGGGTACCATAATCGACTCGCCGACTGACACAAGCATCCTCCAAAAGGGTCTCACAGAGACGGATAACTGGTGTCAGAGCCATGGCCTAAAGCTAAATGCCAAAAAGTGCATAGTCATTCCCTTTGGGAAAAACAAAGTGCCCACAAATTACCACATAGGTGGTAATCCATTAAGTACAGAAGAAGTAATTAGGGATGTGGGGACCCAAGTAGATAGCAATCTCTCCTTTGACAACCACATTGCCAAAGTTGTTAGAAAGACCTTCTATATAGCCCACCTTATCATGAAAGGGTTCACATCTAGATCAAGAGAGGTCATTGTGCCCCTCTACTCATCACTCATCAGGCCCATAATTGAATACAATGCCCCATTTGGGATGTACCTTACCCGACACCTGCAGCAACTGGAAAGACCCCAAAAGTACCTCAACAAGAGGATCAAGGGTCTCAAACAGATGCCCTACGCAGTTAGGCTAAAGAAACTCCAGCTCTACTCAGTTGCTTACCGCCTACTCAGAGGCGATCTGTGCCTGACGTATAAAGCCATGTCCAACCCAGAATTGATGGACATGCTCCACCTCAGGAAATCAAAACCCTTAGAGCTACACGCTCCAGGGACTTAAACCTCAGCACAGAAATAAATAGGACATGCTGGAAGGACAGATTCATATCCCAGAGGCTCCCCTCACTCTGGAACAAAATCCCAATCCATGTTAGGCAGAGCCCCTCAATGACCCTCTTCAAGAGAAATCTTGACGAATGGATGAGAGATCGTAGATTTACCCCTGGGATCTCTTCTGTGTCCCTACTAGACAGAGGCACAGTAAACTAACCTGAAAAGGGCCATCTTCTGTGATCTATACAGAGGCACAGTCAACTAATCTAAAAGGGTGGCGAAAGCCAAACACACTCTGGCTAGGCTTATAAATGCCCTAAGGCAGATAGCCTAGTATCAACCTATGAACCTATGAACCTTGGGAATGCATGAATAGGCTTCTTAAGAACCTCAAGGACTAATAGCCTTGTCAGTACCTATGAACCTATAAAACAAACCATGTGCAACTTTTAAAAGTGTCAACAGATTTTGCTTTGATGAATAAACCAATGGATAAATTGTCCCTTTTTGGGGTTGACACAGGTGCACTGTCTGGTTAAGTGACATGACAGTCACAAAGCAGGCTAATGAAAGTGGGAGGAATCAAGCCTTGTATCATGGTCAGAGGAAGCAGTTTATATCAAGCCTTGTATCATGGTCAGAGGAAGCAGTTTATATCAAGCCTTGTATCATGGTCAGAGGAAGCAGTTTATATCAAGCCTTGTACCATGGTCAGAGGAAGCAGTTTATATCAAGCCTTGTATCATGGTCAGAGGAAGCAGTTTATATCAAGCCTTGTATCATGGTCAGAGGAAGCAGTTTATATCAAGCCTTGTATCATGGTCAGAGGAAGCAGTTTATATCAAGCCTTGTATCATGGTCAGAGGAAGCAGTTTATATCAAGCCATGTATCGTGGTCAGAGGAAGCAGTTTATATCAAGCCTTGTATCGTGGTCAGAGGAAGCAGTTTATATCAAGCCTTGTATCGTGGTCAGAGGAAGCAGTTTATATCAAGCCTTGTATCGTGGTCAGAGGAAGCAGTTTATATCAAGCCTTGTATCATGGTCAGAGGAAGCAGATTATATCAAGCCTTGTACCATGGTCAGAGGAAGCAGTTTATATCAAGCCTTGTATCATGGTCAGAGGAAGCAGTTTATATCAAGCCTTGTATCGTGGTCAGAGGAAGCAGTTTATATCAAGCCTTGTATCATGGTCAGAGGAAGCAGTTTATATCAAGCCTTGTATCATGGTCAGAGGAAGCAGTTTATATCAAGCCTTGTATCATGGTCAGAGGAAGCAGTTTATATCAAGCCTTGTATCATGGTCAGAGGAAGCAGTTTATATCAAGCCTTGTATCATGGTCAGAGGAAGCAGTTTATATCAAGCCTTGTATCATGGTCAGAGGAAGCAGTTTATATCAAGCCTTGTATCATGGTCAGAGGAAGCAGTTTATATCAAGCCTTGTATCATGGTCAGAGGAAGCAGTTTATTAACAGCTCAGAGCGTTAGCCCTCTGTGCTGTCAGTTCAGGTATATACAAATAAAACACTGAACTGAAAATCAGGGAAAAAAGTAGAAAAATGTCTAAAGCTGCAGAAAAAAACATGGAGGTATAACAGAAACAGTGTCCATCAATATATTGTTAGTTCATAGGACTTGTGCAGTACAGGCTGAATGTCTGGCAAGATAAATTCAGCACTTAGTCTGTCACCAATGCAGTTGCATTTATTTTCCATTGTAAGGCAGGATGTTAGGAGACTTTTTGAAAATGTATAATTACTCAAGAGGCTTAATCTGATCAGGGATATAGCTCCAGTTATCTGGAGCAATTTTGGAGAATGTCCTTTTGATAGAGGAAAGGCAGAAAGGTGGCCTCACTAGATGAATGCAGTTTTCCTCAAGGAATAACTTGATTTCTGTGGTTAAGAAGGGAAGTTCCATCTAAAACAGGAGACATTTACTTTTGCTCAAAGTACTCACAGGCAACAACAGAATTGTAGAGATTGTCTGGGCTGGTAAACAAGCAGCTGGATCTCGACTCGGACTAAAAGATTTTATTTAAATATCACAAAAAATAAAATGAAATACAGTACATTAAGTGCTTTCATCTGTCAAGCAGACTTCTTCAGAATAAAGTGAACTGTTACTGCACTCTTTAAATATCCAGATTTGGCGCCAACACACAACCATAATTAAGTATTTAAACACATATTGCACCAATACATAAAAGTCCATGAAAATTGTAGTAAATGTTTCATACAGCTATTAAAAATAGTCAGTATTGCAAAAATACATTATAATAAAATGCAGGTTGGGTACCTATCATGTCAGGTTACTCTCCAAGTATGTTCTGTGCACAAATATCTATATAACTGTGTAACATCATATTTTATTTGTCTCCATAAGTAATAAATGTAATACCCATACAATATACCCTAGACACATATCTACCATAATCATAATAATACTAATAATAATAATAATAATAATAATTTTTATTTAACATTTATTAACATTATATTACATTTATTACTTATGGAGACAAATAAAATATGATGTTACACAGTTATATAGATATTTGTGCACAGAACATACTTGGAGAGTAACCTGACATGATAGGTATCCAACCTGCATTTTATTATAATGTATTTTTGCAATATTGACTATTTTTAATAGCTGTATGAAACATTTACTACAATTTTCATGGACTTTTATGTATTGGTGCAATATCTGTTTAAATACTTAATTATGGTTGTGTGTTGGCTCCAAATCTGGATATTTAAAGAGTGCAGTAACAGTTCATTTTATTCTGAAGAAGTCTGCTTGACAGATGAAAGCGCTTAATGTACTGTATTTCATTTTATTTTTTGTGATATTTAAATAAAATCTTTTAGTCCGAGTCGAGATCCAGCTGCTTGTTTACCAGCCCAGACAATCTCTACAATTCTTTTGCTCAAAGTGTTACAGTGATATTCTCTACTGTTTGCTAGAGAAAAAAATCTCATAATTTTGTAGCACAGCGGATAGCATTCTCGCATCACGGCAACAGGTCTCCCCCTTTGATTTTTGGCTGGGGTGCCTTCTGTGTGGAGTCTGCATGTCCACCCTGTGATCACTTGAGTTTCCTCTGGGTGCTTTGGTTTCCTCCCACATTGCAAAGACATAGGTAGACTGGACACTCAAAATTGGCCATAGGTGTGAGTATGTACGTGAGTGTGTGGTGTGGAAGAACTACCTGGCAGTGTAAACCTTGGCTCTAGTTGATTGTCACTGTTGAAGTGACACCCCAACCCCATTAGCAAAAATTGGAAAAAGGGGTTACGGATGGATGGTGTGGTGGATTGAATTAATGAAGTATTTTGCACAGAACACAAGGCTATAATTGGGACACTGTATTCTAATCTGTGGATTATAACATTTACAGATCTGGCCCATCCAACTTCTGCTATGATTAGATTAGAAAATCTGTAGATAAGTTTTAATTGAGTCACAACTTTGTTAACTTGAGACTGCGTATATGTAATGAGACAGTTTACTCTAATGTGATACCCAAGTATTTCTGCTGCTTTGATCAAGGAAGGGGATTACCTGATGGGTCTTTGAAAGTGAAGCTTTTAGTAGAACAATGTGTTTGAGGTGTGCCAGATAGCAGGACTATAGTTTTGCTTGTATCAACTGTTACGTGACTTTTGTATGGGGGCCCCATCCTCACTAACCTCCACATAACACTCAAAAACAAGCTGCAATCATGCTACTACAAAACTGCTAAATTTGCAACTGGCTTATCTTATCGCACACATCACTGTTCTGCCCTCAGTGAATTAAAGTGGCTAGATTTTCTCCATTACCTCAGTTATGTACAACTAACTCAAGCACACAAAATAATATATAAGCCAGACAGTTGCCCTGCATTAAAATCTATCCTTCAGCTATACATCCCATCCTGAAATCTCTGCTCCAGTACTACACAGCTTTTAGAAGTGCATAAACCAAACAAAAGAGCTGGTCAAAGCCTCTACTCCTTTACAGTTGCATGGAATACCCTGCCCTCATATATTAGTATCTTAGATTTCTTTACTACTTTCATACTCACCACTTTCTTAACACTCACACCTGTCCTTGCTAATCTCCCTAAGACTCATCTCTAAACTATAAAGCTCACACTGTTTTCCTGCCTTTTTGCCACCTCCTCACCATCCTTATCTCCCACTCTCATCCCCTAATGCACTACCTAATACCTCCCACTCTCTTGCCCTAACTCACTACCAAGTATCTTTCTATCTCTCCTCTCTTCCAAGCCCTGTATCTCAAACTATATGTTCTTATACTCACATACCTACCCTCTTAGCACCTCTCTCTCACTGTGCTACTAACCTTAACCATCACACTCCCTCTGTCTCTGTAATCCTACACTTAAATCTTCATTCTCTAAAATCCTGCAAAACTAACTACAACTTATACCTACACTGACTTAATTACCTTCTTACAAATATGATTCTACCTTGTATCCTAGACAGACTTGAATGTAAACAGCTACTCTATATACATATTGTTTTACTATATCTATAACTGTATGTAATATGGTATTAAAGTCAAACGGTATTTTTCTGTAATAGAATGTAATGTGTACACACAACTGTAAATTGTCAAAATTTCCTTACTTTATCTGGAGCTTTTTTCCCTGGGCCTCCGCTGAAAAAGGGTTTCTGACCCAGTCGGACTTTCCCAGCCAACAAATGTCAATAAATAAATAAAATAATAAATAAATATTTGTGAATAGTAGCAGTAGTAAATCACTTGTAAGGGACAACAATTCAGAAATTATGAAGCAAGATACAGCCCTGGAACCATTGCAAGACATCTCTAGAAAATCTGACTGACTTGTGAAGTAGTAGGGAGTGGACAATAGTGTTAAATGCCCTTTTATGGCTGAGAAAGACTGCACAAGAAACAGCACATTGGTCTACATATGTGCTGATAATATCCATGAAGATGTAAATTAAATTGCAGTAGTGGAGCTGTAGTGGGGGGTAGAAACTGTGTTGTCAGGCACAGAGAATATTTTACTGTGTAATATGTTCCACAATCTGTTCTTAGACAAGTTTTCTAACATTTTAATCAGTGGGTAAAATCAGAAGAAGTCATTAGCAGAGGTTAGGGAAGAGACCTTAGCTGGTGGTTGAATAGCATGGTACTTCTGGTGAGGGGTTACAGAGGTAAGTGACATGCTTGCACAGTGTATCACTAACTAATTTGAGTATATTAGGATGAATGGGGTGCAAATCAGGAATGAAACCTTCCTGAATAATTTTTGGGTGCTTTTGTATTTGAGATTTAAGAACTGTTTTGAAGTGGAACAATGGGGTGTTTCAGGAATTTGTAATAAGGGATGCAGGGGGTAGTGCTGGATTGTTGAAAAGGCATGTAGAAATAGAGGAGGTGTTGCTTAAATTCTATTTTAGGTCATTGATTATTTAAGAGAAATTGAAGTTGCATCCTGTAATGGATTTTGGAAAAAAATAAATCATGCTTTGATCGCCTTCCAAAATTAATTGGGATGACAGAGGTTAGATGTTTGTAGCTTTCTGCAGTAATTTGATTCCCCCTGATTGGTTCTAATTCTAGTGCCCTGTTTTAGTTACCAACATTTTGAATATTTACTGGAACTGGCAGGATCCTTTCTTCAGTTATCCATGCCACATCTCTGTTATAGAAGTTGCCTAAATGAGTTAATGAGCCAGGAAGTTTGTTTGGTTTACATTCTTATCCTTTTGAGGGGGTATTAGTTTATCTTGAATAGGGGCTAAATGGATGCAAAGTGTCGATAGTGCCACTGTGGCATTGAAATAATTGTAGCAAGAGCTCCAGTCTATTGTTTGAAGCTTAGTCTGGGACATATTTACTAAGAACTACTTGCGGAGAAGCCTTAATACTTTTGAGAGTCCATGAAGAGAGGCTAAGACAGTGGTCACCTACAGCAGTTAATAAAATGTTTAGCTGAGTAAGTCGGTTGGGTACATTTGTTAACAGAACATCAAACAGAGACTTACTGCTCTTAATTGGGTTTGGTCTGGCACCTTCAATGATGAGTTTAGATGGATGATAGGATGTTGCTAGCCTATACAATTGTGAATTGTGTGGACAGAGTCAGTTAAGGTAAGACTACCCAATAACCAAAAACAGTATCTGCCAAGAATAACACAAAAGCACACACAGCTTGGCAATCGGACAGCCCAGGAATACCACAACTGCAACAGAACAACGGAGAAAGGAATATGAACATTTAATGGAAAATAAATATTTTTAATAAAATATGAGCTCTTTCACCCATACAATAACTAAGACTTCATCAGAATAAAAGACCAACCCCTCCTTTTGCCATATTTAATATGGAGAGGGGTGGGAACAGTTAACTAAATAATATTAAATTACATAGTTAATGAAAACTCACAGTTAAAATATGGTGATTGTTTAACTGTATTGCTGTCAACATATATATATATATATATATATATATATATATATATATATGTAGAGATATACCAATATATTTTTGATTATATAGCTAATTTTTGCCAATCCCATTTGGCATTCCTTACCTAACATTCAGTTTCTACCTTTCACTTTTTACTTCTTATTTTCTACTTTTTCTTCAGTCTGCTCCACAACACTTACAGTATTATATGGTTTGTATAATTATAAATACTTTAACTGTGGTCAATAGTGAAGAGAAAGAGGAAGATGATGTGTTAAGGATAGAGAATTTGGGGGAAGTCTATACACTTCAAGAAATTAGTATTACAAGATGTAATGGGGGACTGAACAGCATGCACTGAGGGGTGGAAGGAGAAGGTAAGGGAATGAATGAGGGGAGGAACATAGCAGACATGGGTGGGATAAAAGTAGGGCAAAGGAGAAAAATGGGCTAGCAGAGAGTCTCAGTCACTGACTATGAATATTTATGTACTGGTTTGGTCTGCTCGCCAGGAGTTAATCAAATTCAGATAGATCTTGCAATGTTGCCAGTATAGCATGCTCAAAGGAGAGTTCCTTTACCTTTCAGCACTAGATTTAAGAATGGGTTAAACAGAGTGCATGGGTGTGACTAAGAAACAGACTGTTATGTAATGGGTGACTACTGCACTTATTGTTGAGAAGCTACATAAAATAACATATTCAGTGATCTACAAGAGCTTAATAAAGCTGCAAGGATGGAACATTATCCATTTTGTTCACTCTTAAGAAGTTTTACCTATGTCAGGTGGGATGCAAATTAAGCTTGATGAGGAAAGTTCCAAGCTATATACTTTTTTCACTGTTTTTGGATCTTCACATGAGCTGTTCCTTTCACTGGATCTAGCTGATGTGCCTTAGCCTCCCCCTGGCTAATTTCTATCTAGGCCTAGGCCAATGAAGGCATCAAGAAACCAGGGGTAGTTTCACACTGCTGTAGGGGAGTGCTTCAAACCAATACCCTGCCCTGTTGGACATTCCCAACCTATCCCCACAAGTTGGCATACAATGGGCTACGTGGTGTTTCACTCATGTCTCCACATGTGCCTCAGCCAGGGATCTAGCATAATGGTGTGCTTAATGTTTAATGAGTTGATTGATTGATTGTCTAGGAATTAATTGAGTGCTACTATATAAGTAGCTTGTATGGTTAACATTTGTCTGTTGTCTTCTGAAGAAGTTAGCGATATGTATTGCAACGAAAAGTGTATGTTAAATTATCGCACTTAAAGAGAGGATTGTAAATAAAGTGTTCATGGAATTTGAGACTTTTTGGGTCACTGGTTCGTTCTTCAGTAGTATAATGGTGTGCTCGACAGACCCCCCCCCCCCAGGATGGGCATGTCTGACCTCCATGCCTGCACTGTCCAGCACCAAAACCACACTTATACATCCTAGGTTGCCTGGAACATAGTCAGTGCTTTAACCCTCTATGCAGCTGGTGCAGGCAAGCTGTGCATTTTTAATTCATTGTTAGGAAGCTTCAGATGTCAGATGCTTGAGAGATTTTGCATTCTGTCAGAACTTGGAAGTTTTTCAGATGCTGGCTGCACAGTGATTAAGGGGCTAAGTGTACAGGGATCAGGCTAAATAATTGCATAAGAGACTTGTTAATTAAGTTACTGAAGAGGCCTACAAGTTTAAATTAAAGCAAAATAAAAATGCAAAACGACAGACAGAGTTAATAACATGGGTCACTGTATTTTAAATTCATAACATTTAAAAATTAATGAGAGTACTAAACACTCAAGACACTTCTTTGCTATGATAAAGTAGCTTTCTAAGTTTATTCCATTAGCCAGAAATTAAATACTAAAACAAGATGCAGCATTACTGCAGTACAGAGCAAGCAGTTCTGAATTATATGAGCACATAATAACAGAGCAACCCACAATGACATTTCGATGTGAATGTGTTAAATACATTACAGGTAGATATCACCTGGATTGGAACTGATGCA
This sequence comes from Protopterus annectens, assembly GCF_019279795.1. NCBI lineage: Eukaryota > Metazoa > Chordata > Ceratodontiformes > Protopteridae > Protopterus > Protopterus annectens. Next base: position 999,354,063 of record NC_056735.1, on the reverse strand, counting down.
GTGATTTTGTAAGACAAGCCAGTTGTTTATGGGTCTGGAGCCTATATGCTCAGATTAAAAAAAACAGCTTTAAGTCACACAACATGGTCAACAGTTTCATGAAGACATTTAAGGGAAACAAACAATAGCATGAAGGAGATCTTAAGCAATTAAAAAGCATTAATTAAGACGATGTTGCACAAGGCCTTGCCCAAACAGCACAGAATGTTATTGTGATTCCAAAAGTACAGTTTAGTTGTTAAGTATAAACAAGGATAAGAGTTGGCTATACTAGAGGCGCAGAATGTTGCCATAGAAGTGAGAATGTTTTGTGGTGAAGGACTGGAAGTTAACTGGAAAATTTTACCATTTGTCTAGGACTGAAAAGAAGCTTAACTCATTTCAGCAATGTAGTTCGATTCTCGGCTGGAGCACCTTCTGTGTGGAGTCTGCATGTCCTCCCTGCAGTCGAGTGGCATTTGAAAGACATGCGTAGAATGGGTGTGCTTTAGTTGAAGGTTAGGCATCGAGTTGGCACCTCGGCACCATAAAAAAAATAAAATCTACTGCCAATCATTAGCGGACCGGAGTTCCGCTGTGGCGACCCCTAACCGGGAGTAGCCAAAAGAACAACAACAAACTTCAGTAAGAGAGCTCCAGAGTTGCAAACTCTCTGATAAATGGGTATGAGAGGTTGTCAAAAACAGAAAATTACCATAAGAAAGAAAATACACCCATTATTTTTATTCAAATGATAGACTGATTATTTACATAAAAGATTTGATGTTCAAGGTTGAACTGCTAGTGCCAATCAATTAAGGAAAGAAATTATGCTAAGAATTCACATCTCACATGGGAATTATGAAGTGTAAAAGAAATAGCTTGTGATGTCTTATTCTGGTCAGTTATGTTAGTACAGAGAACAAAAGGTTCATGGTGGTGTGTATGTGTGTGTGTGTGTGTGGTGCTTAAAAGAATAATTGTTGCAAATAGATGTCTTATTTCCAGAGAAATCACAGAGTGATAAACAGATGTCTTTCAGTATCAATGTTTTATATGTGATCTCTTGACTTACTAAGTTTCTTAAGGTGGCAACGTTAACAGATACAAGAAAAGGTGTAACCAGCATACTCAAAGCTATACTAATGAGGAATGGAATTCCAGACATATGAGGCATGGAATTCCTGACATTGGTATAACAGCGAGTGGTCCACTCTATGCAAGTATAGAGACAAGAGACTTATTGGAGAAGATGGGTATGTCAGAATATGATCTGTAGTCATAAATGTGTATATGGGAGCAGTATATAATCTCAATAACCTCAAAAGGCAATCAGACCATTAACAAGACAGCACTCAGCTTTATTGGCATATGGAAACACTCCACTGCTTGGTGTAGTCCTTTTGTCTGACCAGTTACTGATGGGTTGTAGATTAAAATATCAAATTCCTATGTCCACATCTTTACTTAACTCCTGAGAATTTAATGGGTATGACAGAGAGATTTAGAAAAAAGACCAGTCAATACAGAAAGTACAGCTGTGTTAAGAACTTACCACAATAGTATATGTTAAAAGTTGGATCACTGTTGCAGTCATTGCCTTTGGGAACTAGCAGCAGGCAAGTTTCCAGACATCCTAGCCTGTGTTTCAGAGCACCAAATCCTTCCACCAGGCTGAGCAGACTTCTCCTTCCATGGGTGTTGGCACATCCACATATAAGGAGACATCTATCTGTACCTTCATCAGGTCTATCTAGCCCAGCCTGGCCCCTGGACCATCTATCCAAGAATGGTTCAGAAGGATGCTCTCACAGCCTGCCCTTCCCAGGCCATATGGCAGATCAAAGAAAATGCTTTGGTTCTCCAGAGATAGAAAAAGAGAAAAACTGAGTAGGTGAAAGGAGGAAGGGGAACTGGTACCCACCACAATCCTCATATGCCCAACACTACCCAAATGGGGAAGGTGGAAAAGAAACAGTGAATCTACTTGAACATTTACTACTATGGTAAGTTCTTACATAACTCTACTGTATTTTTCTTATGTATCACTGATGCACTGTAGTCATAACTTTTAGGAAGATTTCCAAAGCTTCGCTCTGAAACTGGATGGTTGGCTATTTTTCTGGAAAATACTGCAGGAGCCCCTTTAGGACAGTAGTGACAAAGCCTGACCTACTGCTGTAGTGTTTGTAAAAGATCTGTATAGTGGACAAAGTGCTGCTCCCAGAACTAGCTGGGTATATACCCCTTTAATAAAGGCAGTACTCACTGCAACTGCTCCAGTAGAATGAGTCCTGACTATGCCTTGAAGGTATTTCTCCATGAAAGGAATAGCAGAAGCTAATGCAATGATCAAGCCGTTTAGAGAAGTCTGCTCTGAGAGTGGGCTCCTTTCCTTATTACTAGCAAATAAAAGAATTATTATGTTTACCTTGTCTTTGCTTCTGTGCATGTAATATAGCAATTACCCTGTTTACATCCAAAGGAAAAATACTGACAACTGGGTAGTCTGGTTCAAGCCCAACTATGTAAACCACCTCAGGCATGAAAAAGGGCTTAGGGGTTGGTATGCAACCTCAGCTGCCCTTATGAAATCTGCAGTATGGCTCTATAAACACTAGAACTTGGAAATTCAGAAACTCTTCAGGGTGAATCCTTATTACTAGCAAATAAAAGAATTATTATGTTTACCTTGTCTTTGCTTCTGTGCATGTAATATAGCAATTACCCTGTTTACATCCAAAGGAAAAATACTGACAACTGGGTTGTCTGGTTCAAGCCCACTATGTAAACCACCTCAGGCATGAAAAAGGGCTTAGGGGTTGGTATGCAACCTCAGCTGCCCTTATGAAATCTGCAGTATGGCTCTATAAACACTAGAACTTGGAAATTCAGAAACTCTTCAGGGTGAAATCACATTCAGCAAAAATACAGTCTTCCATGTCAGGAATTTGAGGAGTATGATAGCAGCTAGTTCAATGGGAGCCTGTGGTTAACTTCTCAAGCACAAAGGTTAGCTCCCAAGGTAAAGCTATAGCTTTCCATGGCGGTATGGCAGAGGGCTCCTTTAAGAGGGATGGCACAGTAATGCAGTGGTAGCATTGTCACCTCACAGCAAGAGGTTCTCCAGTTCGATTCTCAGCTGGGGTGCCTTCTGTGTGGAATCTGCATGTCCTCCCTGCGTTCATGTGGGTTTCCTCTGGGTACTCCGGTTTCCTCCCACATTATAAAGACATGCGTCTGGAACATTTCTTCCTGGGTCTCCGCTGAAAATTGGCTTCGTTCTAAGTCGGACTTTCCCGGTCAACAAATGTTAAATCAATAAATAAGAAACTGTTTAATGGTAACAGTGAAACTAATGTGGGGTCTGCATTCATGCAGGCTGAAACAGTGGAGAGATGCACTTTCATTGAAGAGTAAACTAGTGCTACAACAAAGAGATCTTACAGATATCACAGAATTAAAGACATTCCCACTTCACTTGGAACCTGATTCCTTCTCTGGTACCAGAGGGAATCCTCTTACATTAACTCATGTATTTTATTTATTTATTTATTTTACATTTGTTGACTGGGAGAGTCCGACTGGCTACATGTCCATTTTCAGCAGAAGCCCGGGGAAAAAAGCTCCATACATCAAACAACATAGCATACAAATAACATTAGTAAACACAAGATTTAAAAAAAGGTTACATAGTTATGAAGTAAAAAAAAATAAAATCAAAAGTTCAAAGTAAGTACATTAGTTCCAGTTATCACATTGTCTGAGGCAAACCTAAGCAAGGGAGGTTAAGTGAGATGATAGGGTGTTCAGCACCAGAACCAGAACCACACATGTAGGATTTCTTAGTGTCCGCCTACATCATGATTTTTAGCATGTCTTCAGACAAAAAGGTGGCTAGAGGATTGCAAGGTAGACCATTCATGCTATCGCTTTGAGGGTTTTCAGGCTTGGGTGTACCAAGCCTGTTACACTGTGTGAAGGGGTGCAAATGCTGAAACAGACTTACCAGATTGTTCACTGCCATCTGTGTCAGCATGGATAATTAGTGCTACTGCAGTCAGATGAAGATCAAGTCTATCAATTTTGGCCTCTCTACCCTTACTTTCTAAATAATCACAAAGAAAATGGATAAGCAGGGCAACCATAAATGAAAAGAACTGCCAAACTGAATCAGAAGGCATTCACAACAAAAATATCACCCTGCAGGATGCCCTTACTCAGAATTTTTATAGCTGTCTACTGCTAAAAGAAGCAAAAAGGTCTATTCTAAGCACAATCCTCCTGTGAACTAGGTCTAGAAAAAAAAAGTACCCCTGCCTGACATCCATACTTGGGATCATGCAATGGCCCTACTTAAGGGATATGCTAGTGCAGTCTTCTTGGATGTAATATGGGATACCTTTAGTGCCCATTCTTTTGCCAAAAGTGAGTTCCTCTGGAAGATATCCTGACAAAAATGGATCAAAAAGGCTGCTTTTTTCAAGGTACAAGTCCAGGAAGACCCCCAAGAAAAGAACAGACAGACAGGACTCCAGATAAGACTTTGGAAGTTTTAGGGAGAATTCTAGTTTCTGAAAATGCTCAAGGTGTAACACAGTCCCCGCTGTATCTCATCCTAAGAATGAGCCTAAATTTGGCAGGTGTGCATGGAAGTGTATATGTATATATATCCTTCGTGCTGCACTGTACAAATACTTGAGCCAAGCATTCTGTAAAGACTCTGGATGTAGTAGTTAAACCACATGAAAAAGAGGTAAATTGATAGTGGGATCCCCCCTGCTCTAAACCTGGAAAAGTGCCAGTGATTCTTGTATATTTGTATGCGGGGGTAGTTGCCCTTTAGATCCAAGGTAACCCTCAGAAAGTACAGTTGTGTACACTTACCATAAATGTAGATGTTCGAGTGTATTCACTATTGCAGTCATCATACTTAGGTTATCTGCCTGCAGGTAGCCCTCAGTTAGCCCAAATACCAGAGACTTAGTATATTTGCTTTGGATGCTGTCGCTTCAGGACTGACGCCAGGTCGTCAGGTGTATAAAAACAGGCAGCTGGCGCCATTATATCAGTTTTTCTTGCCCCAAATGTCAGGAGCTCCCCAAATAGGGAGCTAAGTTATGGTGGGGAAAACACCACGAGTAAAAAGTAAATACCAATACCAATACCCCTGAAATGGGTGAGTAATAGCCATAGAGAGGAGAGAGAGAGAGAGAGAGAAAACAGGGGGCTGGAGGGAGGGAAACCAGGACTGCAACAGTGAATACACTCGAACATCTACATTTATGGTAAACGTATACAACTGTACTATATTCTTTGTGTTTCACTGTTGCAGTCATCATACTTGGGTGGATTCCCAAAGCTGAAGAAGGGTGGAGGTAGTCAAGAAGAGTTGGAGCTGGCTAGTATGCCTTGCAGGACTATTGTTGCAAAACCTTCCCTGGATTTGCAAAATATAGGCAGATGGTAATGCTTGAAGGTGTGTACTGAACTCCAGGTAGCAGCTTCCAGGATGCCCCTGGTAGGGTCTCCCCTGAGAAATGCTGTAGAGGTAGATGTTGCCCTAGTGGAATGTGTTCTGACCCCCTGAGGGGTTGGTTTCCAATGGTGCTTGTAGCAGAAATGGATGCAGTGTGCTATCCATTTGGAAATTGTTTGTTTTGAAATGGCCTTGCCCTCTGCCCCTGTTGCAAAGCTGACTAGTAACTAGTCAGATTTTCTGAAGGGCTTTGTCCTATCAAAGTAGAATCGGAGGTGTCTGTGCACATCCAAGGAGTGCCAGATCCTTTCCCCTTTATTTTGAGGATTAGGGAAGAAAGTTGTCAAATGGATGGACTGGTTGAGAGCCACACCGGACACCACTTTAGGCATGAAGGAAGGGTTAGTCCTGTGGGAAACCCTGTCAGCTTGGAAAATAATGAATGGTTCCACAGCAATAAGTGCTTGTAGCTCAGACACTCTTCTAGCTGAAATGATGGCCAGAAGCAAGGCTGTTTTCCAAGAGAGGAATTTAAAGTCTGCTGATGCAACAGGTTCAAAGGGGAGAAGCGTGAGCTTTTCCAGTACAAAGTTAAGGTCCCAAGCAGGGGTGGGTGCTCTCCTTGGTGGCCTTAAGTTGTTTGCCCCTCTCAGAAACTGTTTGATAAGATGGTGCAAGAAGAGAGGTGGGCACAGTGTTGTAATGAGCCGAAATGGCTGAGGCATGTATCTTAATGGAGGAGAAGGACGGGGCTTTGTGGAGTAGATCTGCTAAGTAATCCAGGATTAGAGGCAGGGAGGAGAGAGTTGTGTCCTCTCCTTTAGATAGAATCCAGTAGCAGAACCTTTTTCACTTATCAGCATAGGATTTTCTTGTACTGGGTCTTCTGGCTTCAAGAATGGGGTCCAGCACCTGCTTGCTTAGGGTTGCTGGGGAAGAATTCAAGGAATAAGCCAGGCTGCAAGACTTAGGGTTGGCAGCTGTGCATGCAAAATCTGTCCCTCCGGCTGAGAGCAGGGTTGGGTTCTGGTGTAGGTGCCAGGGTGGCATCGGTGACAGGCTCCGCAGGAGTGGGTACCAGTGCTGGTGTGGCCTGTCCGGGGCAATCAGAATTGTCCTTGGTCTGTCCTGTCTTATCTTGAGTAAGAGTCTATATTATCTTCTCGAAAGCCGACAATGTCGAATCTGACATTGTCGGCACGAGAATATCAAACACTCAGAATCTCGAGCATGTAAACGGAAATCTCTGTAAGGGGAGATTTCTGTTTACTGCAATGTAGTGTGGTCTCGGAGTTGGTATATTTAAGTAGCGGGGGTGTGGGGGTACTTTTTTTGTCTTTTTATAAAGTCGACGTTTGAAGACATGGACCATACGGTGTTTTCAACCATCGATCTTATAATATAGACCCTTGAGTAATACTCTTGAGAGAAGGGGCAGAGAGGGAAAGGCATAGACTGAGAGATTTACCCACTGAAAAGATAGGGCATCCACTTTCCAGGCCCTGCTGTGAGGATTCCTGGTGCAGAATTTCCTGAGCTGGTGATTGTAGGGGAGGCAAAGAGATCCACCTCTGGGATCCCCCATTTCTGAATCAGAAGGTTGAAGGTGCTGGGCTCCAATTGCCACTCGTGTGGGTCTAGGAGATTTCTGCTTAAGTCATCTGCCAGTGAGTTTTGTTTGCCTGACAGGAATTGAGTTTGCAGATGGACTTGCATGTCCAAGGCCGTGTGCCACAAGGCCATGGCTAACCTGCAGAGTGTGGTGTTGTCTGTTTTTATTAGCAGTTGTCCTGGAAAGAGTGGGGATTTGAAAGCTGTCAGGGCATTCTGCACAGCCAGTACCTCTTTTTGGTTGATGTGCAGATGAATTTGACTTGGGCTCCATTGGCCCTGAATGCATTTGCCGTACATGTGTGCTCCCCAGGCATAGTCTGATGTGTCTGTGGTTATGGTCTGGGCAGCGTGAGGTTGAGAAAAAGGGCAGTCCCTTGTTGTGGTAGCATGCTTCTGCCCACCAAAGGAACTCTGTCCTTAGACAGGGTATGATAGGAATGACTGTTTCCAGGTCCTGAGAATGTTGGCACCAAAGACCTTTTAAGTACCATTGAAGTTTCCTCATATGCAGTCTTGCATATGGAATTAGCAGTATACATGAGGCCATGAACCCTAGGGCCTGCAGTATTTTTCTTGCAGATAGCTGGATTCTGGAGGCCATTTGTTTGAAGTAGGCTGTCAGATAGACTTGTTTTTCTGAAGTGAGGAATGCCATCTGGGATGCTGTGTCCAAGCTTGGTCCCAGGAATACAATCTTTTGACTGGGTACCAGTTTTGATTTATTTTCGTTAATGATGTATCCCAAGGAAGTGAGAAGGTGTTTCACAAATGTCAGGTGATGAAACAGCAATTCCTGACTGTCCACCTGAATCAGGCAGTCGTCCAAGTACGGGTAAATTTGGATATTTCTCTGCCTGCAGTATGCAATGGCTGGTGCCAGGCATTTTGTGAAAACTCTGGTCACAGTAGATAAGCCAAAGGGAAGTACAGAGAGCTGATAATGCATAGATCCTGCCCTGAAGAGTAGATACTTCCTGCATGACTCCCTTATCGGGATGTGCAGATAGGCTTATTTTAAGTCTAGGGTGACTAACCAGGCATCCTTGGCTAGTATAGGAATAAGCTGTTGCAGGGTAAGCATTTTGAATTTTGGTACCACCAGGAAGGTGTTGATAATTGAAAGATCCAGGATTGGGTTCCAAGAGCCCCCTTTCCTGGATACCAGGAAGAGTCTGGAGTAGAATCCTTGACCCCTCTGTTCTGCTGGAACCGGCTGAATAGCTCTGATATTCAGCAGGGAAGCTACTTGGCTTTGAGTCTCTGCCCACTGGTTTGGAGGAAGGTCTGGAAACCTGCTTGGGGTTGGCAGTGAATGGAAATAGAATTTGTACCCCTGAGATACAATGTTGAGGACCCACCAGTCCTGCGTGATGGACATCCATTTTTTTTGCATGAAGGGCACGTTTTCCTCCTAGGGGCACCTGCTTTAGGGGTGGGGGCACTCCATTCCTTAGATCTCTGCATACCCTGAGACTGTAGTCTGGGTGGTCTTTTTCCCCTGGGTCTGGTTTGAGAAGGCTCGGAGCAGGCTGGAAAGGACCAGTGTTTGGAAGGGCAATGCCTACTGAATCTAGGGGTTGCACTTGTAAGAATTCTTTAACAGTCTGCATAGACTTAGCTTTTTCTTCCATCTTTTTAAGAACCTCTTCTGCTTTGGTGCCAAACAAACTATCCTTATTCAAAGGAGTGTGTAGTAACTTTGATTTGACATGGTCTGGCAAGGTCTGCTCCTTGAGCCAAGCATGTCTACTCAGTACAGATCCAGTGGCTGCTGCCCAGCAAGATGCTTCTAGGGTGACAAAGCCACACTGCAAAGTATGCTTACTGACTTGGCTTGCAGAGTGCAAAAGTTCCTGCAATTCTTTATTTTCTGCACAGTCTATAAAGGTTGCCACTTTTTTTTTAATAAGTTCCATAGTATGCTGCTGGTACTTCAGCATGTGAAACTGGCAATTCAATGCCCTAATAGCAAGAGTTGCAGAGGTATATACCTTCTTACTCCATCTGTCCAAAGCTCTGGAATCCCTGTCCGAAGGGGTGGGATTCTCGGCTGTAGTAGCTTTGATACCTTTAGGCCCCTGGGAAATGATCTCTGGGTCAGCAGTAGGATTCTTGAAAAGAAACTTGTGAGTATCAAGTACTCTGTAGCACCTGTCTGGTTTCCTAGGGGCAGGAGGTAAAGTGTCAGGAGTAAGACTGGATTCCATAAAAACATCATCAACAACATCCAGGACAGGGGGTATTGCTAAAGGCCTGTGCTGAGGCAACTCTAGGAATTCTCCGAGTCTCTTTTTGGACTGAGGATAGTCTTGGCATTACCAATGGAAATGGTCTCTTAAAGTATGCAAGGTTTTACCAAAAGAAAAAATCCTCTGGAAGGGAGGCAGAGGAAACGGATTCCTCTGCATCTGAATCCTCATAAGCAGATAAGAGCATGTCTTCATAATCAGAAATCTCAGAGTCATCGGACTCCTGGTCTGTAGAAGCTGTAGGGGACTGGTCTCTTTTTCTCTTAGCAGGGGAAGGCTGACTTCCCCTAATCAATGTAATAAGGTCTTCTGCCATTCTAAGCATTTGTTTTTGTGGCATGGGAGCAGGTGTATGCACTTTGGTAGTTGGTTTTCTAGGTATAGTGTGTACTCTGGGCCTAAGAAACTCAGTAGTTTTGGTTAAAAAAGAAGTTGTCGGTTTGAGCTGAACATCGGTTGAGAGAAGAACTGCCTCAGAAACCGGTGCCTGCACAATGACTCAGTACCCATCCAAAGTACAGACTTCCTCAGGTTCCATAGTCGAAGAAGAGTCTCATGACATACCGGACTCCGAATGGGTCTCGGTAGAGGCCTGCGAATCCACTGGAGTCGGCATCAGGGGCTGTGAAAGCACCTCACTGAGTACCGGGGGACTGGCAACTAGCTTAACGGATGCGTTGTCGGCAGCTTTGGACCTATGTGGTCTGTCTCTGTCTTTATCCTTATGTTTTTTCGGAATATCGGTAGTCGGATGGCTTACCAAAGCCATTTCAGAATATGGAGATCGAGAGCGAATGAATTTAGCAACAAAGAGAGCCTGACGGTGAATGGTTCAGGCATTAAACAATGCACAAAACCGACAGCGAGGTACGTTGTGGTCTGGGCCTAAACAGGTGACACAGTAAAAATGAAAATCTCTGTGAGGTATTTGCTTTCCACAGGCAAGACAATTGTTAACTTTTTCTGACATCAGTTAGAACAAGAAAAAAGGATCCCCAACATGGGTACTTAGCTTTAGAAGACTTCAGGATTATTCAATTCATAAATGAAAACTCAGGTAGCAGCCGACCAGCACTTGAGAACTGCTTCTGCTTTGGGCTCCTCGGCAAGAAAGACTGATGTAACGGTGTCGGCTGCCTGTTTTTATACCCCTGATGACCTAACGTCAGTCCTGGAGTGACAGCATCTGACACAGAAATACTAAGTCTCTGGTATTCGGGCCGACTGAGGGCTACCTGCAGGCAGATAACCCAACTGTGATGACTGCAACAGTGAAACACGAAGAACATCCCAGAAAGACAGGAGGTCTGCAATGTTGGTATGCTGAACTTTGAATCCTAAGCAATTGCTTGCTTTAGACTGGACATATTAATGATTGGTCTCCATTGCCCTTCACTGTTTGGCGGTAGTAACAGCTTTGTATAAAAAAACTACACCCTTTCCTCATTTTGGGATTTCTGTGGTGCCCTGCTGGACAAGTTCCTCCAACAGGGTTAGTACCAGCTGCCAATTTTTTCCTGAAACTGGAAGCATTCTCTGAAATCTTGTACAATATCAGCTACTTACAAAGGAGTACAAATGTTCCTGCTTCGGCAGTGGCAATATATACATGTCCCTGCTACCACATTTGTTATGCAATTCACCTGTTTTGAGTTGCATGTTGTATTCCTCTTATTAGATATTTGTAGCACTGTATTGTGAGTAAAGACACTTACAGCTTTCTGTAAAGCAAATAGGAGCTGACAGACAAAAGCCATGGAACAAATGACTTACAGATAAAGCAATTTTTATTGCCATGCTGTGCACCAAGCAGAAAAGGCACTGGTAGTGGAGATCTTCACATGGAACTGGCCTACCACAATTGCAGTTTCCACTCCTAGCTGACATCTAATTACAAACAGTAATGCAGCTGAGGAAAATAAAGGAAGGGACACTTATCTGAACCAGCGAAGCACCAGTGGTACAAAAGACCACATATAGAACAGAAGTGCTAGACCTGCATTTGGACTGGTGGCAAGACAGTCTTAGGATTTACACACATACATCCGCTTATGTGCCCTTACACCCATGTGCTTAGGTCATATATCATAGGTATGGCTCTGTGAAAGGTTTTAGCTTTGGTTCCCTGGCCAGACATCAAAGTTATTTGGTGAGATAACCCAACAGTTTGGAACGCTGCAACAGTGATCTAAGGAAGGACATATTCTTGTTACACTTGGAGACTGGCAACTGGAACAGCTGCTTAACCGATTCCACTGAATTGCCCTTTTCCTTCAGCTTTTTAAAGATCTTCTATGAAGGGGGGTTCAAAGAGCATCACCTTTTCCAAAGGTGCATTAATGAGCTGATTATTTAAGCCTTCATAGTGGCATCAGTTACTTCCCAGAATATGGCCACCAACTTCTGGAGAACCTAAATGTAATATGTAAAAGATACGTCAACTTGGCAGTGTAGAGGGATGAAGATATGTGACCCAGGTGACTGGAGTTTCATTATGGGCCCCACTGCTGGAAAATCTGATGGAGAGGCATGGCAGGTCAGTGTCCACTCATCTCTTTCCAGGAGGGGGGGTCATGTGCTGGGGAGGCGTGTAGTTGCTATGTTGCTGGTGTATGTTGGGGAACACAGCAGAGTACACACCAAGCAGCAGAGGAGTGGGACTGCAGAAGAAGCAATACTCATCTTTGGAGTTAAGTATTAGCCTTACACTGCCCATTGCACACCCCTTAAAGGTGAGAGCTTAGATAGAGACATCGTTGTAGAGGTGAGAGCATTTGTCTCACTAGATCTGGAATCCAAGCTCGTGCGTCGGGCACCAGCATGAAGGAAGATATGCTCTATAGTGCCTACATGCAGGATGATAGTCTCTCCCAGGACAGCCAACCCTTGCCTCTAGCAGCTGAAGCGAAATAAATGGGTTCAGTGATTGTCCAAGGGAGGAAAACTAACATTCAGTAGGCATAGCAAAAAGACAAAAAAATAAAATAAAAAAAAAAAAAATTCCTCCTTTTCACAGATTGCATCCTCTTCCCTGGAGAGGGATCCCCCATACTTCTCCATTTAAAAAAAAGTATAGCTTAGCAGTTTCTTCCCATATTTGACATTTCTATTTATTTATTTATTTTATTTATTGCACTTGTTGACCGGGAAAGTCCACTGGGCCAAGAAAAGCCCATTTTCAGTGGAGGCCTGGGGAGAAATGCTCCATAGAATTATATAATTACAATTCAACAGTAATACATACATAAGTAAAAGAAACAATCTTGATACATAGAATGAGTAAAAGATAATTTGAAAAGAAAAAAATAGGACATTGTCTTTGCAATAATTATATTATTAAAAAAGAATTTGAGTAAAAAAGGACATAGTAATTGCATTAATTCCATACAAAAAAAATTCCTACTATTTGTGATAGTTAAACTGTGTAAAATTTGGCAAGAAAGTTATGTGCTGGGAAATTATGGTGGAGTACAAACAGAAAAATCCTTAGTGATTTGCAACAGTTAAACTGTGATTATAGTTTGTTTGTGTCTTTCGGCTTTTCCTGGTTAGGGGTCGCCACAGCGGAACTCCAGTCCGCTAATGATTGGTAGTGGATTTTTACATACCGGGTTACCAGCCCTGACGCACAACCTTCAACAAAGGCACACCCCATTCACGTATGCCTCCACACAGAAGACGCTCTAGCTGAGAATCGAATGGGACAACGTCTTGCTATGAGGCGACAACGCTACCGCAGCACCAGCACCAACTGTGAGTATAGTAAGAGAAGGAATTCAGATGTTGGGGTTGTTAGGTGGGGTACAGAGGCATAGTATCATATCATAGTAAGTTTCTCCAGTACATGCCATATCAGCATCATATTACACTTCCTTTAGGAATTTGTCTCCCTTGCTTTTATATCATTTCACCTATCATGTCAGAATGTTTCTTGCTAAGGAAAAACATATAGCAGGATATCCTTAATTTTGTCTTATTAACACCTACTAGGATCATAAAGGTGTTCAGAATCTAAAGATTAACAGCTGTAATGCAATTTACAACTGCATTTTTCCCTCTCCTGGGACCATAAACCTATCGAGCCTTTGTTTAGTTCTGAAAATACATAGTTTAAACACTGGGGATTGTGCAAAATAAGCAGAGGTCATAAAAAGTAGAGATGGCATGTCATGAGTTTCAGAAGTAATTATGGTTAGATGCAAAGCTTAATTTGAAATAAAATAGTTCATTTGATGCGGAATGGATATTACTGTTCAAAGATATTTGTGTGAGGACAGTGTGCATTTCAAATTGTATATTTTACTGGGCACATTTCTAGGGATATGTTTACTTCTGCATACTTAGGATTCATATAAATACATGGTCTACTCTGTGAAACTACTGAAAAAGAAGAAGACACAAGCAAGAATAGAAATGAATACTTTTGTTGGCAGGACGAATCACAGTGATCTTTTAGATGTATACTGCAATTTATAGTTGGCAAAATTAGCTAAGGTTTTCTAAGGTAGGAAATATGCATCTACATTACAAGATCGAATGCTTAGGTGAACGAACACCTAAATATCGAACTTGTAATATCGAACCCAAAAACATCGAATGGCGCAGGAAAACACATCAGTCGGCCATGTGAAAAAAAAAATCTTTACACCCAAACTAAGTGGGGGGCTTTGCAGCCCACAACCCCGACATTGGGGGCTGTGCCTCCCACACACCCCCCTAACTAAATATACCAACTTTGAGATCGCTCTACAGTACACAAAAAGTACAGTTGTGTACACTTACCATAAATGTAGATGTTCGAGTGTATTCACTGTTGCAGGCATTACATTTGGGTTATCAGCTTGCAGGTAGCCCTCAGTCAGCTTGATTAACAAAGTCTTGGGTCCTGCATCGGCTGCTGTCCATTCTTCCATGACGTCAGGTCGTTGGGTATAAAACATGCAGCCGATGCCAGTACATCAATTTTTCTTGCCCAGTTGTCAGGTGCCCCCCAATGGGAAGCAATTAAATATAAAAGTACAATGATATAACTCCAACAAAAAAGCAAATACACCAAAAAGCTTTTAAGCATAGTAAAGGAAAGTAGAGGTATAACCAAAAGAAGTTAGGGGTCTGGGGGGAGGGTAACCAGGACTGCAACAGTGAATACACTTGAACATCTACATTTATGGTAAGTGTACACAACTGTACTATGTTCTTCGTGTTTCACTGTTGCAGTCATTACATTTGGGTAGATTCCGAAAGCTATGGTTGGGAGGAGGAATTTAAATAGCATTAGGAACAGCTATAAGGCCCTGCAAGACTGCAGTGGCAAAGCCAGCTCTGGATTTAGAGAAAATTGGTAAATGATAATGCTTGGTGAAAGTATGTACAGAACTCCAGGTAGCAGCTTCTACGATGTCCCTGGTAGGGATGCCTCTGAGAAAGGCTGTAGAAGTAGATGCAGCCTTAGTGGAGTGAGGTCTGATCCCCTGGGGGATAGGTTTTCCATGGTGCTTATAGCAGAAATGAATGCAATGGCCTATCCATTTAGAAATGGTTTGCTTTGAAATAGCCTTCCCCTTTGCCCCTGCAGCAAATGCCACCAGCAGTTGTTCAGATTTCCTTTGAGGTTTAGTCCTGTCCAAGTAGAATCTAAGTTGTCTGTACACATCTAAAGAATGCTGTATCCATTCCCCTTTGTTCTGTGGATTGGGAAAGAAGGTTGGCAAATAAATGGACTGATTAAGAGCCACACTGGATACCACCTTGGGCATGAAGGATGGATCGGTTCTGAGGGACACCCTGTCTGCATGAAAGATGATGAAAGGCTCAACTGCCATAATGGTCTGTAATTCAGATAACTTCTAGCTGAAGTGATTGCTAAAAGGAAAGCTGTTTTTCAAGAAAGAAATTTTAAGTCCACAGTAGCAGCTGGCTCGAAAGGAGGTAGAGTGAGTTTCTCCAAAACAAAGTTAAGGTCCTAGGCTTGGGTTGGAGCTCTCCTGGGTGGTCTCAAATTTTGGGCCCCTCTGAGGAACTGCTTGAGCAGTGGATGAGAGAAGAGGGGAGGTTCTGTGTTATAATGAGCTAAAATGGCTAAGGCATGGATTTTAATGGAAGAAAAATACAGGCCCTTGTGAAGCATCTCAGTTAAGTATTGTAAAATCTGAGGTAAATTGGGTGCTGCTGTGCTCATCCCTTGAGATTGGTTCCAGGTACAGAATCTTTTCCATTTTTCACCATAAGATTTTCTAGTACTAGGCCTCCTTGCCTCTAAAATGATATCCATCACAGGTTTATGGAGGGATGGTAAAGGAGAGATTAGGTAATTAGCCAGGCTGCAAGGTTCAGTGTTAGAAGCTGTGGGTGCAGAATCCGGTTCTCCTGCTGGGACAACAGGGAAGGAGTCTGAGGCAAGTGCCATAGGGATAACCGTGGCACACTGTGCAGGAGGGGGTACCAGTGTTGGCGTGGCCAGTCTGGAGCAATCAAAATCATCCTTGGTTTGTCCTGTTTGATTTTTAGTAGTACTTTGGAGAGCAGAGGCAGAGGGGGGGAGGCATACACTGATAGGTTTTTCCAGCTGAAGGACAGAGCATCCACCTTCCAGGCTTGTTTGTGGGGAGTCCTTGTGCAAAATTTGTCCAATTGGTAGTTCTGGGGAGTGGCAAATAGGTCTATATCTGGGCTCCCCCATTTGCTTGTCAACATGTTGAAAATCCTTGGTTCCAGTTTCCACTCGTGCGGGTCCATGAGGTTTCTGCTTAGTCTGTCTGCCAGTGTATTTAATTTTCCTGGCAGGAATTGAGCTTGTAGGTGCACTTAGTAGCTCAAGGCTGTGTTCCACAATGCCATGGCTAGTCTGCAGAGGGGTTAAGAATGTGTACCCCCCTGCTTGTTTATGTACCCAATAACAGTGGTGTTGTCCATCTTTACCATTAGTTGACCTGGAAGAATGTGGTCCTTGAAGGCTGTCAGAGCATTCTGTACAGCTAACATTTCTTTTTGATTGATATGCAGGTGCATTTGACTTGGGTTCCATTTGCCCTGAATGCACTTCCCTGCCAGGTGAGCCCCCCACCCCCCCCCCCATGCATAGGCTGATGCATCTGTTGTTAGGGTTTGGGCGGCAGGGGGTGGTGTGAAAGGTAGTCCCTTGTTTTGGTGGCAGGTCTCTGCCCACCAAAGGAACTCTAGGTGCAGGCAAGGTATGATAGGAATCATTGCTTCTAGATCCTGGGAATGTTGACACCATAGGCTTTTTAGATACCACTGTAGTTTCCTCATATGCAGCCTTGCATATGGAATTAGAAGAATGTAGGAGGCCATGAACCCAAAGGCTTGCAGTATTTCTCTTGCAGATAGCAGGGTTTTTGTGGCCACTTGTTTGAAGTAGGTTGTCAAATGAATTTGTTTCTCTGGCGTGAGGTAAGCCATCTGAAAAGTTGTATTCAAGCTTGCTCCCAGGAATATAATTTGTTGACAGGGTACCAGGTGAGACTTCTTTTTGTTTATGGTGTACCCCAGACAGGTTAGAATCCTTTGTACAAATGCTGATTCAAAAGTATGTCCTGGCTTTCTGCCTGAATTAGACAATCTTCCAGGTATGAGTATATTTAAATATTTGTTTGCCTGAAAAATGCAATAACTGGAGCTAGGCACTTTGTGAATACCCTGTGTGCAGTAGATAAGCCAAAGGGCAGTGCAGAGAACTGACAGTGTGTGTAGCCTGCTTTGAAGTGAAGGTATCTTCTGCAAGATTCCCTGATTGGGATGTGCAGGTACGCTTCTTTTAAATCTAGTGTTGCCAACCAGGCGTCTTTGCCTAGCATAGGAAGCAACTGGTGAACAGTCAGCATCTTGAATTTTGGAATCTCCAAAAAGGTGTTTAGAGTAGACAGGTCCAGGATAGGATGCATGAATTGTCTTTTCTGGGTACCAGGAAAAGTCTTGAGTAGAAACCTTGTCCTTTTTCTTCTTCTGGTACCAATTTAATAGCCCCATGCTTAAGAGAGAAAGTACTTGTGTTTGGGCCTCTGCCCACTGATTTGAGGGTAGGTCCAGCCACCTGCTTGGTGTTGGCAACATGTGGAAGTGAAATCTGTATCCCTGGGACACTACATTTAAAACCCATTTGCCCTGGGTAATGAGTTCCCAATTCTTTGCATGAAGACCAATCTTTCCCCCCAAAGGGGCAGTCAGTTGATAAGTGCTTGGAAATTTTAAAAGGACGTCATTGAGACAGTTTACCATAGGGTGGAGTCTTATTACTCCCAGATTTGAAAGTGGAGGCCCCCCACTGCTTAGTCCTGTGTGTCCCCTGGGACTGAAACTTGGGGTCTCTGCTGTGTCTGAGTTTGGCTTGAGAAGACCTGGAAGGGGCTGGAAAGGACCAATGTTTAGAGGGCCAGTGCCTACTAAATCTAGGAGGCTGAACTTGTAGGAAATATTTAACAGTTTGCATATATTTAGCTTTATCTTCCATCTTTTTAAGAACTTCCTCAGCCTTGTTGCCAAACAGGGTCCTGATTTAAGGGAGCATCCAACAATTTAGCTTTAACATGATCAGGTAAAGATTGCTCCTTAAGCCAAGCATGCCTTCTGAGCACAGACCCAGTAACAGCAGCCCTGCAAGAGGACTCTAATGAATCAAAACCACATTGCAAAGTATGTTTTCCAACATGTTCAGCAGAATGCATTAAATCCTATAATTCTTTACTTTCCACACAATCAGTAATCAACATCATTTTCTGTTTAAGCAATCCAATAATATGTTGCTGATACTTTAATATATGAAACTGGCAGTTTAAAGCCCTAATGGCTAAGGTTGCAGAAGTGTA
Source organism: Protopterus annectens (assembly GCF_019279795.1). Classification (NCBI taxonomy): domain Eukaryota; kingdom Metazoa; phylum Chordata; order Ceratodontiformes; family Protopteridae; genus Protopterus; species Protopterus annectens. Next base: position 999,335,920 of record NC_056735.1, on the reverse strand, counting down.
AACCTTCTTACCCCATCTATCCAGCACCCTGGAGTCTCTATCAGAAGGGGTAGGATTTTTAGCAGTAGAAGCCTTAATGCCCTTGGGCCCCTGAGAAATAGTCTCTGGATCCGCAATAGGATTTTTAAAAAGGAACTTTTGTGACTCAGGGACTCTGTAGTATCTGTCAGGTTTTCTGGGAGCAGGAGGCAAGGAATCAGGGCTGAAACTAGATTCCGAAAAAGCATCATCAACAATGTCTAGTACAGGAGGAATAGCTAAAGGCCTATGCTGAGGCAGGAGTAAGAAATCCCTGAGCCTCTTTTTTGAATCAGAAAAATCCTGGCTTTCCCAGTGGAAATGCTCCCTTAGAGTATGTAAGGTTTCACCAAAAGAAAAATCCTCTGGAGGGGAAGCAGAGGGAATAGAGTCCTCTGCATCAGAATCCTCATAAGTAGATAAGGGCAAATCCAGATCATCAAAACAATCAGAAAAAATAGAATCCTGGTCAGAAGATTCAGAAACAACTTCAGTCCTAGGCCTCTTAGAAGGGGGGGGGGGGGTTGGCTACCCCTGATTAGAGTTATTAGATCTTCAGCCATTCTTATCATTTATTTTTTAGGCATAGAGGCCTGAGCATTTGGCCTGGGAGTCGGTTTTTTAGGCATGGTTTGAGATTTAGGCCTAAGTGAATAAGGAAGCATTGATTTAATATGCAAGTCCATAGGCCTGAATACACCCTCAGAAGCCAGTGCCTTCACAGCGGCTCTGGACCCATCCAAGGTAGAGACATCCGCGGGTTTCATAGTTGAAGAATCTCACGGCATACCGGATTCCGAATGGGTCTCAGTAGAGGCCTGCAAATCAGAATTAGCGGGTACCAGGGGCTGCAAAAGCACCTCGCTGTGTACTGGCGAACTGGCGACTGGCTTAGGAGAAGTGTCATCGGCAGTTTTGGACCTCGGCGGCGTGTCTCTGTCTTTATCCTTGCATTTTTTTGGAATCCCGGTAGTCGGATGGCTAACCAATGACATTTCTGGATAATTACACCGAGAACCGAAATATTTAGAGGCGAAAATATAACGATGACGGATAGTGCTCTGATTAAATAAAGCACAAAACTGACAGCAAGGTACGTCGTGGTCAGGGCCTAGGCAAGGAATACAGTACGAATGAAAATCTTTATGAGATATTTGCTTTCCACAAGTAATGCAATTATTAACTTTTACTGACATCGGTAAGGAGCAAGAAAAAGTTTCCCCAATGGGGTACTTAGCTTTAGTTGAAGACTTTGGTTCTGAAACTCAAAAATGAAAACTTCAGGAGTCTGCTGACTGGCACTTGCGAACTGCTTCTGCTTCGGGCACCGCACACCATGAAAGACTGATGTAATGGCGTCGGCTGCATGTTTTATACCCCTGATAACCTGACGTCATGGAAGAATGGACAGCAACTGATGCAGGACCCAAGACTTTGTTAATCAGGCTGACTGAGGGCTACCTGCAAGCAGATAACCCAAATGTAATGACTGCAACAGTGAAACACGAAGAACATCAGCAAATTCCAGCAAACTGCCATCAGCCGTTGGCTGTTTTTTGCTTTTGATATTACAAGTTCGATGTTTAGGTGTTCGATCACCTAAGCATTCGATCTTGTAATATAGACCCAGAAATACAATATGGATGACTGGGGAAAGGAAAGTGGTGGCAGAGTGCCTGGGACAGGACATGCAATACAAACTCCTGTATTTTTTTAGAAAAATACTGTCATCACAGCATCTTAGAAACACCTTGCCATGCATCTTTTGCAAAATTTGCAACTCATGTAGGAACACAGATCTGTAAGAATAACAGCAAACCATTTACTAACACTCTTGCTGAGAATTCTCAAACTTGGCAGAATTTCTCACAACTTTCATTCTAGGTGAAAGGAAATGTGATCAGGTGGGAGAGACTAGGGCATTATTAACTCATCAGCAGTGTTCCCACAGTGCATTATGGGCACGACGTAGCCTTCCAGCAAAGCCTGATTACATCTGTATATCTGGCCCTTTGATGGCATGAAGAGTTAAAAAAAAATGTAAAGTCTGTAATAAGTGGTAAATGTACTGCTGTGAGGTTTTAACTGCACAAAAATTTATGATAAAATAAAAAAAATATATATTTTTTTCAGTTCTGTCTGCAGTGGTCCTTTAATCATGTAGGTCTGACAGTTGATAGCATTGAGGGTTAGGGTTGTTGTTATATATACCTTTTTTCTCAGCTCAGTCTAAGATTTGACTGTTCCTATAACTACAAAGTGTGTTCAGGCTGGAACTACTTTAGAACCCTTAACAGCATCAATGAATGCCACAAACAGATCTTTAACTGGATTTTTGTACAGATAATTAAAGGATCTTGGACTCTATAAATCCATCTAGATTTCTTTGGGGAAGGGGAATCAGGTTATATTGGTGTTATGTCACAAGTGGAAGGAATAACCAGTGGTTTAGATATGTAGACAAAAAAGGTCTAGACATCTTATTTGGACCTCTAACCAAAACTTCCCTGCATTCCCATTTGAAACAACTTATTATCTTGACAAATGGGATGCCCCCGGTTATAACATGATGTTTCCATCATCCAAATTACATCTAAGGGGTGAGGACATTGTAGACTGGTAGAGGACATCCTCCACTTTCCCTTCTGACTGAGAAGTGTCTGTCTTCTGTAGAGAAGCAACCTCTGAGGTGAACAATTGGTCAGGTTTTGGCTGTAGACTCTGAATAAAAAACGAACCAGTTCTGAAACAGCTGTGGGAGGGAAACAAGAACTTGCTGTAATGGCACAGTTTCTAAGATAGTGGGCATCCAAGTCCCAGACATTAGGATGCTCAAAATGGTAGACAGTGCTGCCTCAAATGCCAGCATTCAAAGCATAAATTTCACAACTGATGTTCTATCACTGATTCCTCTCCATAAGTAGTACTGCAGGTTTTTTCTCTTCACCAAAGGAAACAAAGAAGCAGGTGTTGGAGGCAGGCACTAAGGCACTGGCTTCTTAACCAACAGTGGGCAAAGAAGTTTCAGCATCACCTCCATAGACCACCTTCCTAATTTGTGTTAACCCTAATCCTGACCCTAACTCAAGCCCCACGCTAACTTAGAAATACCCTTTCTGTGATATTACTGTTATAAAAGAACACACCCTTTCTGTGATATTACTGTTATAAAAGAACACACCCTTTCTGTGATATTACTGTTATAAAAGAACACACCCTTTCTGTGATATTACTGTTATAAAAGAACACACCCTTTCTGTGATATTACTGTTATAAAAGAACACACCCTTTCTGTGATATTACTGTTATAAAAGAACACACCCTTTCTGTGATATTACTGTTATAAAAGAACACACCCTTTCTGTGATATTACTGTTATAAAAGAACACACCCTTTCTGTGATATTACTGTTATAAAAGAACACACCCTTTCTGTGATATTACTGTTATAAAAGAACACACCCTTTCTGTGATATTACTGTTATAAAAGAACACAAGACACTAAGATACAAACCACATACAAAATCAAACATGCACAACATTAAACCTGTGCACTTCTCTATACACAAGTGTAACTCAAACATACATTCATGTGCATGCACAGACACACACACACACACACACACACACACACACACACACACACACACACACACACATACACACACACACACACACACACACACACTTGGATATATTATTCTGAAAAAGGGGGGAGTAAGTGTGTACATAAGACCATTAACACCCTCAGCCTTACACAGAGCCCACTACATACATTATGTTAACTGGCTTCCTGTGTGCTGCTGCTGCACAAAGTACAACCAGCTCTCACGTCTAATCTCCTTACTCAGAGTTTTGATAACAAACATTGCATAGCACTGCACTGCATAGTGACATCTAATTTCCACAAGAGGCAGTGGCCTTGGAGCTCTGCCCTCCCCAGAAAATAGTCTATATTCACAGCACTTTTTCCAAGCAACTGCATTTGTAAATCTGTCCTTTGCACTTGTGGCCTAGATGTACGTTTTCCTATACATTCTTTTCAACTGCTTCCTCCCTGATCCCATTTAAAAATACCGTAAATTGCCTCATATATCCTGCTCATTTGTGTAGAACTATCTTGTCTTATTTTATGGCTGTGTTCTCCAACTCTGTATGCAAATACAGTATTGTCCCTGTTTGTATTCATCCTATTTACTGATACACTGGCATTGGGTGCCCTTCAATGCTGTGAAGAACATCAGCTTCCACATATCAATTATTTTGTTCACTGAATTTGCATTTCATCCCTTATGCTTAATCACTCAACACTTATCAGTTGCATTGTATACTGCTTGGGATAGGTGACATTTTTGTACTGCTCTGTATATCAGAAGATCGTATGTTCATATTTATCACCATCTCTGTCAACTGTCACACATTCCCCCCACTGACCAGTTGGCTATCCCTTTTATCAGACCACTTCAGGGTTACACCCAAAGGGTTTCTGCAGTGTTAACTTCCAAGCACCAGAACCCTGTATTTGCAGCATGAGAAAGAACATGTGTGGATATTTCTCTCTGAAAAGCATAGTAGTGTCTGTGTGTGTGTGTGTGTCTGTGTGTGTGTGTGTGTGTCTGTGTGTGTGTGTGTGTGTCTGTGTGTGTGTGTGCCTGTGTGTCTGTGTGTCTGTGTGTCTGTGTGCCTGTGTGTCTGTGTGTCTGTGTGTCTGTGTGTCTGTGTGTCTGTGTGTGTGTGTGTGTCTGTGTGTGTGTGTCTGTGTGTGTGTGTCTGTGTGTGTGTGTCTGTGTGTGTGTGTCTGTGTGTGTGTGTTTGTGTCTGCATGGAGGAGGCACTGGAATGTAATAAACTATGGTCTTTATGTGGCATTTGTCAGGAGGCATACTGTCATTAGGAACCATTCTGCAAAGGGAAGCCATTAACGGCAGGTGGCATCTCCACCTCTGTCAGTGGCAGACTTGGGGGGGCATGCTTCCTCTGGAGGAAGACGGGAAAAGTGCAATAGTTTCACAAAGCTTCTGCTCAAACTAAGAAAGGAAGTAATAGCTCGGTTTGTTCAGTATATAATACTCAAAGTTTACACATTCATAGGTTCATAGGTAGGTATTAGGCTACTGGCCCTAGGGCCTATATAAGCCTAACCAAAAATGTACCCTGGCGTTCGCCACCCAAGAAAATTATTTTCCTGTGCCCCTGTCAAGCAGAGCCACAGAAGTGATCCCTGGGGTGAATTTCCTATTTCCCATCCAATCATCAAGATTTTTCTTGAAGAGTACTAATTAAGAGGCACAGCAAAATAATGGGTATAGTTCCCCATACTAAAGGGGTGGCGTAAGCCACAAAACTATGGGCTAGGCTTGTAAATGCCCTCGGGCAGATAGCCTAGTATGAACCTATGAACCTATGAACCTATAAGAGCTCGGTTTGACATAGATAGGCAGTCTGTTCCAATGTATGAGAAGTCTCTGGGACAGGAATCTATCCCTCCAGCATGTTCTGTTGATTGTGGTGACAAGGTTTAGGTCCCTAGAGCGTGTAGCTCGGAGAGATTGGGATTTCTTTAAGTGGAGCATGTCCAACAGCTCTGGGTTTGACATAGCTTTGTATGTTAGGCAGAGATTCCCTCTGAGTAGGTGATATGCGACGGAGTAAAGCATAGGGTCTGCATAGGGCATCTGCTTGAGGCCAGGAATCCTCTTTGTGAAGTATTTCTGTGGCCTTTCCAGTTGTAGATGTCTTGTGAGGTACATACCAAAAGGGGCGTTGTACTCTATAATGGGTGTAAAGAGTGATGAGTAGAGGGGAACAATGACCTCTTTTTTTCTGGATGAGAAACCTTTTGTGATGAGGTAAGCCACGTAGAAGGATTTCCTGACCACTGTGGTGATGTGATTATCAAAGGAGAGATTACTGTCCACCTATGTCCCAAGGTCTCTTATCACATTTTCGGCATGAAGTAGACTACCAGCTATGTGGTAGTTCATGGACACAGAGTTTTTACCAAAGGGGATGACAATACACTTTTTGGCATTGAGCTTCAGGCCATGGCTTTGACACCAGGCATCTGTCTCCATGAGGCCCTTTTGTAGGATGTCCACATCGTTAGGAGTTTCGATTATGGCTCCTACTTTGCAGTAATCTGCAAACTTTGTTAGCCAAAGACCTTCTGTGTTAGCCTGTACTTCAGAGAAGTAGATACCAAACAGGAGAGGACCCAGGACTGAACCCTGTTGTACTCCACTTGTCACTGGTCTGAAGTCGGATTTGGAGTCTGCTACTTTCACAGTGTGGGTTCTGTCCATGAGACAGCTGGCAACTCATCTTGTGACATAGGGATTTATACCTAGTTTAGTGAGCTTATCTATAATTCCAGAGTGGGGGATGGTGTCAAAAGCCTTGGCGAGATCTAGATAAGCTGTGTGAACCACCTTACCCTCATCTATGGCTTTGGTGACTGCTTCAAAGAAGTCAATCAGGTTTAGGAGACGTGATCTGCCTTTTACAAATCCGAATTGGGTAGGGTCCAGAGTGTGGAGATTACCAATGTCTTTGTTTATGAGTTCCATGATGATACATTCCATGGCCTTGCAGACCAGGCTTGTCAGGCTAATGGGGCGGTAGTTCCCGGGGTCCATCATGGCTCCCCCTTTGTGGAGTGGGATAACCGTCGTGGTGCACCATTCAGTGGGCACAAAGCCTGAGGTGAGGCTATGATTGAACATGGTACTTGGGTAGGGTACCAGTTCATTCTGTAGTTCATGTAGAACGCAACCTGGGATATTGTCAGGTCCCATGGATGCTGTGTTCTTGGCTTTGGAGAGTGTGTTTTTTACCTGTGCAGCCATGATTACAGGAACTTTGCATTCTTCCAGTATAGAGATGGGCCCTCTAGGGGGTGAGAGGGGGGTAAAGTTAGCACTGAACCTATCTGCCAGGATGATGGCAATATCAGTTGGTTCTGTATATTTAGTGCCACTGTGCTGTAACTCAGAGCAGATCTGAGTGTTGCCATTGAGATTCTTGACATAGCTATAGAATGCTTTGTGGTTGTCTTTAGAGTCAGTGGCAATTTTGTTTTCGTAACTAGCTTTGGAGGATTTTATGAGGGATCTCGGCTTCTTACTGAGGTTGACCAGGGAGTTCCTCCAGTCATGGGATTTTACTCTTTTTTGCAACAGTTTCTTTCTTCTGTTGTAGAGTTTGTTTATTGCAGAGGACCACCACATTGGTTTCCTTTTTTTGGTGGATAGCATCTTGGTTCTATTAGGGATAGCATGATCCATGCACTCGTGTAAGTGCTTATAAAGTGCATTTGTGTAGGATTCAGCAGTCGTACCTCTATTGCCCATCTGCATGGCTGTCATGAAGTTTGCCACTTCTGTCTTAAGAAGTGTGACGTTGGCTTCGGAGAAGTATTTTATGGTGGTTTCCCTAATTGGGGGCGGGATGTGGATGTCTAGGGTGATTAGCTTGTGGTCGGATCTGACCAACGAGGAAGTGACCTCCGGTGTGGAACACCGGTTGCCCATGTTGGTAATGACCAGGTCTAGGATACTGCTGCCCCTGGTGGGGTGTGTGAATAAGTTGATCCAAGGCATTGGAATTTATGAATTCCAGAAAACGTTGAGCAAAAGAGTTGGTACATGAGTAGCTTTCCCAGTTAATGGTGGGGTAGTTGAAATTGCCCATTATTAGGGTGTTGGGTTGTACCCTAATACTTTCCAGTGTATCAAGAAATGAGGAGTGGGAATCCTGGGGCATAGTGGGGTGTCTGTAGCAAGCTACAACTTGGATTGTGGTCTTGCCCAGAGTTAGTTGCACTTGGATAATCTCAGATGCATAATGCTGTGCAACTAGCCTGGAGGTGTGGATATCCTTAATGAATATGGACATGAGTTTCAGTGCCTCCAGCTTTAGTGCTTCATTCCGGGTTAGGTGGCCGAAAGGTGTGGTATGAATTATAGCCTGGTAATGCAGGGGTGCTCTCTGGAGCTTTGAACCAGGTCTCTGTCACTGCACAGATGTCGATGTTCTCCATTTTAAGGAGTGCCTTGAGTGAGTGAGTGCATTTTGAGGTTTAGACTTCTAGAATGGAGTAGCATTACTCTCAGATTTTGCTTGCATGTACCTGTTGCGGTGGTGAATTTGTCATTTGAACCTTGCCTAAAAAAGGCACTATAGGGGCGGCAAGAGCCTTAGCCAGTATCCGGAATCCCAAGGGCGACAGGTGCAGGCCATCTCTGGCAAAGCATCGTGGTCTGTCGATCATGTCGTCCCAGGCAGACAAATACTGGATCCCCTTAGAATGACACCAGAAGCTTAGCCAATTGTTGAAGTCAATCATTTTGTCCTTGTACTGTGGTATCATTCTGGATGATGGCAGGATGCTACTCAGGGCTAGGGTCATACCTGCCTGGGCTACAAGATCAGAGAGCTCCTCCATGTCTCTTTTCATGTAGTCCAGGGAGGTATGTCTCACGTCATTCACACCAACATGGACAATGACAGTGTCATATTTGTACTTGTGGAGTGACCTGAGTGCATGCATTATGTGGCGGTTATAGTCATACTGCTACTATTTGTCTGAGCTCCACAAAGTTTCACATTTACTCAATATCATATGCTTGAGTAGCAAATTTATGTTACATTTCAGTTCACTTACATTAAAATATTGTACAGTCCATATTCATTAACTATTAATTTGAACCAAATGATCTGAAATCTAAAATGAAGCACGCCAAGGCTCTAGTAAAAACTTGAGTTTCAGTGCAGAACGAGAACAAGGTACAGTTAATGTCCTACGTGTGTTTCGTAAAAAAATTATAACCACACACAAGCATTTCATAGACAAAAGTTAATGTATTCAGAGCCATAGCTCTTACTATAAACTGCTAAGAAATGAAATAAAGTACTTGTCTAAGGTATTTCACTTGATTGGAAGTTTTAGTTCTTTATTTACCACTGTAAGTAAAACTCTAGTGTCTTCTTTCAATACTTATAATTGTTCTGCATTTTCTACATGGAGCTTTTATCCCCAGGCTAACACTAAAAAGGGGCATTGTGCAAGGGCTCAGTTGGCCTATACTGATTAACAAATGAAATAAATAAATACAATTAGATAAATGTTACTCCTAACAGTGTAGTCAAACTCAGTCATATATGCAAAGCAGTCGTAATCCGTGCACGGTTACACACAAGTGCAGACCCACAGTAAATGGCCTTCCCATGTACTTAGTAATGAAGAGGCACACACTTGCACACAACCTGCTTCTCTTTATTTACTTATTTATTTTTTAAGTGGCTTTTAAGCTGCATTTGCAAACTACCAGACCTCACAGGCCTCAAGACCATTCATCACTCCATTTTCCTTTTTTTTTTCCACTATAGAGACAAGAGACCACCAGACTGGGCCATTTTCTAGGAAGCCATGGAATTGCTAGCTGTCAGCCATGTAGTAAATTCCTTCTCACCCAAAATGGGCATGACAGCATCAGCCACTCACTCCCATCCTCCTCCTGCAGTCTCCTTCACTGCCCAGGCTGCTACTTGAACATGTTTCTCAGTTATGTCTTAATCTCTCCAAACCACAGAGCATGCAGTTTATTTAAAAAAATCTCAAACCTTTTTTGGGGTGATGTACAGTACTGGAGCTCCATTAACCTCCTACACAGTCACGGGATGAATTTCCAGTTAAAGGTAGCATACTTTTCCCAGTGTTACCCTTCGGTACTTAATACTAAAATATGGAATACATTACAAGGTAGTCAGATACGTCAGTGTGCCTTCTGAAGCATATGGTAGACACTATCATCATGCATGCTTAATACACCAGGACAGTAGTCCTGGCCATGTACTACAATATCTGTAAAATGTTCCTTTACCAGGGAGACCCAGAGAGAAAAGGTTCCACCTTAGGAACTTGTGCATAATTTCAGAATGGCCAGTCAGTCCTGGCAGCACATTTCTTTTGAAGGAAATGAAGTACTGGAAACCTATGCAGACTCCATTAGATGACACCTACAAACCAAAGTCAAACATCGTGCTTGGCACTAGAGGGGCAAGCTACACCAACCACCATGCAACTACATAATAAATGCAATCAAAACTCATGTAATATCATGCACACTTTTAAAAAATTCCATCTAGCAGTGCAAAACATTTTAAATATCTGTGTAGAATCCTCAGCTGCTCAGTTAGGTGATGCCAGTGTGTCCAGCTAGGTGGGATGTTGTGTTGTTTCCCCTGATTCACAGAGGATGCACGTGGAAAGCGAAAACAGATGCAGACAGTGCACAAAGCTACACAAGTCCAGAACCTGAACATCAATCTCATGCAAGCAAGGAACATTCACACAGAGACAAGCACAGATCATGCATGTACCCCAAGTCTGAACCTCAATATCATTCTAGTGCCAGCATGGTACACTTACACAGAGACAGGCACAGGACAAGCATGCACCCTCTACAGTTCGCTGTAAGAATAGTACTAGCCTCAGCTTTAGAAGGCACTTTTCAGTAATGTCACCCCAGCTATATGTGTTTGTGTGATGAAATAAACTGCTTGAAACCACCACGATGTAATCCAAAAATCATTTAATATAAGAGTGGAACAGGAACGAGCGCTTTCACACAAACAAGTTGTGCTTCATCAGGTTACAATCATTCACAAAATCCCATTTCCTTTTGTAGAAACCCCTTTTGTCATGATTAACCAATTAGTTACACCAATTAAATAATTAAAATCAATTGGCAAGCTTTAAGCTTGTTTATAAAATTCCAACAAACAAAACAAAACAAAACAGTAGTATTAATTTTATCTATCTAACATTGTATTTAAGACCAACCTAGAGATCTATTTAATATTCCACTTAGCTCATTTAAAGCTCATCATTATAAATCTCATGCAAATAAATATTGCATTATTTACGGTGATAATATAAAACTATTCAGACATCAGCATTGTGTTTCAGTAAATCAGATCAGGAAGCGATGCCCATATTTAGTTAAAAAAGGCAGACCAAAATATATCACATTAATTAACAAAATAGTGAGATAGATAAGGCTACTCAAGTTGCTCAAGCATTTTCATTTAACCTCCGTAAATTAGACTAGGAAGCCATGCCCATATTTAGAAGGGGCAATGCATAGTGTAGCTTCCACTAAAGTTTTTGTTAGACTAACAATCCTAGCTCGTCTCTAGGCGTATGTGTTCCCACTAAATAATGTTGCATCTCATAAAAGTATTTGTTTCAAGACAATTAGTTTATATGTATCTATGCAGTCATAAGAATTATTATGAAGACTACATCGTCTCAGCATGTTCGCCAAAGAACCTTATGCAGATATTATATGTTTTTAAAGCAGAACCACAAACAAATATGACAGTATTTATGTCGTAATGAATTAGTGATTACATGAAAGAAAACTGTCGTATTGTGGCAGCTGGCTAGGCTTAGCACAGTAGAAACGCTGCCATATTAACCACGGCAGAGATGGTATGATCACAAAAATATATAATTATGATAAAGGATAAGTTCTAATATCAAATTCAGTAAGCGCCCAATATTCAGAGTATATATATATCCTATAAAATACCTCAGATCTTATGAATAATATATTCTTTTAAGAACAGAATCATAAACAAATACCACAAGCAAAACCAAATAAATAAATAAGGTGAGTAGTGTAGGGCACCACTATAGAAATAAACATAACAATAACTTTAAAGCTCAACTATAATATAGTCTTCGAAGATTGATATTAGAAGCTAGACTATAAAATATCATTATTTATAATTTACAAATTCAACGCACATCAATGCTGTAGAAAAAAGCTTCATCACAGGAAATTCATGAACTCCATAGAGTCCAGTATGAATATTTGATCATATTCATCAAAATTAATATACACAAACAAAAATAGAAGCAACAAAATATAAAATATGAAAAATATAAAAATAAAAATAAATTTATAATGACAATATAAAATATCAATCAATTATATATATGACAGAAAATACTTATATCTTATGAATTTTTGGTAAAAATGACTCAGTATACGAAACTTAATTTAGATGCTTACTTAATTAACTTGGACCTATCAGAGCTGGTCGGAGATTAACTACAGAATTGAGACCTGGCAGTAAATGTGCTCTAAGTCTCAATATCCATCTTAGCTCAAAGCCCTCTAGAGTATTTAGGTTATCACCTTCCCTTCTGTTATAATCCACCACCTGTAGGACCTGGAACACAAAACTGTGTTGAGGGTACATACTACAATGTAAAGCTAAGGCATTATTAAGATTGTTCTTTCTGATGTTATACACATGTTCATAGATTCGATCTTTTAATCTCCGTGACGTTAAACCAACATAGTAAGCATCACAAAGGACGCAGGTGGCCAAATAAATTATGTTTCTAGTATTGCAGTTTGCATAATGCATAGGTATTATGTTCCTTGTCATATCTGGAGGCGTAAAGCCATTATCTTTACTAATATAATGGCAATAGGAACATTTAGAACATGGGAAGGTGCCAGTTTTTATCAAAGATCTGATGTCAGTAGATCTATTAATTAATTTCTCCTTACATAATAGTCTCTTTATGTTCATACAATTCATATATCTAAAAGTTGTTTTTTTGTTTATAACTTCTGAAATGGATGTATCTGACAATAGAATTTTCCAATTGCCCTTTATTATATTGGTCAAATGCTGTACATCATTGGTGTATTTAATATCATAAGACATAGTATTAAATGTCTTCCTATTGGAATTATAATAAACATTAGGCTTTTTAACATAGGACCCAGTATCATTAATTAATGGCTCTGTTATTTCATTAATCAATTTAATCGGATATCCTTTCCACAAAAAATCTAGTTTGAGTTTCCATCAAGCTTAGAGAGTCAAATCTATCACTACAAATTCTATCTATCCTTCCCATTTGATTCTTTACTATATTTGGAAAAATGTGCCGTGGATGTAAACTATCATAGTGGAGGATCCCATTCCTCCAACAGGTTTTCCTATAAAGTGTTGTAGCTAGTCCATTTTCGTTGTCCTTTTTAATGGTAATATCTAAGAAATTTATATGGTGGTAGGAAAGATCATAGCTAAACTTAAAGAACGGAGTGACACCATTCATATAGTCAATAAATGAAGTGAGGCTATCTGCATCACCATTCCATATGATTAATACATCGTCTATAAAACGTCTGTATAATACGACGTTTGCAAACCTTGGATCACTAAATATAAATTCCTTTTCCCATTCCAAAACGACAATACAATTAGATAAATGTTACTCCTAACAGTGTAGTCAAACTCAGTCATATATGCAAAGCAGTCGTAATCCGTGCACGGTTACACACAAGTGCAGACCCACAGTAAATGGCCTTCCCATGTACTTAGTAATGAAGAGGCACACACTTGCACACAACCTGCTTCTCTTTATTTACTTATTTATTTTTTAAGTGGCTTTTAAGCTGCATTTGCAAACTACCAGACCTCACAGGCCTCAAGACCATTCATCACTCCATTTTCCTTTTTTTTTTCCACTATAGAGACAAGAGACCACCAGACTGGGCCATTTTCTAGGAAGCCATGGAATTGCTAGCTGTCAGCCATGTAGTAAATTCCTTCTCACCCAAAATGGGCATGACAGCATCAGCCACTCACTCCCATCCTCCTCCTGCAGTCTCCTTCACTGCCCAGGCTGCTACTTGAACATGTTTCTCAGTTATGTCTTAATCTCTCCAAACCACAGAGCATGCAGTTTATTTAAAAAAATCTCAAACCTTTTTGGGGTGATGTACAGTACTGGAGCTCCATTAACCTCCTACACAGTCACGGGATGAATTTCCAGTTAAAGGTAGCATACTTTTCCCAGTGTTACCCTTCGGTACTTAATACTAAAATATGGAATACATTACAAGGTAGTCAGATACGTCAGTGTGCCTTCTGAAGCATATGGTAGACACTATCATCATGCATGCTTAATACACCAGGACAGTAGTCCTGGCCATGTACTACAATATCTGTAAAATGTTCCTTTACCAGGGAGACCCAGAGAGAAAAGGTTCCACCTTAGGAACTTGTGCATAATTTCAGAATGGCCAGTCAGTCCTGGCAGCACATTTCTTTTGAAGGAAATGAAGTACTGGAAACCTATGCAGACTCCATTAGATGACACCTACAAACCAAAGTCAAACATCGTGCTTGGCACTAGAGGGGCAAGCTACACCAACCACCATGCAACTACATAATAAATGCAATCAAAACTCATGTAATATCATGCACACTTTTAAAAAATTCCATCTAGCAGTGCAAAACATTTTAAATATCTGTGTAGAATCCTCAGCTGCTCGGTTAGGTGATGCCAGTGTGTCCAGCTAGGTGGGATGTTGTGTTGTTTCCCCTGATTCACAGAGGATGCACGTGGAAAGCGAAAACAGATGCAGACAGTGCACAAAGCTACACAAGTCCAGAACCTGAACATCAATCTCATGCAAGCAAGGAACATTCACACAGAGACAAGCACAGATCATGCATGTACCCCAAGTCTGAACCTCAATATCATTCTAGTGCCAGCATGGTACACTTACACAGAGACAGGCACAGGACAAGCATGCACCCTCTACAGTTCGCTGTAAGAATAGTACTAGCCTCAGCTTTAGAAGGCACTTTTCAGTAATGTCACCCCAGCTATATGTGTTTGTGTAAATGGGCAAAGGTGGCACAATAAAACAAAAATACAATTAAAACAGAAAATGCAGCATGGTACCTACCAGAGGAGTATGACTGAGCCAGCCCGGTCGGTTTTGTTTGGACTGTGAAATCTGGTAGTTGCTATAGAGCTGCACACCATACTGTCAAAAAGCAATACACAGTCTTTAGAATATGATACAGCAAAGCGTAATTACAACTTTTTACACAGTTAAATATCATTTAATAATTGCACTTTATGATTATTCCACCACAGCAGGAAGACTGAGAATCAGCTCTAGCAATTTGCAATGTTGCAAACTCAACAAAACACAACTTCTTACAACACCCTGCACATAAAGAACTTAATTTCACACCATCTGTAACACCTCTGCAATGCTGTTTCCTGAGTGAGTACACAGGAGTCATGCAAACGTAGAGTTGTATACCAAAAGTGTGCTGCAATCTTGCGGTATGTACCAGGGTCCCTTAAAGTTAACGGTACATTTTCCACCAAACTTTTCTGCATGTCTAAAGATCAGGACAGCTGTGTGTAACAGCTTTAAAACAACAAACTGCTATCCTACTAAACATTTATAGCAGTACAAGTGACAACCTGCTTTTCACCCCAGCAGCTGTATTATGCTTTCAGGTGCATAATAACAGTTTTGATAATGAAGCACTAGAATGTCTTTCGTAAGACTTTACAAGTACAGTACTTTTAATTGCATTACTTTAAATTTGAATTCAAACATCTGCGTACAACAAACTTAATAGTGGGATTTCAGATGCCCTTCCAGATAAACACACACACACACACACACACACACACACACACACACACACACTTCATAGGTGTGTACTAGGCTAATGGCCCTGGAGCCTTTACAAGCCTAACCCATAGGATTACCCTGGCATCGTGCCACCCGACCTTAGTTTCCACTGCCTCTATCGAGTACAGCCACTGGAGTGATCCCCGGGATGAATTTTCTATTTCCCATCCACTCATCAAGATTTCTCTTGAAGACGGCCAGTGAGGTGCTCTGCTTGACATGTATGGGAAGTCTATTCCAGAGCATGGGCAGCCTCTGAGTTAAGAACCTGTCCCTCCAACATGTTCTGTTGATTGTGGTAATGAGGTTGAGGTCTCTGGAGTGTGTGGTGTGGAGGGATTGGGATATCTTTAGATGTAGCATTTCTAACAGAGCTGGGTCAGACATGGCTTTGTAAGTCAAGCAGAGATCGCCTCTAAGTAGATGATATGAGACAAGAGAATAAATGGAGTTTTTTGAGTTTGTCCATATAGGACAAGTGTTTAAGACATAGGATCCTGTTTGTGAGGTACTCTTGTGGCCTCTCCAGTTGTTGCAGGTGTCTAGTGAGGTACATGCCAAATGGGTCATTGTACTCAATGATTGGCTTAATAAGGGAAGAGTAAAGGGAGACAATGACCTCTTTCTTCCTGTATGCAAGACCCTTAGTGATGAGATGTGCCACATAGAAGGACTTTCTGACCACAGTGGCAATGTGGTGGTCAAAAGAGAGGTTGCTGTCACCCTGTTCCCAGATCTCTTATAATGCCTTCTGTGTTCAGTGGACTACCATCGGTGTGGTAATTCAAGGGAACCAGGTTTTTCCCAAGGGGTATGACTACACATTTTTTGACATTGAGCTTAAGGTCATGGTTCTGACACCAGTCGTTGGTCTCAGTGACCTCTAACTGACTTTATTGTGGTATTGATGTGAGTATCACAGTTGAGGTTATGGTCAATAGTCACTCCTAAGAGTTTAGTGTTAGTATCAGGGGATATAACTGTGCCATTTTTAGATTTAATAGTGAAGTGAAGTGGGGAGGATTTTTGTGTGGGAGTAAACAGCAGTAGTTTAGTCTTTTTAGGTTAAGGAGGAGGCAATGCTGTAAAAACCATTCCTCTACAAGCTCAAAGACATTTTGGGTGAGGGACTGCAGTTCTGAAGGATCTGTAGCCGAGGATATTAGTGTGGTGTCATCTGCATATTGTATGGATATAGCATAGGGGATACTAACAGATAGATCGTTTATAAAGATAGAGAATAGAAGAGGACCCAAAATAGAACCTTGGAGTACACCAAGGGAGACAGGAAGGAGGGAGGATAGAGTATTGTCCCAAAGCACTGCCTGTAGCCTGTTGTCTAGGTAGGACTTGAACCGCCGTAGGGCTTGAGTATCGAGGGAAAGGGACTTAAGTATATTCAGTAGTAGTTGATGGTTAACCATGTTGAATGCTTTTGAAAGATCTATAAAGATGGCAGAGGACAGGGTGTTATTATTATGTTGTTTGTTAATGAGGTCAAAAAATGACAGTAGGGCAGTGGTGGTGCTATGGAAAGGTCAAAAGCCCTGTTGAGAGCTAGCCAAAAGGTTATTTTGGAGAAGGTGGTCTAGAAGTTGCCGGTGAATACATTTTCCATAATTTTAGCTATGGGAGAGAGTAGGGCAATTGGACGAAAGTTGGAAAGTTCATTTGAGTTACCACCTTTGTACATGAGGGACTTTCCAGATGGTAGGGATGGTGCCTTCAGTAATGGTTCTATTGATTAGGATACAGATACAGTAGGCAATAACTTTAGCTGCTATTTGAAGATATTTAGCAGGTAAATGGTCAGCAGAGGGGGTAGAGGGTTTAGGTTTCTGAAGGAGGGTACAGATAAGGAATGTAGGCACAGGTTGGAGTTGGAAAGGGGTAGTGAGTTATTTGTGGAGGAAGGCAGAGGATACAGGGGGTAAGAAGTCAGCTAGGGATTGGATAGCTTAAGTAAAGAAGGTGTTGAAGGACTCAACAATTTGTTTGGGAAAGTGTTGTGTACCACCAGATGGGGTAGGTGTTCTAGAGTTGCCTGGATGTAGGAGACTATTGATACCTGACCAGAAAGCATTTTTTTTTGTCCTGAAGTATTGATGCCTTAGTCAAGTTTCTAAGCTGTTTAAATGTTAGATGATCAGATGGGTCTTTGGAGGTACGCCATTTGGCCCAAAATTTGTTTCTTAGTAGAATCTTTTGCTTAGATTCCTTTGTGAGCCATGGAGCAGTTTTGGTACTGTTTCTAACAGGGGGCGTGGTAGTCCAAGATTTCAAGGAACTTAGTGTTGAAGTATGCCACTGCTTCATCTAGTTGGAGATGTTTTAAGGGTGACCAGTTGCATACACTGAGTTCATTCTGGAAGTGTTCTGGGTTGAAATGTTTATTGTAACGAGTAGTTCTAAGAGTTACGGGGCTGGGAATATTATTCTTTTGTCGAATTATATAAGTAAGAGAGTGATCACTGATGTCAGAAGGGAGGATACCAGCCATATATGTTGTGGGTAGAGTATTTATTAGGATCCAATCAAGAGTGGTTTCTTTGTTGGTAGGTTTATGTATATGAGTAGGTGAGGTGATTGTTTGGGAGAAGCCATGAAGGTTAATGTAGTTAGATGGATTATTGGAGTTACAGGTATTCCAGTCTATATTAAAGTCACCTAGGAGGATGGTTTATTGTGGATAGTTAGTAGACAGCCAGCTAAGGATATTTTCGAGGGAAGTGATGTTGTTACCTGGAGGAAGATATGAGCATATAATGTAGATGGACTTGCAAGTATTTAGTTTTAGCTTAGTGATAAGAATTTCAGTATTGGTGTCACAAGGTGGGTGAGTATCAAGTTCTGTAATTTGGAGGCTTGCTTTGTATAATAAGGCTACGCCCCCGCCCTTTTGTTAATGCGATCCCTTCTTAAAATACTATATCCTGCAGGGGTAATTTCATTATCTTGGGTTGTTGGTTTTAACCATGTTTCGGTTAGACAAAGTATGTCGAAGTTATGTATATCCAGTAGGGCATGAAGATCAGTCACTTTATTATTGACACTTCGTACATTTAAGTGAGCAATGAAGAGGGAGTTTGGAGGCCTTGTAGGAGTATGAATGGAAGAGGGAGAAGGTCTTCCTGGGTTAGCAGAACTATTAGTGGTAGGGCCAGGATTAGGATGGATGTCACCATCGAGTAGGAGGTGAAAGTGCCATCTATATGTGTGAGTTAGAGTAAGATTCAATATGTTATGTGCTCTTTTGGATTATTGGTGTTTATAGCTAATGTGGATGACTCTGTGATACTTTGAGAAGAGATAGTTAGTTGTGGATGCGATGTTGCTGTGTTTTAGGGTGACTGATGGGGATGGTAGGGAAGTATCTTTTGTGGCATGCTGGAAGTTGGAGTAGCTAAGATGTTCATAGGCAGTTAGGATATAAGGAAGGAAAATGAAGTGCAGAATTAAGAAAAGGAGTACGGGTTTGAGATGAGTTGATATGAGAGAAATAGGCATTATGCTGAGGAAGTTGAGGGAGGAGTGTAAGTAGGTAGGAGTATAAAATGAAGAGGGAAGGGAGTATTGAGATGGAGTGTGTTTAGTGTGGGATGGGACTGGATAGAGAATATATGAAGAGGGGGGAGGAGGGATGTAGTAAGGTGCAGTACCTTAACGAGTTGTGGGCTAGGATTGGATGATGGGAAGGTGGGAGTGGCTAGAGAGGTATAAGGCTAGATGCATTGAGGGTGGGTGGAATTTGGAGGTAGGGTAGGGGAGCGGATTGAGCTCACAGGGCGAACGGAGTGGGAAGAGCCAAGGGAATGATAAAGAAACAATCTTTTCTTGCCCCAGATGTCAGGTGCCCCCAAAAGGGTAGGCTAAAAATATGTCAATAAAGCATGCATGCACCAAGGTAAATTTGTCCTTCATCTACAAGCAAATACACCACATAGTTTGTACAGACTAGAGAAGTACAGATAAGTTCCAGCAAAGATAAGGGGGATGGTGGGAGGGTGACCTGGACTGCAACAGTGAATACACTCAAACATCTACATTTAAGGTAAGTACACAACTGTACTATGTTCATCGTGTTTCACTGTTGCAGTCATTACAATTGGGTTGAATCCCAAAGCTAAGGTTGGGAGGCTGGAGCTAAATAGGATTAGGAGCGGCTATGAGGACCTGCAGAACTGCAGTGGCAAAGCCTGCCCTGGATTTAGAGTAGAGTGGTAAGTGATAGTGCTTTGTAAAAGTGTGCACTGAACTCCAAGTTGCAGCCTCTAAAATATCTTTGGTTGGTACTCCTCTGAGGAAGGCTGCTGAAGTGGCTGCTGCTCTGGTTGAATGTGGCCTAATGCCCTTAGGCACTGATTTGCCATGTTGCGAATAGCAGAAAGGAATGCAGTGGCCTATCCACTTTGAAATAGTCTGCTTTGAGATAGCCTTTCCTTGTGATCCTGCAGCATATGCCACTAGTAATTGCTCAGTCTTTCTGAAAGCTTTGGTTCTGTCCAAGTAGAAGCGCAGCTGTTTGTGTATGTCCAAAGAATGCAGAAGTCTCTCACCCTTATTCTGTGGATTTGGGTAAAAGGTGGGCAAATGAATAGTTTGGTTAAGGGCCACACTGGACACTACCTTAGGCATAAATGTCGGGTTTGTCCTCAAAGAAACCCTATCTGGATGGAAAATGATAAAAGGTTCCACAGCCATGAGTGCCTGTAGCTCTGAGACTCATCTTGCAGAGGTTATTGCTAGGAGCAGAGCTGATTCCATGATAAAAATTTTATATCAGCTGTAGCGGTTGGTTCAAAAGGAGGTAGGGTGAGTTTTTCCAAGACATAACTGAGGTCCCATGCAGGTATTGGCGATCACCTTGGAGGCCTTAAGTTTTTTGCTCCTCTGAGGTACTGCCTTAATAAAGGATGAGAAAAATAGGGTGCCACCTAGTGGACAAAAAGCTATACAGCTACAATAGGTGTTGGAGGGGGAAAAAGGGATCTAGGAGGAAGGGAGCGAAGATAGTGCAGTTAAGTGCAAAGGTTACTGGAGGGGAAGGGATGGAGGTACAGAAGCAGAGGAGTATGGCTGCTGGCTATCCTGGTAGGGAAGGGTACTTTACACCTATAGTTTTAAGCAAATAACTTAGCATACAGCAAAAACAAACTTTCTTGTATCCTTGAGAGGATGAGTTCAGGGAGAAGTTAGTCTCTATTCCTTAACTTAGGAAGAGACAGCAGATATTATTTTTAAATTAAGGATTCACGGCTGTCAGGTGGGGCAGGTTCTCCAACCCTAATTCAGGACAGGCAGGTTAACTAGCTGGAAACACAAATGAGAGAGAAGACACAGTGGTAAGGAACACAGAGAGTAAACAGCAGTAGCAAAAATAAAGGTCATAGACAGAAACAATAGAGACAAATTCACTTAAAAATCATATAAGCAATCAATGTCAGCTCAAAATAAAAACTCAATCAATAAACAGCTGTATCAATAAACAATTAGCAGCTGTATCTAAAAAGCTCAATCAATCAAGACCGTGACAATGTACAACAGAGAAGTGATTTGCCAATGTCGGATACACAAAGAAATATTTCTGCTAACAATGTTAACATCGCCCCTTTAATTACAGCCACTTCGCATGATGACATCACAGCAACAACGACCGGAAGTCTTAGACAGTCTCAGCATGAAATAAATGATACTCCGCCACCTAATCAAATGGCTATGCAACACCAGATAGATTTGGGAGCAAGACCAAAACTACAGCAGACAAATATTGAATCTTTTTTACCCCTACCGATGCGAGCAAGAAGGGGTTCAAGAAGAAGATTGGAAAGTCGCACAAGAGGGAAGAGGAAGTTCTCAGGGGAACCGCAGCACAAAAGGGGACGACAGAAGGACTGAAGAGTTTAGTTTATAATTTGTCTGAATTAACATTGAGTTATACGGATTATTCCTTATTGAATAAGGGATTAAGTTATATACCGGCACAAGTTAGTAACATCTCTGACTTATTAATTGATATTAGAGCTTTTGCACGTAAAATAGCATTAAAACTGTCTTTTAAAAATGCCTCAAGTAATGTCACGAATTCGAGTGCTCAGTTTGCTGATGAATATTTTAAAAGGAAAAGTACATATACGCCTGCATTCCATCCTTGTATAGAGGCCTTTATTAAGCTATGTGAGAATGATTTGTATAAGCATTATGCATTATATAACAAAGGTTTATTATCGTTGTTTCATAATTTATCACAAGATGAATGGAAGTCACTGAATGCTTTAACTGCTAATTCAAAGGTGATTATCAGACCAGTAGATAAGGGTGGGGGTTTGGTCTTGTTAAATAACAAAGATTATCTTGCACATATGGAACTCCTTTTAAAGGATGATAATACTTATAAGCTAATAGATGAAAAAACTGTTCAGAAATTAATTTTTCAAGTACATCAAGAGCTGAATGAGTTATTACTATGTAGACTAATTAGTTATGATTTTTATTTATTTCTAATGATTGAACAGCCCTCATTACCCTATCTGAAAGGCCTTCCAAAAATGCACAAGGGAATGATACCCCCTCCCCTACGTCCCATTGTAGTGGGACACAATTGGGTAACAGAAAATGCATCTATATTCCTAGAGAAGAAATTAAAACCCCTGGTATTTGCTATTCCTACCATATTAAGAGATTCTTATCAATTAATTGATAATATTAGTAAATTGGATTTTAAGGTTTCAGAGACACACTTTTTAGTAACACTAGATGTAAAGAGTCTGTTTACTGTAATTCCTAACAGCTATGGACTAGAAGCCATTAGGTCTTTATTAAATAAGGATGGAAGGTTCACCAACAATGAACAATCTTTAATAAATACATTATTAGAAATAGTTCTGACCAATAATGTTATGACTTTTAATGAACTCTTTTATATACAACAGTGGGGGGTAGCCATGGGCACCCCCTGCACCAATACATACGCTAATCTTGTTGTATATAACTGGGAAATCACGAGTTTATTCACACACCCCAATTATAGCAAAGTACGTTGTTACTACAGGTTTGTAGATGACATTCTTTTGCTATGGGATGGAACGCTACAAGAACTAAAAAGTTTCATAATGGATTTAGAAAAGACGACAGACTTTTTGAGATTTTCAACTGAATACTCTGTCTCTGAGATCAATTTCCTGGATTTAAAAATAACAAAGAATGGACAAGGGGGATTAAAAACCTCACTATTTAGAAAAGAATGCTGGAAGAACAATATGTTACAATACGATAGTATGCATCCAAGGTTCATCTTTAAAAATATAGTGAAAGGACAATATGTAAGGATAGATAGAATATGTCAAGATCTAGATGCAAAACATAATGAATTTAACAAATTAGAAAAAATGTTCTATGAAAGAAGGTATAATATAGATATGGTTAGGGCCATAAAAGACTCTTTCATGCAAGAAAATGTTATTAATAAGAGTCATAAACGTTACAATTATTTTGGTACTATTAAGCATTGGAATTCTTCACGGAATACTGGAGAGACTTTTGCCAACAGAGATTCAGGATATATCAGATGTATTATCACTTACACTAGTGACAACAAACAGATAGTTGACATCATATCGAAGAACTGGCCTATCCTCACAACGAATGGGGAAATTAAACAGCTGATTGGTGAGAGACCTAATTTTGTATATAAAAATTCAAGGAACTTGAAGCAAATATTATGCAATGAAAAAAGACCTAATAAATTTTATAAAATCAAAAAGTACACCAACAATAGTCTTTTAGGTACCCATCCGTGTGGGAAATGTAGTTCCTGTGCATTGATATCAAAAGAGAAAAACTTTTTTCATCCTGAGTTACTATTTAACTTTGAATTTAAATGTAATGCAAGTTGTGATGACAGTAATGTTATCTATCTGGCCACTTGTGAGTCATGCCCAGCATTTTATATAGGCATGACCACAAGAAGACTCAGGGACAGAATACAAGAACACACATATGCTATTAAAAAAGCGGATAATAAGAATGCTCTATCTAAACACATTATAGATCATCCTGAACATAAATTCTTGTTTAGAGTCATACAGAAAAAAGAATTAAATATCAGGAAAGGTGATAACTTTAATGACCTTGAGAATTTAGAATTAGAATGGATATTTAAATTTAGAGCACAAAGTCATCCAGGACTTAATGCATATGTGAGCATCAGATCACATTTAAAGAAACGAAGATACTAATACTCACAGAATATTACATTTTTAATCTCAGGAGCAACATATGTATATACATTGTTAATAACATAAAATTATAATCATGAATTGAGATTCTTTCAGATTTTCTCTTTTTTCTTTTGTTATTTGTCTTCATCACCATTACCTCCACCTCCATTCACATTTTTTCTTTGTGTTTTTTAGTCTCCTTCCTCATTTTTCTTGGTGTTTTGACATGCAGCATGCAGTTAATAGAGTTATGAACAGCCATTAGGATTAGATGCACCATTTATACAATAACTTTTTTACTTTGACATATGTCCATCATCATATAAATTTGGCATGGATAGACATAAATGAAAATTCACTTTTAGTCTAGGATGATCTAGTAGCTAGTTATTACTTAGTTTTATTTATTATATATATAGTTTTGTTTGGTAATGAATTTTTTGATACTGGTACGTGAATTTAGAATTGATAATTACAACTACAATAAGATTTTTTGGTTTTTTGATATAGAATATATAATTAACAAATCCATCAATGTTTCTGTCAAGATGTAAAAGTTTTTTATAGTTTTTTATGTTTTTATACTCTACAAGGTTTTATTTTACTTATATGACATGAAATATGGTTATTATTGCACTTTATATTAAGTTATAATTTAAAATTGTTCAGCAAGTATTTTGTTCAGGTTAACATTGGCCTTATATACAATGTTTTACATATACTATCATCATAAATAAGGTCAGAACACATTTCAAGTAAATCATTTTTCTATTGAACAAAGTTATATGCAGAATATTTCATTAATTTGTATTCATATGCACAACTACGAAGTGGGCCCTCTATAGGAGAATGATATGAATAACATGACTTGCTTGTTAACACAGGTTCTTAAAGAAAAACCTTGACAGTGGTTGTTTAGGGATGTATTTGATGATTTTATTTTTATCTGTATAACACTAGACATATAAAATATGTAAATATACACTATGTAATTATATTTCCTAAAAATATACTGTGAACAAATATACTTTTAAGCCTGTTGATGATGGTTTACAGGTTTTTTATTTGATATGTATTATACTACTTGAATTTGTGGGCTTCTAAAGCAATTTCACTGAAGAGATGTTCAGTTACACCCTGCTATTAACTAATTGATTAATTGGAAATTGAATGCAATTGGTTAATTGAGCTATGGTTAATTACTGTTTTTTAGATATAATGAAAGCTTTTCATTTATTTTATTGAATCTGAAGAAGCGTGCCTTTGTGGATGCACGCAAAAGCGCTCATTCATTTGTTTTAATAAAGAATCATCTTTTTACGTGGTGGTGCCTTCCAGTTTGTACTACATTATGCTGAGGAAGTTGAGGGAGGAGTGTAAGTAGGTAGGAGTATAAAATGAAGAGGGAAGGGAGTATTGAGATGGAGTGTGTTTAGTGTGGGATGGGACTGGATAGAGAATATATGAAGAGGGGGGAGGAGGGGTGTAGTAAGGTGCAGTACCTTAACGAGCTGTGGGCTAGGATTGGATGATGGGAAGGTGGGAGTGGCTAGAGAGGTATAAGGCTAGATGCATTGAGGATGGGTGGAATTTGGAGGTAGGGTAGGGGAGCGGATTGAGCTCACAGGGCGAACGGAGTGGGAAGAGCCAAGGGAATGATAAAGAAACAATCTTGTGAAAACAATCAGAGAAATACTGACTGCTAAGGTAAGTGTGGATAGAGGAAGGTTAAGGTTGTAATAGAGTGAAATGGTAGAATGAGGATATATGGTAGTTATGTTAGTTATAGAGAAAAATGAGGGGTAGAGTGGGACTTCAAAAAACAGTTAGGTAAAAATAGTTTCCTGAGAAATTTAAGTATGACTCAGTAGGTTAAATGTACAAAGATAGTATCAAGAGAAGGGTGCCACCTAGTGGACAAAAGCTATACAGCTACAATAGGTGTTGGAGGGGGAAAAAGGGATCTAGGAGGAAGGGAGCGAAGATAGTGCAGTTAAGTGCAAAGGTTACTGGAGGGGAAGGGATGGAGGTACAGAAGCAGAGGAGTATGGCTGCTGGCTATCCTGGTAGGGAAGGGTACTTTACACCTATAGTTTTAAGCAAATAACTTAGCATACAGCAAAAACAAACTTTCTTGTATCCTTGAGAGGATGAGTTCAGGGAGAAGTTAGTCTCTATTCCTTAACTTAGGAAGAGACAGCAGATATTATTTTTAAATTAAGGATTCACGGCTGTCAGGTGGGGCAGGTTCTCCAACCCTAATTCAGGACAGGCAGGTTAACTAGCTGGAAACACAAATGAGAGAGAAGACACAGTAGTAAGGAACACAGAGAGTAAACAGCAGTAGCAAAAATAAAGGTCATAGACAGAAACAATAGAGACAAATTCACTTAAAAATCATATAAGCAATCAATGTCAGCTCAAAAAAAAACTCAATCAATAAACAGCTGTATCAATAAACAATAAGCAGCTGTATCTAAAAAGCTCAATCAATTAATGGCTGTAGCAAAAATAAAGGTCATTAGACAGATAAACAAATAAGAAAAATTTACTTAAAAATTATATAAACAATCAATGTCATACAGGTATTTCATAAAATGAACCTTTAGGTTGTAAATATCAATTAGAACAGCAGTTCAGCAGGAGCTTGAGAACTCAGAAACAGATGTACAACTTAGGTTAACTGTAACTAATATTGGTAATAACTGTAAAATGTTATGGGTGGAAGAATAAATGCAAATTAAGTGTCTTATATCAAATGTCTAAACTATAAGGACTCACACACAGAGAACAGGGCAGTACAGGATAGTAAGCACATATACACTTTAGCAAGGTCGGTTAGATTCTTAAAGGAAGGTACTGAGAAAGTAATTCACTATGTGCTTGTAGTATCACAGTTTAGGAAATGAGAGAAGATACTATATAATACTTAAACCACAAATATATATGGAGTTGATATATAGACGGCCAATAATTTCTGGGCCAGAAACCACTCCTCTTGTGGTAGATAGGCTACCTAATGCTTATCACTCCCACTGATAAGCTAGAAGGCTTCCCTCCAACACAGAAAGGCTTGGGGGGCTCGGAAGCTTACCTCCAGTCCTGGATACAGCAAATTTGTATCTAGACTAGTCTAGTTACAGGAAAGGCGGGAAAAGCGCAAACACTGGCTTTTAAGCCAAAAACTTGAATGAGATTGAAAAACTGCCCAAACAGCCAATAGTCTACAATTTCTGGACCAGAAACCACTCTTCTTGTGATAGTGTTTACCACTCCCATTGACAAGCTAGAAGGCTTTCCTCCAACACAGAAAGGCTTGGGGTCTCAGAAGCTTACAAACAGTCCTGGATACAGCAAATCTGTATCTGTACTAGACTAGTTACAGGAAAGGTGGGAAACAAGCGCAGATGTGGGCTTTTAAACCAGAAAGTTGAAAGAGATGGAAAAAAAACTGCCCAAATGGCCAATAAGCTACAATTTCTGGGACAGAAACCACTGCTCTTGTGGTAGATAGGCTACCTAGTGCTTACCACTCCAACTGGTAAGCTAGAAGGCTTCCATCCAACACAGAAAGTCTTGGGGGGGCTCAGAAGCTTACCAACAGTCCTGGATACAGCAAATCTGTATCTGGACTAGACTAGTTACAGGAAAGGCAGGAAACAAGCTTAGATATACTGACTCTGGGGGGTTTGGAGATACTATGTTTTTCAGCAAAACTAAATATGAATATACTCTTTATTCAGAGGATAACATGACCTCAGAGATAGTATAATTTAGGGTTTTCTGGTGCATAGTCTCCACATAGACACCTGCAGACAGATGGAATCCCTGTTTACATTTTCCATATATTCTTAAGTAATGTTCATTGAATGATGTATGCCATATTTTGATGACGCTTTACATTGCAGACCCAGTTTCCATTTCTGATTAAAATGCAGTATTTTTCTTCTTAAACTGGGAGTTTATATGGCAGTTTTTAGTATAATGAACATGTTATGCAAAAGACTTAACTGAAGTTTCAATAACTCTTCAGATTGCAGAGTAGCCACTTAGCTGTTGACTAAATGCAGTGTTAAATGGCTTCTACAAATAAAATCTGACTGTTTCACAGAAACCTTTGGCTACTAAGTTGTGAGTGGCTTCAGGGTTAATTTATATTTAGTATGGCTGGCTTGGTTATTTCACTAACATTTGAATCTATGTAGTTGAATCTATTCTCCAGAATGCAATTTTGCAATTTGGATAATATAGCGCATCTGACTATTTGATAACCAAACAGTTGTCATTCACTTGCTCACTTAGAAGTCACATCCCAAAACAATTGTTTATTTAGTTTGTTAACCAGGGTGGGGGTATGATCGAAACGGGCCCATTTCAAGCACAGCCCAGAAGTTAGAAACAGCAGTACAACTGGAAAGGAACATTACAGAAATGGTCCATTAAAATTCAGTCTATAGAGTAAATGGTGTCTAGATACAGACAATTTCAAGCAGGAAAAGTATTTACAACATTTAAATTTGTCTACAGAGGTATTTGAAGTAAACCAAAAAGAAACTCAACACACCACCAGGCTAAAAATATAAACCTTTTAATCCAAGGAAAATGATGGCTAGCACTTTCAGATGAAAGCCCTTCATCAGACAACTACATGATATCACAAATACACTATTTAAAATACAAATAACCAATCATATTGCTTAGTTAAAACCCAGCTAGTCTGTCAGCCCCCAAGGTAATAATCCATGTTGTTTCACAATATTTACTATGTCCAACTAGATCCCCCCCCCCCCCCACACACACACACACACACACACACACACTTTACTGGTCTGAATAGACTGCAGCACCATAAAATTGAAATAATGTCCAGGACATTTATGAATATGCTGAAACAAAGCACTATGTGTATCATTCATACATATAGCTAATAGATACTTAAGTATTCTATCTTTTAACCTACAGCTGACAGAAGCCCAGGGCTTAATGGTGTTGTGCCCTTAAAGCCTGTTCTTAAGAGGTATAGACCTCGTTTTTAATTGTTAAATTAACTATGTAATATCTTTGTGATATAATGCGGTTGTCTGATGAAGGGTTTTCACCTGAAAGCTCTAACCATCATTTTCGTTGGATTAAAAGGTTTATGTTTTTAGCCTGGTGGTCTGTTAGTTTTTTTTTTTGGTTTGGTTTGTTTTGTTTTTTATTACAACAGACCTTTGGTGCCACAGTATCTGGTTTCTTCTTCTTTGCAGGTATTTGAAGTAGGGCATACATTATGTTAAACATTTACATTAAATAAAGGGGAAATGGTCTGAAGTAACAGTGATACCTTCATCACAGGGGTGGAGGGTTGGTAACATTTTGTAGTACAATTTTATTCCTTCACAACTTGGTTATATCTGCAAGAGACCCAAAGTGCAGAAGATGTCATATGTCTTGCTCAGTCATAATACAAGTGTGTCTTTGGAAGAATTAAGCCCAGGTACGGTTCCGGAATTTATTTGGTTGATTCAAAGCTTTATTCTGAATTAAGAATATCCTGTGATAGCTCTGGGTCTAGATGGCAGAAGGAAAATGGACATTACTTCAGACTATTACTGCTCAGTCTAAGCAGTTGATTCAGACCTACTATTTGTCAGTAATCTGTCTCCTGACTATGACTCCCAAGAATTCAATGATCCTTCATAACAAATGATTTAGGATATGTGGTGGAAATCTAACCAACTTCAAACTATGAATCCAAAAATTCATTCACCAGTATCAGTACAGAATCAGGCCACTGAGATGGCTGCACACTGATCAACAAGTTAATTAGAGTTCTTCTTGTGTGAAAATTGAAACTGTAAAAAAGCCAGCAAAAGTTGTCATTCCGGTTAGTATTTACCCTGCCTGGATGACAGCAAAGATGAAATTTGGATAAAGTAGGAGAAAATCATCTAGAAAAGGAGAAGAAAAAAGGTCTGGCTAGGAAGACTCTTATAAATGATCAGCAGAAAAAACTGTTCAAGTATCAGTTGTGGTACAGGTGATGGCTTCCAGTAATTTAGAAGAAGAAATAAATCAAATACCCTCGTGTATTTAAAATAATAGAAACACTGAAGGAATATATCAGTTCAAACAAAAGGCTGAAAAATAGAGGCTTTAACTGAATATTCAGATGAACTGATAAAACTACAAAAATTAGAAGGTAGATGAATAAAAAGTTGGCTAAGCACAAGGCTTCTCAAGAAGAGCTGTTTCAAAAAATAGAATTAGAGGACACAGTATACAAAGAAAATATGAAATTTTCTGCTGTACCGCAGAACCTGAAAGGAACAGACTGCATTAATGTTATGAATGTACAAATAAGCAGCTGGCCTGGTGTTTCATAGCAGGATTTGCTAACTGATCAGACACATCATGTACATGCTCCAAATCTGGCCACAGGTAAGCAGCCAAGAACTATGTTAGCAAAGATACACTCATTCCAGCATTAAAACAGTTGCTCCTGACAAAACTGTAGCAGAAGGGAAGAGTCCTAAAAATTTGGAATTGCAGAGAATTTGTGAAAAATGATTATTCAGTGTTCATCAGGCAGAAGAAAAACAAATTTATTCTGCCAATCAGGAAGTGTCGAAAGTCAGATGTGTGATTCAAAGTGGTGTAACCAGCTGTCTTCAGAACATTTTTACTTAGATCAGACACATTTCTGATGTACAGCATGCAAAGAAAAACACAAAAAGGTTTAATCAACAAAAAGTGAGGCAGAATATAGAATCGGACTCTGATTCTCATTATTCTAATAACAAACCCCATACTGACACCTCACCAGTGTACCATTTTCCACTGTTCCAAAGGAAAATGCTTGAGCAACAGAAAAAAAACACAGGAGCTGAACCATGGAAACCATGAAAAATGTGTCTCACCAAACAAAGAATATAAACCAAGAAAAATAAAAATGCTTCAAGACCAAAAGGAGACCAAGGATGTAATTTTAGTGATTTCATTTAAAAACTTCATCAGAAGCTCAGAAGCTGACAAGAAGAATCAGGAATACCTTCATCTTGAACCAGTGACTGATGTTGGAAGATGGAAGATGATCAGGAGGAAGGCTTGTATCAGTGAAGAACTAGCTTTACCAGTGGGGAGACTGCTGGCACATAACACCTGTGTAGTGTTGTTAACTTATATTTTCAATGTTATCAAGTGTGGTTTGTCCATGTCAGATGACTTAAAACAAAATTACAGCATATACATGGTTATAAGGATCAACATATGTAATGCAGGAAACATCTCATGAGACTTAAGCCCCATACTCCAGCATCAAGCAATTTTAAACCCTCAGACAGATAATGTTGGTCCCCTTTTATCATGGTGAGAAAAATCTCTAATAGTGTTCTTAATCAATTTTGGGAAATAAATAAATAAAACCAGAATCTGATTATCTTCAGTTAAAAGTACTACTGTATCCTAAAGTTTTCAAACCATTAAAAATAGGAACCCTGCCTGTGGAAGATGTCCCAGTTGCCCCAAATGTGCTAAAGTGGTCATAAAAAGTACAGTTGTGTACTTACCATAAATGTAGATGTTCGAGTGTATTCACTGTTGCAGTCAATACAATTGGGTTATCCTGCTGGCAGGCTACCCACAGTCAGCCTGAATTCCAAAGTCTAGGTCCGGCGTCTGTTGCTGTCACCTCTTCCCTGACGTCAGTGTGCCAGGGGTATAAAAGATACAGCCGATGCCATTTTCTTCAGTTTTTCTTGCACCAGATGTCAGGTGCCCCCAAAAGGGTAGGCTAAAAATATGTCAATAAAGCATGCATGCACCAAGGTAAATTTTTCCTTCATCTATAAGCAAATACACCACATAGGTTGTATAGACTAGAGAAGTACAGATAAGTTCCAGCAAAGATAAGGGGGATGGTGGAAGGATAACCTGGACTGCAACAGTGAATACACTCAAACATCTACATTTAAGGTAAGTACACAACTGTACTATGTTCATCGTGTTTCACTGTTGCAGTCATTACAATTGGGTTGAATCCCAAAGCTAAGGTTGGGAGGCTGGAGCTAAATAGGATTAGGAGTGGCTATGAGGACCTGCAGAACTGCAGTGGCAAAGCCTGCCCTGGATTTAGAGTAGAGTGGTAAGTGATAGTGCTTTGTAAAAGTGTGCACTGAACTCCAAGTTGCAGCCTCTAAAATGTCTTTGGTTGGTACTCCTCTGAGGAAGGCTGCTGAAGTGGCTGCTGCTCTGGTTGAATGTGGCCTAATGCCCTTAGGCACTGATTTGCCATGTTGTGAATAGCAGAAAGGAATGCAGTGGCCTATCCACTTTGAAATAGTCTGCTTTGAGATAGCCTTTCCTTGTGATCCTGCAGCATATGCCACTAGTAATTGCTCAGTCTTTCTGAAAGCTTTGGTTCTGTCCAAGTAGAAGCGCAGCTGTTTGTGTATGTCCAAAGAATGCAGAAGTCTCTCACCCTTATTCTGTGGATTTGGGTAAAAGGTGGGCAAATGAATAGTTTGGTTAAGGGCCACACTGGACACTACCTTAGGCATAAATGTCAGAAATGTCCTCAAAGAAACCCTGTCAGGATGGAAAATGATAAAAGGTTCCACAGCCATGAGTGCCTGTAGCTCTGAGACCCGTCTTGCAGAGGTTATTGCTAGGAGCAGAGCTGTTTTCCATGATAAAAATTTTATATCAGCTGTAGCGGCTGGCTCAAAAGGAGGCAGGGTGAGTTTTTCCAAGACATAATTGAGGTCCCATGCAGGTATTGGCGATCACCTTGGAGGCCTTAAGTTTTTTGCTCCTCTGAGGTACTGCCTTAATAAAGGATGAGAAAAAAATAGGTGGCTCTGTATTGTAATGAGCTGAAATGGCAGAAGCATGAATCTTAATTGATGAAAAGGAAAGGCCTTTGTCCAGCATCTCAGTTAAATATTGCAAAATCTGAGGAATATTTGGTACAGTCGTGTCAATCCCTTGTGCCTGGTTCCAAGCACAGAATCTCTTCCATTTTTCAGCATAAGATTTTCTGGTACTAGGCCTCCTGGCCTCCAAAATAACATCCATTACCGCTTTAGAGAGAGGTGTGTTTTGAATGACTACATTATCCGCCATGCTGCCAGATTTAAGGTCTTGAGTTGGCTGTGCAGGATCTGATTATTGTGTTGGGACAGTAAGTGAGGAATATGAGGTAATGTCCAGGCTGGGTATTGAGACAAGTTCCTTAGGATTAGGTACCAGTGCTGGCGGGGCCAGTCTGGGGCAATCAGTATCACTTTTGGCTTCTCTTGTCTGACTTTTAGGAGTACCTTGGGGAGGAGAGGAAGTGGAGGAAAGGCATATACTGTTAAATTTTTCCAGCTGAAAGATAGAGCATCCACTTTCCATGCTTGCTTGTGATAAGTCCTTGTGCAGAATCTCTGTAGTTGGCAGTTGTGAGGGGAAGCAAATAGATCTATGTCCGGGCATCCCCAATTCCTTGTTATCATGCTGAAGACTTGCGGATCCAATTTCCACTCGTGGGGATCCATGAGGTTTCTGCCTAGTTCATCTGCCAGAGTATTTATCTTTCCTGGCAGGAATTGTGCCTGAAGATGTACTTGGTAAGTCAATGCTGTGTCCCACAAAGTCATGGCTAGTCTGCATAGGGGGTAGGAATGAGTGTCTTCCTGCTTGTTTATGTACCACATGACTGGAGTATTGTCCGTTTTTATCAGTAGTTGTCCCGGATGAAGTAGATCCTTGAAGGCTGTCAGGGCATTCTGAAAAGCTAGCATCTCTTTTTAGTTGATATGTAGATGCATTTGGCTCGCGGACCATGTGCCCTGATTACATCTTCCTGCCATGTGGGCCCCCCAGGCATAATCTGATGCATCTATTGTTAATATCTGCCTGGCTGTGGGTAAAGCGAATGGCTGGCCCTTGTTGTGGTGACAGGCCTTTGCCCACCATCGAAACTCCTGTTGTAGGCAGGGAATGAGGATAATTACTGTTTCCAGGCTGTGGCAATGTTGAGTCCAAACACTTTTTAGATACCATTGAAGTTTCCTCATATGCAGTCTTTCATATGGAATTAGCAGAATGCAGGATGCCATGAAGCCCAAAGCCTGCAGAATTTTTCTTGCAGACAACTGGGTCTGTGTTGCCAACATTTTGAAATAAGTAGTCAGTTGCCTTTGTCTGGCATGAGATAAGCCATCTGGGCAGTTGTATTTAAGCTTGCACCCAGGAATATTATCTCTTGAGAGGATATTAGTTTTGATTTCTTTTCGTTTACTGTGTACCCTAGGCATGTTAGCAATCTTTTTACAAACGCCAGATGCTGTAGTAGAATGTCCTTGTTCTCTGCTTGAATAAGGCAGTCGTCCAAGTAAGGATATATTTGTATTCCTCTTTGTCTGCAAAATGCAATTACTGGAGCCAGGCATTTTGTGAAGACCCTGGGCGCAGTAGATAAGCCAAAGGGCAGTGCAGAGAATTGATAGTGCATTGAGCCAGCTATGAATCTGAGGTATCTTCTGCATGATTGTCTGATTGGGACATGCAAGTATGCCTCTTTTAGGTCTAAAGTCACAAGCCAAGCCTTCTTGCCCAGCATGGGCAGAAGCTGCTGCAGAGTCAACATTTTGAATCTTGGAATATCCACATATGTGTTTAGAATAGATAGGTCCAGTATTGGTCTCCAGGCTTTGTCCTTTCTGGGCACCAAGAACAGTTTTGAGTAATATCCTTGTCCCTGCTCTTGCTGTGGTACTTGCTGAATGGCCCTCATGTCCATGAGGGATGACACTTGCTTTTGTGCCTCTGCCCATTGATTTTTTGGCAGGTCTGGCAAACCGTTTGCCCTTGGCAAGGTGTGAAAGTGAAACCTGTAGCCTTGTGACACTATATCCAAGACCCATTTGTCCTAGGTTATTACGTGCCAATTTTGAGAAAAAAGTGCTAGTTTTCCGCCTAAAGGTGCTGCCAGAAGATAAGTGCTTGGCGCAGGCAGGGGCAGGTCATTGGGACTGTTTCCTG
The DNA here is from genome assembly GCF_019279795.1 of Protopterus annectens. Taxonomy (NCBI): domain Eukaryota; kingdom Metazoa; phylum Chordata; order Ceratodontiformes; family Protopteridae; genus Protopterus; species Protopterus annectens. The sequence goes on along the minus strand of NC_056735.1, from coordinate 999,301,141 downwards.
CATGGCTGTGATTTGTCTTCTCTGCTTTTGGAGGTAGAAGTACCCCATTGTTTAGACCTGTATGAGCCTTGGGGCTGGGATCTGCCTCTAGGGCATCTGTATCTGCCTCTTTGTGGCCTGTCTGACACTGGAAAGAACTAATTGTTTGTAGGCCAGTGCCTGCTAAATCTTGGAGGCTGTACCTGTAAGAAATCCTTGACTGTTTGCATAGATCTAGCTTTGTCCTCTATTTTCTTCAACACCTCTTCTGCTTTAACACCAAACAAAGTATCATGCTGTAATGGAGCATCTAATCATTTTGCTTTAATATGATCAAGCAGATTCTGTTCCTTTAACCAAACATGCCTCCTAATGACAGAACCCATAACAGCGGCCCTGCAGTAGGCCTCCAGAGAATCAAAACCACATTGCAAAGTATGCTTTCCCACTTGTTCAGCTGCATGCAATAAATCCTGCATTTCTTTGTTTTCTGCACATTCAGAATTTATCAACATTTTCTGTTTAAGCAGTGACATAATATATTGCTGATATTTAAGCATATGAAACTGACAATTTAAAGCCCTTATAGCCAAGGTAGCAGAAGTGTAAATCTTTTTTCCTCATCTGTCCAGTGCCCTAGAATCCCTGTCAGAGGGGGTAGGGTTTTTTGCAGTGGAAGCCTTGACCCCTTTGGGACCCTGAAAGATAGTTTATGGGTCAGCAGCAGGGTTCTTAAAAATAAATGTATGCGAATCAGGAACCCTGTAGTATCTGTCTGGCTTAACAGGAGCTGGAGGTAAAGAGTCAGGAGTCAAACTGGACTCTGAAAATATATCATCTACATTGTCTAACACAGGTGGAATAGCAAGGGGCCTGTGCTGAGGTAGTAAAAGGAAGTCTCTGAGCCTTTTCTTAGATTCTGAATAATCTTGGCTCTCCCAGTGGAAATGCTCCCTCATGGTATGCAGAGTTTCCCCAAAAGAATAATCCTCAGGAGGAGAGGCTGAATGGATAGATTCTTCAAAATCAGAATCCTCATAGGGAGGAAGAGAGTATTCCTGATCAGAAGAGGAATCAGAAGAAATGGAAACCTGATGCCTCTTATCAGGAGGGGGATGGGAACCCCTGATCAAAGTAATTAGATCTACTGCCATTTTGAGCATCTGTTTTTTAGGCATGGAGGCCTGTCCATGGGGCTGTTGTACTTGTTTCTTTGTCTTTAGAGGTGCTTTAGTCTTTGCCTTTGAAGCTGAAGTCATTTTAACATATAACTGTGTAGGCCTGAAAACACCCTCAGAAGCCGATGCCTGCTCAGCGGCTCCGGACCCATCTGAGGGAATAGTTTCCGAGGTTCTAATATCTTGAGTTTCCAGTGGCCTAGTTGGCTCCACGTGGGAGTCGGAAGTGGCCTGCGGCTCTAAAGTAGTGGGTGTCAGGGTCTGCGAAAGTGCCTCACTGAGAACCAGTGGCTGGCTTAGAAGAAGCCTCGTCGTCAGTTTTGGACCTCGGATGCCTGTCTTTTTCTTTTTCTTTGCGTTTCTTTTGAATTGCGGTAGTTGGATGGCTATCCGACGACATATTGTAATTAAATCTTCTGCCAAAACAGTGAAATGCAAAATCGTACCGACGCTTAATAGTGCGTTGGTTAAATCTAGCACAAAACCAACAATTAGCAACGTCGTGATCAGGGCCTAGGCAAGGAATACAGTAAGAATGGAAGTCCTTATGAGGTATTTGCTTCCCACAAGAAATACAATTATTAACTTTTTCTGACATTGGTCTGGAGCAAAAAAAAAGTTTCCCCAACGGGGTACTTAGCTTTTAATGAAGACTTCGGATCTGAAATTCAAACATGAAAATCTCTGGAGTCGGCCGACCGGCACTTGTGAACTGCTTTTGCTTCGGGCACCGCGCGGCAAGAAAGACTGAAGAAAATGGTGTCAGCTGCATCTTTTATACCCCTGGCGCACTGACGTCAGGGAGGAGGTGACAGCAACCGACACCGGACCTAGACTTTGGAATTCAGGCCGACTGCGGGTAGCCTGCCAGCAGGATAACCCAATTGTAACGACTGCAACAGTGAAACACGATGAACGTCTGCATTTTCATGTTACTGTGCTACTTTGTTGTAACAAAGCTGCAGCATAGCTGGTATCGTTATGGTTATGATCTGTAACTTTGAAATGCAGTATTATCAAAGTATCAGGCAATCAGAAATAAAAAAACAAAATGAGCAATTGTATAAAAAATACTGTGTGCATGCACAACCTTTTGGATAGTGTCAAGGGGTCAAGAAAATACTGTACAGTGCTGCAAAAATAAATTTTATGAGTGGTACAGTGAACAAAAAAAAACTGCCCATGGTGTTAATGGAATCCCAATAAAAGGTAAGAATTTCCCTGGGGATGCACTGTCGGAGATGTTGGGTGAGTGAATTGGTGTGACAAGGGAGATGATTTTTCTGAGCTGTGATATAGAATCAGAATTGCCTAAACATGGTAAGGCCTTGGTATTTATTATTATTTATAATTATGGTGGCTGCCAAAAAAGCAATTACTAGAAAATAGAAATCAAATCTAAACCAACTACATTAGAAGTACTGAATATAGTTCCAAAGAAAAAAACAATTGGAACTGACATCTTTAGAAAAGGGTAGGAGCAAATTACATAGGAAAAATGGGAAATGTGAGAACAGTACATACAGGGGAGAAATGAGGTTTAAAAGAAGGCAGGACTTAAATGAGCTATCTAATGTTTGACTGAAAATGAGTAGATTATAAGTAATTTATAATGTTTGTGACTGGGAGTGTGTCAGTATGGTTTGTGATGTAAAATGGTTGCAACTAGGATTGTGTTGGTGTGGTTTGTTTTCATTTATGTAAATGTAAATGTATGATTGCTTATAAGTGATGGTTTAATAATGATGTTTCTTGTTTATAAAAAAAGGGGGCAGGAACTGACTAATTTATGTAATGTTGCTTAGATTACATGCTATATAGCAATATATGTAAAGTACAATGTTTGTTAATGCTAATTTCTTAATATAGTTTGACTAGTTTTGTATAAATATAAATTTGCTTGTGTCACAAGTGATAATTCAATGAAGGTGTTTGAAAAATGAAAGGTAGGACTTCTGACGAAAAAAAGGAAAAAACTATTGGTAAGCAATGCTTACTGTAGGTAAGAGTTCATGGATTTGCAGTGACAGAAAAACTCCCACATCAGCAGCAAAGTACAAGCATCTGCAACTGTACTTGGCAAGTGAATTATTTTGTGCGCACTTTTATTACTTTTGAACAATGTCACACATAGCTGGGGATTACAAGCATTGAATGTTAAAAGTATTACTTAGATGTCAAATTCTTTAAACATCAGCTTGAACTGAATCCTTTTACAGATGCACAAACACCATTCCACTCAATACTCCTCTCAATTGTTACTGATTGTAGAAAGGAGCAGAAAAAAAAAAATCATTCCTGAGCCATCTAAGTCCTAGGACCAAAACTAAATTGCATTCATAAAACTAGCTATAGTAGAAAAGAGAGTGGACTAAAAATCCAGGGGTATGTTATAATTAAATGTTGCTATAACTCCTGGAGCTTTCAAAAGCTACACAACCTCAACTTCTTTACTCAAAAATCAACGACAAAGGACTTCAGCCAGAGAAACTTTCTAAATACTAAAAATATACAGTAAAAACATAATTAGGATTAATAGGATTTATATTCATGTGTATGCACTGAAGAATTAGACGTCTGTAATGTGCCACCTTGTTAAGTGACTGTAATACTGTCTTATCACACATTTTTGAAGATCAGAAGATATTTTTAAGGCAGAATTAAGGAGTACATTAGAAAAAAATTATATTTTGAGAAATATGGACCTGTACAGAGCAAAGGTCAGGTTAAATGATTTGTATAGTCACACGCACACAGTACACAAGTGGGAACAGATACAGACAAACCCAGGACTGCTCAATGACAGATTATAATCTTTATTGTGCTTCATGTTCAGACAAAATAAGACTATAAAAGCTGAACAGAAAAAAGTGGGAATGCAGTTAAACCAAATCTGGTTATAATGATGAATACTAGATCCTACGTGTAATTTAAGACCAGATGAGTTATGCAAGGGTATAAAGGAAGCTATATTAATAAAATAAAATGTATATTCTGTGTGAGTCTGTGTGTGTGTGTGTGTGTGTGTGTGTGTGTGTGTGTGTGTGTGTGTGTGTGTGTGTGTGTGTGTGTATATATATATATGCATGTGTGTATGCACACACACATTTAGTTTACAAAGGGTGGTCAGAACTGTAGGCCACTAGCTATTCTTTTTTTAAATTGTAAATATTGCTCTCTAGGATGAATACCCAGTAAGCTTATGCAGGTTAACAATCTGGACAACACTGCTGTATGTAGTGCTAGCTTAATGTTTTACCTTAGATGATTTGCCATGTAGTTATACTCTAGAGTTTGCCACTGTGGTTACCAGGCAGCATTGTATACAGGAGCATTACCAACCAAAGAAGAAGACTGCATGTGTCCCCAAGTTACTTTTGCTATCTACACTCACTGACAGTGGATACAAAGCTGGATATGGCATTCTTAGATTTGGGGAAAGCTTATGACAAGATCCCAAGAAAGCTGATTTGGGCAGTCCTGCTATGTGTCAAAGTCCCAGAAAGATTGGTAGAATTAGTACAGGCAAGATACAGGGTCTCAAGTGACACAGGCACAGAGGGATTCCCAGTAGGAGTGGGTTTGCATCAGGGTTCAGCTGTGAGCTCAATGTTTTTCATACTGGTGAAGGGCTACATTAGCATATAGGTCAGGGGGGACAGATCAAAGATGTTGTATGCAGACAATACAGCACTACAAGCAGACTTTTAACAGGGGAACTTTAGTAAATGATAAGGCACTGGAATGCAAAACTGAAGGTACATGGGTTGAAACTGACTACAGACAAGAGAGTCGTCATGGTAGCAAATGGGGAATCAGAAGTGCTGAAAACTGAGATGGCAGTGAAAATAGTAGAACAAATTACCAGCTTCAGATGTCTGGGTGGAGTGACTGAGGAGAAAAGAAGTCCGAATGAAATCAAAGCTAGAATCAGACATACTGCAGCAAACAGGCACAGGAGTAGTGTGTTCAGAAAAATGCCAAACTAGCTGAAAAGTAACATACAAAACAGTCTTGCAACCAGTGCTTCTGTATGACACAAACCTGGGAAGTAAAGGTACAGCAGTTGAAAAAGCCTGAGGTGACGGAGATGAGGTTCATGAAATGGAAGGTAGGATGCACACTGTGGGACAGGCAAAGATGTTGGGGCATCACATTAACATACAGTCATACCCCAGGATTTGGGGATTGGATGGGTTCGTGAATTCCTATTCCTGAAAGGGGTTGAAGGTCAAGAGATAAACTTGATCAAAGCTCTTTTGGAGATATCTAACAACTATATTTTGTTTAATAAAGAGTTTTTTCTCCAAAAAACAGGGGTGGCAATGGGTTCACCCTGTGGCGGTTGCTTTGCCAACTGAATTATTGCCTATTGGGAAAAGCAGTTGCTTTCCCAAAACACTGACTTCAGGGAGAATGCCATATGGTACACTCGTTACCAGGATGAGATGTTTTTATATGGAAGGGGGACTATAATACAGCAGTGGAGTTTGTAAACAATATTACAAGGTTAACCAACTTCTTGCAATTCACGTTCCAATTTGGAACAGAATCTAGGTTTTCTTGTGTACAGCTAAATAAGGATAGAAATAATGCGGCCAAAATTTATAGGAAATCCACTTAATCCAATTCCTTTCTTCATTTCGAGAGTTGTCAACCATTCCATCAGAAGAGGGTGATCATGAAAGGGGGATTTGTTAGAGCGGCTAAAATGGTATCTTCTGACACCGATTTTTACGAGGAATGTGACCAATTAAAAACATGTTTATTAGAAGGGGGGTACCCAGAAAAACTTTTTGATCAACTTATGTTAGAAGTTAGCAGGAAAAGAAATGTAGGATACTTTAAACCAATCCTTTGGAAAGGACACGTGGGTGATCAGCATATCAAGGCAATCCTACCTGAACCACAGTCTAATTTGTTAATGAACACTAATGTTGTTAGTAGTTACAATATTAGTTTCCTAACCCCTTTTTCCATGGATGCCACTGACTTAAGAGAGATATCTTGGTTAAGAATTGGGCTTTTATAGTAGAGGATAAAACCATTTATAATGGCTTAGGGTACAGGCCTCGTATTACATTCCAAAGAAGATGCAACTTAAAAGGTATTCTTGAAAGAAACATAACATCAAGGACAGGCAGTTGGGGTACGAAAAAGTGCGGATGATGCCATTATTGTACGTATATTAAGGTTGGGACTGACTTCAACATTCAAGATAAGACCTATAAGATAAAGGGGAAATTCAATTGTAAAACAACAGGGGTAGTTTATCTTGCTATATGTCAAATGCAATGGTTTTTATATAGGAAAGACCAAGCGGGCATTAAAACAAAGGATTTATGAACATCAATACCAGATTACTAGACAAGCTAGTACTAATGCACTAGCCAAACACATAGTGGAGAATCCTACAGATACTTTTCAATACACTATTATAGAACAGGTTGGTAGGAACATTTGCAGCTGTCCATTGGAATTGAAGTTAGAAGAGCAGGAGCTTCTATAGCAATTAAGAACGAATGCCTATGTTTTCCGAGGACTAAATGAATATTGTTCCATTAAATGTATATTGAAATTAAAGTCTCTAGAAAGATAGTAAAGGCAATTTATTGGGGCCCACTGATGGAAGTCTGATATTTAAAATTGTAATATGTTATAGGTATATTAGATGTAGTAAAATGTGGTCCTTAAGTCTGCGGCTGACTATTATTCAGAGTTTAGGGTTTTGGACATTATTGTGTGTTTTTTCATAGGTTGTTCACTTTTCTGTATTAATATTTTAAAATGCATACGCATCTTTTATTCTTTGTAAAGGTGGTATTTCACTTCAAAAATAGATGATTGCTAGTTAACTGTTTATTGATATAGATATTTAATGAATGGAATGCTGGGAAATGTCTGAAGAAGTTCACAGTACGTTCGTCGAACAAAAGCACTTACAACAGTAAACCAGTTGGGATTTTAAGGAACGCTTGCTCTGGCATCTTTTTATGTGTCACAGTAATAGTCAGAGTAGCCCCAATTACTGAAAAGGTCAAGGAGAACATAATACTGTGGTTCACTCACATGCAGGAAAGCAGAAGATGATTTGGTGAAGAAGATATGGGAGATACAGGAAGATGGAAAGAGGAACAAAGACATTCAGTTAACAGATGGACAGAATGCATGAGAGAAAACCCGTGACAGTCAAGCATGACTGTAGAAGGTTGGAGAGTAGCACTGAATCGAGAGAGTTAACAATAGTTGATGCGCTACCCCCTACCCCATGCAGAAAAATGGGGAAAGGGGGTTGATGAGAAGGAGGACACACACACTCCCCTAAAGGCTCAATAAAGATGAATGCAGTTAAATGCTGAGGTTACATGACCATCTTGCATCATTGTCCCAGGATGGTGGTCAGCAATCGAAACGATAAAAGCCAATTTTTCTAATTCTTGCAGTGACCAAGTAATTTTGGAGCCACAATGGGTATAATCCCTAGGATGAGATACTTGATAAAAGAGCAGAATATATATTAATTTTTAACATAAAAATATGTTTTCTGATGTCAGAAGACTTAAACACAGAAACTTTAATTGATGCGGTTTGGATAGCATTACTTTAAACTACCACAGAGTCATAAGGGACATCCAACTAGTTCCAAGTTGTGAACCTCTACTTTTGTGAATTACTGAATCAGATTTGAACGTCAGAAGAAGGTATGACATATCCCACACCCCTTGCTCTTCCCTTGCTAATGAGGAAAACGTTCTTTGAGTTTGGAATGAATGGGGCAATAACAGTGAACCATGAAGCCAGCATACTGAAAATAAAAGAAACAGTTATATAACAATAGCACTTGTCCCTGCATTCAGTGTATATAATGGAAATAACTATCTTCAGTGAAACTGATTAAGCTATTTACCTTAAATAGTCTAAAGGCTGTAACCCAACACGTCCTACTTTGTTCATCATCCGTGCAGAAGACCTTCAAATCTTTAGTTCCATTTCGCACTTTTTGGGGCTGCAAATTAAAAATGAAAATATAAATAACAGTATACAAATGTATTCACACTTCATACATTTAGAACATACAAAACACTAATTAATATATAAAATCTCTGGCAAAAAAGGTAGGCTTTATATTTGCCACTATTTTTACCACCTCTATTATTAAAGCCCATTCCACAGACAACAATCATAAGAGTCCATTCCATTGAATGGGGTCAACAGTAAAACTCTATCTTGCATGGAGGCGTGTCAAACCTGTCACACCACCAATGCAGTAAGCATTGCACACTCTTTAGTATTAACCTCCTTAAAGGCTGAAGAACCTACATTAAAAACCTTGTGAATTCTTACACAGTGAATTGAACAGGCATGCACATTCACAATTTAATTAAAAACAATGCTATCACATAAAGGAATGTGTGGCAGTCCTGCACCAAACCATAGCATTTATCTGTCATTAAGGTTAAAAGAAATGAAAATATTTGACTGTTCACAGAAACATTATGGAATAATGTATTGATTACTACAGACAAATCAACCAGCTACAAACAAACCTTTATTACAGGACACAAATGCAGATTTGTCAAGATTTAAATGGTCAAATATTACAGCAGTTAACAGTTTGAAGTATAACAGTTCTGTACTAAGTATGGATATGTCAAAGTTATAAGTTGTTTTAGACTTCATAACAAGATTTTATGGAAAAATAAAAATGCTACAGAATGTACAGTAGTTCACACAGATAACACTTATAAGAATTTGCATGCAGTAGATTTTGTAAATGTAGAGAGAATTGGTTACAACAGGAACATGCAGATTTATGTTATGTATTAAAGACAAAATAAATTCCAGTTCAGCTAACACAGCTTAAGTGTTCAAAAAGACATACTGGGTGTGGCCAGTTAGAAAAAAAGGGTAACAGTACACATTTATGTTGTGTAGGGTATACCAGAAATAACAGTCAAGTTATTTTGCAGAATAAAGGGTTTACAGTTACAGATTTGGCAAATTATTTTTTGTGTTATTGTTTTGATTAGCAAACATTATTATTATGGTAGTAAAGTGTTGCAATGCATAAATAACATATTGATAAAGAGAGAGGCAAAGCCATTCACATATATTATATGATGTTTTGCTAGTTTACAGAATGAAAAATTTAAAGTGAATGCTACATTTTAGAAGTGACAGCACAGTTAAAAGTTCAGAACCCATGCAAAAAAGAGTGCATCATAAATATTACATGTCAAAATAAAGCCACAGGTTCAACTCCTATATTATATTTCTATAAAGGGCAGACAAGTAAAGTTCCAGAATTAAATCAGTTCAACTCTCATAATAAATATGTACACTATATGAAGAAATTTCATATACTTGTATAAAGGACAGACAAGTAAAATTCTGGAATTAGATCAGTTCATACTGCACGGAAATTGTATATATTTCATGCAGAAAGTGCAGGTTATCAGACTGCAGACCAGCTCACTGAGCTGAATTAAAGACAGTACTGTATGCAAGGAAAAATAGCATGGTAAAAATCAATTTAATATTTTAGTGACAGTTTATGGAATTACAGGCCTTACTATTTATCCTTGCAGCATTTGGTAGTACTGAAAAGTTAAAATATGTCAGCTAAAGAAATGACTATGGTAAGACTGTGGGTAGAGTTTCACACACAGATCATTATGTTAGGACCTAAGGGTCACAACAGTAAATATAGAAAGTTCAGCAATTAAGATTAATTTTACAGAGTTGCAGAAATGCAAAACATGTTGAAATATTAATAAAGTGTTAAATAATTACTTTACTCTCATTTGCGGTTATGACAGAAAAAAACAATGCCACTGAGGTTTCCATTTGATTTAATAATAAAGTTATAGCCTTTCCATTTCACTGTAGTACATCATAAGTTCAGTTACAGACTTGCAAGAATGTAGTTATTGGCAACATTTATTTAGTTTACTACAGTACATTATTAGTTTGCTTACAGATTTACAAGAATTTATGTTTACTTCATGCAGAAAAATGTAAATAAAGTCAGGGCAACAATCAATGCATTTATTAGTAACATTGGTTTAGTTCACTATAGTATATTATCAGTTTGCTTACAGATTTACAATAATTTATTAGCAGCATATATTTATTTCATGGAGAAAAATGTAAATAAAGTCAGGGCAACAAGCAACACTATCAGTTTATAATTGTTAAAGCTGCAAATGTTATTTTAAGGACCTGATATGTTTTTGTGCTTTGCAAAAATAATTTCCAGGACTGATTTTAAATACAGTCAAAACACAGTCACCCAGCCTTGCACAAGAGATGGAAAAGGGGAGGCTTGGAGGTCTTAAGACAGAATGCTACATGTAGACAGTAAAAACAGCCTACAACACCTCAGCAGTGATTGGGACAATGCAGACTAAGGCCTAAATTTGGCAAGGGCTGTTGTGCACAAGTCAACTGTCTATAGAAAATATGTTTCAGTTATTTCTTCAATGTTTATGCAAATGTTCTCATGTTTTTAGATGGTTGCATAACAGACTAGTTTTCAGCTTATGTTTTTTATGTATGTTAAGACAATACTGACAAAAAAGGTACTAATAGTTTAGTTTTCAGAATAAAACATTTACCAGTTTTCAGTTATGCTTTTATCTGTGTTCAGGTAACACTGGCAAAATGTATTCCTTTAATATTAGTTTAGTTAGTTTCCAGAATATACACATGTATTTAAAATGTTCAGTATAAATATGTATAACAGTCAAGGTTCAAAATATGACATTCATACTCAGTTATGCATTCAGTATAGTACATTTCAGTCAAAATTCAGAATATAACATTAATGTAAATTTCAGCCAAGTTTCAGAACATGACATTCATTACTCAGTTATGAGTTCAGTATAGTACATTTCAGTCAGACTTCAGACTATAACATTCATACTCAGTTACAATATGCAATTACACCATACTTCACATGATTCAGTCATTAGTTTTAAGGGTAAAGTGACAGAATTATTTGTTAACAGGCTTATTAAAATGAGTTATGTAAGGAATAGGTAGCAACAGTTATTCAATATATTCAAGGCATAACAGGGTAGCCTTAATTTGTTAATTAATTTACAGATTACAGTGCAGTTTACATAGTTATTGTACATTGGTCAGAAAGTTAAAAAGACTAACAAGAGGATGCAAAGGTATAGGTTCATAGGTTCATAGGTAGGTACTAGGCTATCGGCCCTAGGGCCTATACAAGCCTAGCCATAACGATTCTCTGGCTATTGCTTCCCACAAAAATTTACTTTCCTGTACCCAGTCTCGCAGGGTTACTGCTGTGATCCCTGGGGTGAATTTCCTATCTCCCTTCCAAACGTCAAGGTTCCTCTTGAAGGGGGCCATTGAGGCACTCTGCCTGACAAGTATGGGCAGCCTATTCTAGAGTATGGGGAGTCTCTGGGTCAGGAACCTATCCCTCCAGCATGTTCTATTCATCGTGATGACAAGGTTAAGATTCCTGGAGCGTGTGGCTCAGAGAGATTGGGATTTCATTAAGTGTAGCATGTCCAACAACTCTGGTTTTGATACGGCCTTGTATGTTAGGCAGAGATCGCCTCAGAGTAGGCGATATGTGACAGGCTATAGCTGGAGTTTCTTTAGACGGTCAGCATAAGGCATCTGCTTTAGGCCTGTGATTCTTTTTGTGAGGTATACCTGCGGCCTTTCTAGTTGTTGCAGATGTCTTGTGAGGTACATACCAAACAGTGCATTGTATTCTATAATAGGTCTAATGAGGGATGAGTACAGTGGGACAACTACCTCCTTTTTTCTGTATGAAAAGCCCTTGGTGATGAGGTGTGCCACGCAGAAGGATTTCCTGACTGTTGTGGCTATGTGGTTATCAAAGGTGAGACCACTGTCCACCTGTGTCCCTAGGTTTCTTATCACACTTTCGGTGTTTAGTGTACTGCCACCTATGTGGTAGTTCACAGGTATGTGTTTCTTCCCCCAAAGGGGACAACTATACATTTTTTGGCATTTAGCTTGAGCCCATGGCTCTGGCACCAGGCATCTCTTTCAGTAAGGCCCTTCTTAAGTATAGCCACATTATTTGGGGATTCAATAATGGCTCCCAGCTTGCAGCCATCTGCAAACTTTGTAAGCCAGAGTCCCTTAGTGTTGGCCTGTACTTCAGAGAAGTAGATGCCAAGCAAGAGTGGTCTCAGGACAGAACCCTGTGGTACACCACTTTGTCTGGAGCTGGATTTAGAGTCGGCTACTTTTACAGTGTGTGTTTTGTCAGTAAGCCAGTTTGCAACACATCGAGTAACATAGGGATTAATGCCCAGCTTAGCAAGTTTATCTATGACTCCAGAGTGGGGGATAATGCCGAATAGATCTGAAATACATATGTTTCAGTAAACTATTACAGTTCATACATTTGTGTCTTAAATATCCCGTAAATATTTAAGAGACAGACCGATTACAGCACATAGAAATTAAAAAGGTAAATAAACTTATTAAATCTAGCTGAAAATTTACAGATACAAGTTAATACAGTATATTGTAATTATGCTTCAAGACCAGTTATAAAGGTATCCCTCTCCTGTCAATTTCAATTAGTCATCAGAAAATCGCCATCATGTTTGACAGGCTAAATAATAAAGAAGAAAATGGGACTAAACAGTACAATGTTTGAAGATTTAAATCTACGGACAACAGGGAAAGGTTTCATTTGCCATTAGAGAAAGACATCATTGTACAGTAAGGCACCAGTTCATTAAGTAGGAAACAGACAATAGACAGTGTAATTTTACCTTTACAGCATACAGAGATAGGGAAGAAAAATAGGCAGGGTTAACAGCTCATACTCTGTCTAACTTAACTGAAGACTCACACGGACAAGTTGAGGATGTATATAACATTTTCTCCATGCTGTTTCCGGAACAGCAGGGTTAAAAGAATTACCTGGCTAATCAGTTTAGAAACCACAGAATTAAAAGACACTGACTGTCAGAATAATGTGCAGGTTTTAAACATATGATACATACATCGGAACTTAGACTTAGACTCTAAGACAATGGATCTAGGTAATTGGGAAATCACTGGAGTAAGTATATTTCCTGCATGTGGAGCTGTTAAAGCTATTTGGAAATTACATATGTTAGCCAAGTTGCTGGAGGTATTAGCTAATAACACCTTTGAAACCATAAAGGACATCACTATCTATCAGGACACGTCTACAGATTATGAGTGAGGTGGCAAAAATCCTGTATATTCAAACCAGATTACAGTAGTTAGTAAAACAGATATGAGGTAACTACAAAAGAAGGTCCCTGTAAAACATTCATCAGGGACCTCAAGGAGAGCTGTTAGACTGAGGGTATTCTTAGTAAATTCACTATAGTACATTAAGGTAGAATAATAGGCCTGAAAATATAGAGTTAGACTTGTGTTTTCATGGATGCATTCCGTTTCAGAGAAAGGAAAAGATAATCTAAATAGATAAGCATGAGATGTGCAAAAATACAGAATGTTCCTTTCTCAAGGGAAAGATATGTGTATCTGTAATGGGATGCTAGATAGAGGAGCATGCAAGGCAAGGCTTGGAAACCAAGACTAAAGAGGCTTGTAACAGGGTTTTTGGTAATATTAGGATATATTTCAGACATAGTCAGAGAAGTTAGAAGGAAACTTTTGGGATGATATGCAAAAGTGTCTTTTGCAATGCAGGCACTCGAGCCTGAGTATTGAAATCAGGCCAAATATCCATACTATTCAGAAGGAAAAGACTTCCAGTTGATATTATTCAGGAGAATCAGAATATTCCTGCAGAACCTTTGGACATATTTACTGTTATCCAGCACTGCAGCATTTCTACAGACTGTTACTGTTTATCAGCACTGTTATTGGGGATAGTATTTGGATATTGTTAACATCTAACAAAGCATTTATAAACCAAAGTACAGCGTGTGCAAAATTTATTCTGAAAAGTACAAAAAGGCTTGGCCCAGAAAGGAGAAACTGACACCCATTCAGCACAATTTTATTCCAGTCTCATTTTAGTCATTTCCAGTTAATTCCAGACTGTAGTCTTATCAATTCTTACAATGTTTTTATATTTTTTTTATGCAAAATTTTTCCCCTGATCATTTCCTTCTGAATTTATATATGTTGGCACAGTCATTACAGTTTCTTACTTAAATTTCACACAATAGGTACGCTGATGAAGCAATCCATCATTCCATGAGGTTTTAACTGCTTGTCCTTGGGGAGGGTGACAGTGTTAACAAGCACACTTCCATATCACTATAAACATTCTCCAGCTCATCTTTCAGGATCACCAGCTGATCCTGGTTAAGCTGAGAGGTATCTTCTCCAGAGTACCCTGTGTCTGCTATGGGGCCTCCTCCTAGTGGCTCATGCCAGGGATACCTCTCTGAGAGGCACCCTGAGGGCACCCTCACTTGTTGCTGAAACCACCATATCTGAATTTTCTCATAATGAAAGAACAATGACACAACTCAAAGAGATTTGCCTAGATTTCAGAACTCATCATACTCATGGAAAACAAATCCAAGAATCCTGCAAAGAAGCCTAACTTCCACCATTACATTCAGTTATCTCTTTTTTTCATGCACTCCCAAAATTTGTGACCATAGGTGAGCAGGTGGACAAAGACTGATCAGGAAACTGAGAAGTTAATGTTGTGACCCAGTTATTGTGCCATCACCACAGTCCCGTACAACACCTGCGGTTCTGTTACTTCTGCACCATCTGCTCATCAGTCTTCTGATCCCTCCTTTCCATCATCCAAGATACCTGAACTTATCTCACTGGGGAGGCTGCTCCCTTCTCATGGGCAGAAAGCTGTACACTCTTTGTCCCAGAGATGGCCATAATCTATGGTTAACTACCATGTCACCCTACACTTAGATGCCTTCAAAGTCTCTCTATGTATGTAACATAACATAAGGCTTGTATTTCTTAGCTCTATATTATATACATCTTATCTTGTTGTTTTTCTGCCTTGATGTCATATGTTACTTATATGCTGTGCTGATGATTATTTGGTTCATGGGCTTATAGGTATGCATTAGGCTAGCTGCCCTTGAGGGTCATTTTAAGACTAGCCAGTTTCCCTTTTTGTACTCAAATTAACCTATCCCATTTGGTTAGAGATTGGCCTTTCCCATCCCATGTTCAATAATTATATATTACCCCTAATGAGAACAACTGGGATCATACCATAGATAATTTGAGGGGACACATGCATGAGATAAACCATTTAGGAACTGCCTCTCTCTATAAATAGTACTGGAGACAGTTGTTGGGTAAATTTTCAGTTTCCCATCTACAGATCCAAGTTGTGCTTGAATATGGACATGGATAAACTTTGTTTTATGTGGAAGGGGGAGTCTGCTCCAGAGCAGTGGTATCCTCTAAGAGATATACCTGTCCCACCAAACTGCTCTGTTGCAGAAGAGGTTTACACCCAGACTGAGTATTTCTATCACCATTTGACTTTCTGATGTGCAGTAAATTCATCAGTATTGGTTCAGAAGATGACTTGCATACCAGACACAGCTCACCTCTTAGCAGTCTGTAGATACAGCGTATAGTGACAAAGCTTTGATTCAGTCCATAGGAGACATGTTGTTCAGGCCATGTATCCTTTTGGTAAGGTTTCTCTGTAGGTGTTCCATTTTTGCATGTGTCTGGAAAGGTACATGCCAAAGTAGGATTATATTCCTTGACTGGCCCAATGAGGGCTGAGTAAAGGGGGACAATTATATACCTAGATCTAGACACAATACTTTGGTTTATAAGCTGTACAATATAGAATGACTTTCTTACAACAATGGACACATGTTGGTCAAAAGTAAGGTCACTGCTCACATACGTTTCCAAATCCTGAACAACTGGATCAGCTCTCAGGGGTGTATTGTTAATGTGGTAGTTCCTTGGGATAGATAACTTCCCAACGAATACAATAATGCATTTTTTGGCATTTAGTTTCAGTCCAAGATTTTGGCACCAGTTATTTACTTGACACAAACCTTCCTGCAGGTTGGTTAAATCATTTGTGTTTTCAATGATTGCTCTTAGCTTGCAGTCATCTGCAAACTTAGTCAGCTAGAGCTCTTCAGTACTGGCTTTTACTTCAAAAAGTAGATACCAAACAGAAGATGTTCCAGCAAGGAACCATGGGGTCTCCACTAGTGACTAGTCTCTTTGTGGAGGTAACTTAACCTATTTTGATTTCCTGTGTCCTATCTGTGAGCCAGCTGGCAATCCAACTGGGGGCATAGAGGTTTATTCCCCATTAATTTAGCTTTTCCTCTATGTCCGAGTGCAGAATTGCGTCAAAAGCTTTGGTCAGACCAAAATATGCAGTGTGTACTGTTTTGCTTTCATCCATTGCTTTTGTGACCTTTTCAAAAAATTAAATCAGCCATACTGATGTAAATACTGCACATGTAATTATGTATTGTTGAATAATTGTTTTACTATCATTTACTGGTCTATGAATCCAGGTCAAGACTGAAAAGGGTCAGCTGACTAGTTCAGCTACGCAGTCACCAAAATAGTAATAAATAAAATAAACAAACAGATCTTGTAAACTGGAGGTTCTAATTTTCATCTAGTCTTTTTCCACATTTAACATCAAATGGTTTCAGTTTACCCTAGAGATCAGTCACTTAAGGCCAAGAGGAAAACAGTACCTGCAAACAAAGATCAAACCTGCATGCAATTAAACTGAATTCTCTCCAACACTGATACTGTGTCCATAGAAATATGGATACAAAAGAAGATGAAACACCCATTGAGAGAGTACTGTGTCCAGCCTTGAATGCTAGACACAACTCTTACTGTACAAACACAGAAGCCACATGGTCCTCAGCGCTCATTCTGTTACGGTACTTACCACAATTAAGTATCAGTGTATATAGTCACATGCCTTATTTAGTAGCAGAAAATTTCTCATCATCACATCAATGCTATTTGCATGGACAAAGAGCCAGTCTTCTACTCTGATGTTCAACTCCATCACTTGTAGGACTATACTGGTAGAACTTGGTCAACCTGTCACCTAAAACTTTCCTAGGCTACTTTACCCCTCATCATTGCCCAAAATTATAAGCACCTAAGGATTTGTTTCCAGATCTCTTTAGCTGCATACTAAAGCTGATCATACTGTGAAACATTCCCAGGTTGCTGTTTGTTCTTAATGTTCACTGGAAGCTTTTTCCACTTGAATGATGTCTCAATAGACTCCATTTGGCTCTCAAACATCAGCTGAGGTTAACTTGTTTGATTTGAAATTTATTGCTCGAAAAACATATAGTTAGCCCCCCTTCCTCCACTTTTGGCAACATCTTATTTCTCAGATAATTTTTTTCCTGTCATTTATGCAGAAAAATCAGACTTTCTGTCCTTCAGAAAATATAAATGTGGGGCAAGAATCCTCCAAACCCACTCAGCATAATGACTGAGATGCATGCCTTTTGGAAGGCTGGCAAATCTGTGCAGTCCTTAAGGCCTCCACCCTAAAAGAGAGGAAAAATGGACTATAAATAAAAAAGCTCAGACTGACTCTCCTTCTGATTCTATAGCTAGAACTCCACCTTCTACCTCCGATTCTTGTTCCCCAGACTAGTTGAATATAAAGATAGCTAATAAGGATAATGTTTCAGTTTCCAAAAATTTCAAACCTTCTAATGTCTGTACTGTGTCTAATCCTATTATTTCTGAGAATGTTATACTGGTGGAACCTGTTCTTGTTACACTGAAGCATGTTGAACGTGTATCCCCCTGAGAACCCCTCAAGCCTTTTCTGCATCAACAGAATTTCCTCAGTCCTGTTTGAACTCTAAACCTATATTTCTGTTTTTCCTCTTCAGTATTATTTCAGTCCCACAGTTGTTTTCTCGGCCTAGCTGAACTACAAGAGGATATGACAGGCATTTTTTAGTGTGCAGCAGAGGAGGGCCCAGGTGCATTTCTCCATTAGCATTGGGGTCTGAAGAGCACCTTCCTTGCATACCTTTTACAACCGGGGTCCTGACTCTTCCACATTGGGATTGGTTTGAGTTTCATTCTCCTCAAGGCCATAGGTTGAACAATCATTGTCAAAATCAGTGGCCCATTTGGGGTTGATACCCTAAACCTCTGTTTCCATTCTTAATTCCTTTGGGGTCAGTTCCTCACCTGATGACAGGGCTTGATTTTCTGATTTTACCTTTAGTCCCACCCCTTCAAGGCTTGAACTCAGCCTTTGGTCATTAAATGGCAAGGCCCCCAACGTCAACTGGGCTGCACGTAACTGGATGCTTAGGCCTTGCGGGTCAGCATCAAAGCTTCAGCTTTATCAATGAGTTGACCTTCTTGGATACAGTTTCATCTGGCATCCCTCAGAATCAGTGGCACTGGTCTCAGGCTTGCTTTGGTGCCAGCGTTGATGCTGATGATGCAGTTTTTCCTACATTGAGCATTTCTCCTCAATAATGCAGACTGTAGTCCAGGGATCCCACTTGACTGCTATATCCAGCATGCACCCCCTCCAGTCCAAGGAAGAGGATTCATGAATATCTTGGCAGGATATTTTGACTGTATCCATCCCTCAGTCTTCGCCATCCTCATTATGATCCCATCTGAGGTGAGACGGTACGACTAAGTAGAAAAGAAAGCCCACAGACATTCCTGAAGAGTCTCCTGCTTCAGACATAGATGATATGCAGAAGACTGATTCCCCCCCTTTACAATCTGATAACCCCAGTTTTAGAGGCATACTGGAGCTCTTCAATGTCAAGGTGGAATGATGCCCAGACACTCATTCTGAGTTGAATGCATCTATGCTGCAGCTTTCCAGGCTCCCAAACTATACTCTTGGATGGTTCCTCAGCTGAAAAATCATTCAGTTAATCATAAAGAAAATACAGTGAAGAACAGTCGCTGAAGAGAGCACACACCATATGCTGCATCCCATAATTGTTTTGGCTGTTTCCAAGAAGGCTTCTGAACCTCAGACCAAAACTGTCCATCCTTTGAGTGCTGCCAAACTGGAGAAGCATATGTTTTCATCCTCCATCTTCTCTCTGAAGGGGTTGAACTATGTGGTATGCATGTTAGGGTTCCAGACAGATCTAGCTGAAAATTTTTTTCACTACGGAAGAGTTGCAGACTCAAACCATAATGTTAAATTACTGTCCAAGATGTCAACTCTTGCTTTTGTGGCCAACCACACTATTCTCTTGATTCACAGTGCTGTGGCTGGTTCAGCAAGGGCAGTAGGCATGAGACTGACTGTTCATTGTCACACCTGGTTTTGCATTATGGAATTTGCTGAAAACAACAGACTTCACAAATGCCCTTGTTTGACAGAATCTTACTATTTGAACTGTTAAAGTCAAATTAGAGAAACAAGAGTGCAAGGGTAATATATTTGTCAAGACTGGGGTGAAATTCCAGGCCCTCCAGCGCCCATGCAGCACTGCTTCTGAGTCAGTTATAATTGCAACACTCCAGCCAAAGCAATGCATGTGGTTCTGGAAAAGGCCACTGTAGTGTGCTATGTCCTAGAATGGCCGAACTCACAGATGACATGGTTTTCCACAAAATAACTAAGCATATAATGGCCCTTCTTTGAGAGGACAAAAGTCTATTCCCCAAAGCCTTGCCAGACTGCTTTTTTTTCTGGCTATAGTTGGGGGTTGTTTATCTCTCCATCTATCAGCATGGAAGGCCATCACGTGTGACAGGTGGATCAGGTACATAGTATGCAGAGGCTGTTCCATTCCATTCCTGAACATTCCTAAATCACAGATTCTCTCCCTCCCAGTCATCCTACTATGTCATACAGCTGTGGAAAAATAAAAGACCAAAGTGTTCTCCTAAAAAAGAGTCATCCAAAAAGTATCAAAGGCCAGAAAACACAAAGGACATTAAGCCCTTCTTCGACTTAAATGGCTTAAATCAGCACATTTCCAAAGAGCCCTTTCAAGTTATTATCGTGCAGTTCATCCAACCTTTTCTTTGTGAAGGATACTGGATGTGCTCTTTGGACCTCCAGAAGTATATTTGCACTTGAAGATGACCATAGAGTGCAGGAGGTTTATGCTTCCTAATAGAGGCCACTCATGTTCAGTTATGGACACTGCCACTTGTTTTACTGCCCCAAGGGTGTTCACCAAGTGCAGATCAGTAGTGCCAGTGGCTCTCATGCTGCAGGGATCAAGGGTTTTTCCTTATCTAGATGACTGCCTACAGCCAGCCACAACTTTGGACAATCTGACTGCCTTTAGAGATTTACTGGTCTGGGTTTTCCAGCCCTTGGGAATAACGCTGAACAATGTAAAGTACCAGTCCGATGCCAACACAGTCCATCATTTCTTTAGGTGGCATTAGAACTTCCTGTCAAAAATAAACAAAAACTTAAACATATGTCTCCTCCTGTCTCAGTTACTCTGGACATGAGTTATTTATTAGGCTTAGCTCAGGGTTTAACTCAGGCCGTTGACCTTTCCAGATAGTACAGTTTTGTACCTACCATTAATGTAGATGCTCAAGTGTAAACACTGCTGCAGTCATTACACTTGGGTTATCCTGCCGTCAGGTGGTTCCCCAGTCGGCCTGAGTTCCAAAGTCTTGGTCCGGCATCTGTTGCTGTCGCCTCCTCCCTGACATCAGTGCAACAGGGGTATATAAGATGCGGCCGACGCCATTTTCTTCAGTTTTTCTTGCCCCAGATGTCAGGTGCCTGTAAATAGGAAGGCAGTTCCAATTGCTAATAAAACATACAAAAGAAAAGCAAAAGACAACTTACAGCTACCAGCAAATACTCCCCATAGGTAGTAAGGGTAGGAGACATAGGTACGTACCAGCCAGTAAGAGGGGAAGGAGGGAGTGTAACGTGGACTGCAGCAGTGTATACACTCGAACATCTACATTTATGGTAGGTACAAAACTGTACTATGTGCAGAAACAAAGTGCCCACAAATTACCACATAGGTGGTAATCCATTAAGTACGGAAGAAGTAATTAGGGACCTGGGGACCCAAGTTGATAGCAATCTCTCATTTGACAACCACGTGGCCAAAGTGGTTAGAAAAACATTTTATATAGCCCACCTAATCATGAAGGGATTCACATCTAGATCAGGGGAGGTCATCGTGCCTCTTTACTCATCCCTCATCAGGCTCATAATTGAGTACAATGCCCCTTTTGGGATGTACCTTACCAGACACCTGCAGCAACTGGAAAGATCCCAAAAGTACCTCACCAAGAGGATCAAAGGGCTCAAACAGATGCCATATGCTGCCCGGTTAAAGAAACTCCGGCTCTACTCAGTGGCATACCGCCTGCTCAGAAGCAATCTGTGCCTGACGTATAAAGCCATGTCCAACCCGGAATTAATGGACATGCTGCACCTCAGAAAATCCAAATCCCATCAAGCTATGCGCTCGAGAGACTTGAACCTCAGCACTGAAATAAATAGGACATGCTGGAGGGGCAGATTCATAACCCAGAGGCTCCCTTCACTCTGGAATAAAATCCCAGTCCAGGTTAGGTAGAGTCCCTCATTGACTCTCTTCAAGAGGAATCTTCATGAGTGGATGGGAGATTCATAGGTTCATAGGTTCATACTAGGCTATCTGCCCAAGGGCATTTATAAGCCTAGCCCATAGTTATGTGGCTTTCGCCACCCCTTTAGTTTGAATAAAACTATGCCTATTATTTTGCTGTGCCTCTGTCAAGCAGTGACACTGAAGTAATCCCTGGGGTATATCTGCGATCTCCCATCCATTGGTCAAGATTCCTCTTGAACAAGGCCAGTGAGGTGCTCTGCCTCACATGTACCGGGATTTTGTTCCATAGCATAGGGAGTCTCTGGGTGATGAATCTGTCCCTCCAGCACATTCTATTAATAACCGTGTCAAGGTTTAAGTCTTCCGCCCTTGTGGTTCTGAGGGATCTAGATTTTTTGAGGTGAAGCATATTCATCAAATCTGGGTTTGACATGGCCTTATATGTCAGGCACAGGTCACCTCTGAGCAAGCGGTATGAGACTGAATAGAGCTGGAGTTCTTTCAGTCGGGCAGCATAAGACATATTTTTGAGACCCTTTATCCTTTTGGTGAGGAACTTTTGGGGCCTTTCCAGCTGCTGCAGGTGTCGGGTCAGATACATTCCGAATGGGGCATTGTACTCAATCATAGGTCTAATGAGTGATGAGTACAGGGGGACGATGACCTCCCTTGATCTAGATGTGAATCCCTTCATGATCAGGTGGGCAATGTAGAAGGTTTTCCTGACTACTTTAGCAACATGAGTGTCAAACGAAAGGCTAGTGTCAACCTGGGTCCCCAGGTCCCTGATGACTTCTTCAGTGCTCAGTGGATTGCCACCTATATGGTAGCTAGGGGTAACCTTGTTTTTCCTGAAGGGTATGACTATGCATTTCTTGGTGTTTAACTTTAGGCCATGGCTCTGGCACCAGTTATCCGTTTCTGTGAGGCCCTTCTAAAGGATATCTGTGTCAGAAGTGTTTTCGACTATGGCGCCCAGTTTGCAGTCATCAGCAAACTTTGTCAGCCATAACCCTCCTGTGTTTGCTTGTACTTCAGAAAAGTAGATGCTGAACAAGAGTGGACCCAGGACTGAGCCCTGTGGGACACCACTTGTGACAGGCTTAGAGTCTGACATGGCTCCAGCAACTCTGACCCTGTGGTTTCTGTCACTTAGCCAGTTTGCAACCCATCTTGTGATGTATGGGTTTACATTCAACCTGATGAGTTTTTCGATGATACCTGAGTGGGGTATTGTGTCAAAGGCCTTTGCCAGGTCGAGGTAGGCTGTATGGACTGCCTTTCCCTCATCAATGGCCTTGGTGACTGTTTTGAAAAAGTCAACCAAGTTTAAAAGGCATGATCTGCCTTTTACAAAGCCAAACTGGGTTGGATCCAAAGTCTGCAAGTTCCCTATGTCTTTATTTATGAGTTCCATTATGATCCTCTCCATGGCTTTGCAGATAAGGCTTGTCAAGTTAATGGGACGGTAATTTCCAGGGTCGGTGGAGGCACCACCCTTGTGAAGTGGGACCACAGTCACCGTGCGCCTCTCCTTGGGTACGTATCCTGAGGTGATGCTAAGATTAAACAGCTGTCCTAACTGTGGGTTTAATTCCTCATTGAGTTCGTGGAACACACAGCCGGGGACACCATCCAGTCCCATGGATGCTGTGTTTTTTGCCTTGGAGAGAGCAGATCTCACCTGGGCGTTGGAGATGTTTGGGGGGCTACAATCCTCTGGTATAGGAATCTCTCCTTTTGGGGGGGAGAAGTTTGCACTGAACCTGTCAGCCAGTATGTTGGCAATGTTTGTAGGTTCAGTAATCTTCACATCATTTTGAACTAATTCTGAACATATCTGGGAGTTTCCTCCTAGGTTTCTAACATAGCTAAAGAAGGCCTTATGATTGTCTTTTGTGTCCTTGGTGATTTTTCTCTCAAAATTTGCCTTGGATGATTTTATGAGAGCTCTTAGTTTTTTACTTATAATGATCAAAGGTGTCTTACCTTTCAAGGATTTTGCTCTATCTTGTAGTAGCTTCCTCCTTTTGTTGTATAGCTTGTTTATGGCTGGGGTCCACCAGACTGGACGCTTGCCTTTGGTACAAAGAGTCTTAGTTTTGTTTGGGATTGCCTGATCCATGCAGTCCTGTAGGTGCTGGTAGAAGGCATTTGTAAGTGATTCAGCGGTTTGAGTAATGTTTACCACTGGCTCAGGGGCCTTAAAGGAGACCACACTAGTTTTTAGAAGTGTGAAGTCGGCTTTTGAGAAGTTTTTCACTGTGGTCTTTTTATTTCAGGTGGGGGGATGAGGACCTCCAGCGAGATTAGTTTATGATCTGATCTCACCAGTGAGGGTATACTTCCGGTGTTGAACATTGTGATCCCATGTTCGTGATGATGAGATCAAGTATGTTTTCTCCTCTTGTGGGGATGGTGACTAGTTGTTCCATGGAATTTGAGTTTATGAACTCCAGGAACCTCTGGGCTAGAGTGTTTGGGCTTGAGTAGTGTTCCCAGTCTATATTAGGGTAGTTGAAGTCACCTAGTATGATGGTGTTTGGAGATACATTTATCCCCTCCAGTGTTTTCAGGAAGGCCATGTGAGGTTCCTGAGTTTGAGAGGGTGGCCTGTAACATGCTACAAATTGCAGAGCAGTCTTGCCTATGGTTAATTGCACCTGGATGGTCTCCGATGCATCGTGCGTTGCCACCAACCTTGAGGTGTGGGTGTCCTTTATGAATATGGACACCCCCCCCCTCCTTTTTTGGTGTTGTCTGGATTTTGGGGCCGGAACGCATGATATGAGGTGAAACCTGATAGTGCTGGGGTGCTCTCAGGAGCCTTGAACCAGGTTTCTGTCACAGCACAGACATCGATGTTCTCCATACTGAGAAGGGCCTCGAGTGAGTGCTTCTTGAGATTGAGACTTCTGGCGTTGAGCAGCATTACCCTTAGTTTTTTTCCTTTTTTGTGTTCTAGGGTGGTAGGTTTAGAATTTGAGCCTTGCCTAAAAAAGGCACTATGGGGGTGGCAAGAGCCTTTGCCAATATCCGGAAGCCCAGGGGTGACAGGTGCAAGCCGTCCCTTGCGAAGCAGCGTGGCTTGTCCAGCATGTCATCCCAGGCAGACAGACATTGGATCCCCTTTGAATGACACCAGAATTTAAGCCAATTATTAAAGCTGATCATCTTATCACTGTATTGTGGCATCATTCTAGGTGAAGGTAGGATACTGCTCAAGGTCAGGGTCATACCTGCTTGGGCTACATAATCAGAGAGCTCCTCAATGTCTCTTTTCATGTAGTCCAAGGAGGTACGTCTCAGGTCGTTGACACCAGCGTGGACAATGACTGAGTCATACTTTTACCTGCTGTTGAGAGACCTGAGTGCTTGCGTTATGTGGCGGATTCTAGCTCCCGACAGGCAGCTTACTGTGACCTTCTCCTTACTCAGTCTGGTGAGCGGGACGTCAGTGTGTCTGACTATGGAGTCACCAATGACGAGTGTGTCTGGCATTGTGTTTGGCCTTAAGGGCTGTGACTGTTTGACACTCTGACTGTGTGGTCTATGTGTTGCATGTGTTTGGTCCTGGGTAGGTTTACCCCAGGTATCACTTCTGTGTCACTGTTAGACAGAGGCACAGTATACTAACCTCGAAAAAGTGCATAGCAAAATTCATTTAAAATGGGTGGCGAAAGCCAAACACACTCTGGCTAGGCTTATAAATGCCCTAGGGCAGATAGCCTAGTATGAACCTATGAACCTATGTTCATCATGTTACACTGCTGCAGTCATTACACTTGGGTAGAATCCCAAAGCTGAGGTAGGGTGGCTGGTTCTATAAGGCATTAGGGGTGGCTATAAGGTCCTGCAGCACTGCAATGGCGAAGCCAGCTCTGGATTTAGAGTATAGAGGCAGATGGTAATGCTTGGTGAAGGTATGTACAGAACTCCAAGTTGCTACTTCCAAAATATCTTTGGCAGGTGCTCCCGTGAGGTAGGCAGTTGAAGTGGCTGTTGCCCTGGTGGAGTGAGATCTAATGCTGCTAGGTACAGGTTTTCCATGGTATGTGTAACAGAACCGTATACAATGTCCTATCCATTTTGAAATAGTCTGTTTTGAAATGGTTTTTCCTTGTGCTCCTGCAGCATATGCTACCAATAATTGCTCAGATTTTCTGAAAGCTTTGGTTTTGTCCAAGTAGAAGCGTAACTGCCTGTTAATGTCCAAAGAGTGCAGTAGTCTCTCCCCTTTATTCTGTGGTTTAGGATAAAAAGTTGGAAGGTGAATAGTTTGGTTTAGAGCCACACTGGATACCACCTTTGGCATAAACGTAGGGTTAGTTCGTAAAGACACCCTGTCCTGGTGGAAAATGAGGAAAGGTTCCACTGCCATTAATGCCTGTAACTCTGAAACTCTTCGTGCTGATGTTATTGCCAGGAGCAGAGCAGTTTTCCAAGAAATATATTTTAATTCCGCTATGTTAGCTGACTCAAAAGGAGGTAAAGTTAGTTTTTCCAAAACAAAGTTGAGGTCTCAAGTTGGAGTAGGTGCTCTACGGGGCGGTCTTATGTGTTTAGCCCCTCTGAGGTACTGTTTTAACAGAGGATTAGAGAAAATTGGTGGATCCGTGTTGTAATGAGCAGAGATGGCAGAGGCGTGGATCTTGATGGATGAGAAGGAGAGGCCTTTGTCCAGCATCTCAGTTAAGTATTGTAGTATCTGAGGAATGTTTGGGACAAGAGGGTCAAGGCTGTGAGCTTGGTTCCAGGCACAGAATCTCTTCCATTTATCCGAATAGGCTTTCCTGGTACTAGGCCTTCTGACCTCCAGAATGACATCCATAACAGCTTTGGAGAGAGGCATTGCTTGCTTGACTAAGGAATCTTCCATGCAGATAAGTTTAAGGTCTTTAGCTGGCTGTGTAGTACTTGATTGTGCTGAGTCAGCAGATGTGGGATTTGAGGCAAAATCCAGGGCTGTTCTTGTGCTAAGCTCCTTAAAATTGGATACCAGTGCTGGCGTGGCCAGTTTGGTGCAATTAGGATAATTTCTGGCTCTTCTTGCATGGCTTTTATGAGTACCTTTGGCAGGAGAGGTAGTGGTGGGAAAGCATATACCTGTAGGTTCTCCCAGCTGAATGAGAGGGCATCCACTTTCCATGCTTGTGGATGGTAACTCCTTGTGCAGAATTTTTGTAGCTGGCAGTTTATTGAGGATGCAAACAGATCTATGTCCGGGCTCCACCATTTCTGTGTTATCATTCTGAATATTTGTGGATTCAATTCCCATTCGTGGGAATCCATGATGTTTCTGCTTAAGTCGTCTGCCAGTGTGTTTTTCTCTCCTGGCAGGAATTGTGCTTGCAGATGAACTTGAAGGTTTATAGCCGTATTCCACAAGGTCATGGCTTGTCTGCATAGGGGGTAGGAGTGAGTGCCCCCTTGCTTGTTTATGTACCACATAACTGTGGTGTTGTCTGTCTTTAGTCGTAGTTGTCCTGGATGCAGCAGATCCTTGAACGCTATGAGGGCATTTTGTACAGCTAGCATCTCTTTTTGATTGATGTGAAGAAGCCTTTGTTCTGCGGGCCACGTGCCCTGAATACATTTGCCTGCCATGTGTGCTCCCCAGGCATAATCCGATGCATCTGTTGTCAGTGTTTGCTTGGCTGTGGGTTGTGTAAAAGGCTGTCCCTTGTTGAGGTGACAAGCTTGAGCCCACCACTGAAACTCCTGTTGAAGGCACGGTATTAGTGGTATAACTGTTTCCAAACTTTGACAGTGTTGAGACCATACATTCTTTAGGTACCATTGTAGTTTTCTCATATGCAGTCTGGCATAAGGAATTAGTAGTATGCAGGATGCCATGTAACCCAAGGCCTGCAGAATTTTTCTTGCAGGGAGTTGGGTCTTTGTTGCCATCAATTGAAAGTATTGAGTCAGTTGTCCTTGCTTGTCTGGCGTGAGATAAGCCATCTGGGCCGTTGTGTTCAAGCTGGCACCCAGGAATATAATCTCTTGTGAGGGCACTAGTTTTGATTTATTTTCGTTTACTGTGTACCGCAGGCAACTTAATAACTTTTTACAAACGCCAGATGCTTTAGAAGAATGTCCTTGCTCTCTGCTTGAATCAGGCAGTCGTCCAGGTACAGATAAATTTGAATTCCTTTCTGTCTGCAAAATGCAATTACTGGTGCCAGGCATGTGAAGACCCTGGGCCCAGTAGATAAGCCAAAGGGCAGTGCAGAGGATTGATAGTGCATTGGACCAGCTATGAATCTGAGGTATCTCCTGCAGTTTTGTCTGATAGGGATATGCAGGTATGCCTCCTTGAGGTCCAAAGTCACGAGCCAAGCTTTCTTGCCCAGCATGGGAAGAAGCTGCTCTAGTGTCAACATTTTGAATTTCGGAACATCCAGGTAAGTGTTTAGAGAAGAAAGATCCAGAATGGGACTCCAGGCTTTGTCCTTTCTGGGTACTAGAAAGAGTCTTGAGTAAATCCTTGTCCTTGCTCCTGTGATGGTACCTTTTGAATAGCTCTCATATCCAGCAGTGCTGTAATTTGTTTTTGAGCCTCTGCCCATTGATTTAGTGGCAGATTTGGCATTCCTTTTAACCTTGGCAGAGTGTGAAAGTGGAACCTGTAACCTTGAAATACAATGTTGAGAACCCATTTGTCTTTGGTGATCATTTGCCAATTGTGGTAGAAGAGTGCCAGTTTTCCTCCCAAGGGGGCTGCCAAGAAGGATTTGTTTGGCAGCTGTAGTGGGAAGTCATTGGAGCTGCTTTTTATATGGTTGGGACCTGTCTTCCCCTTCTTTCTGACCTGATGCAACCCATTGTCGAGGCCTGTAAGGACCTTGTGTTTGACCTCTACCTCTTGGACGTCTGTATCTTCCCCTTTGAGGTGTTTGACCTCTACCTCTTGGACGTCTGTATCTTCCCCTTTGAGGTCTGTCTGTTATTGGAAAGGACCAATTCTTAGCTGGCCAGTTTCTGCTAAATCTAGGAGGCTGAACCTGTAAGAAATCCTTCACCGTTTGCATAGATTTTGCCTTATCCTCCATTTTCTTTAATACCTCTTCTGCCTTAACTCCAAATAACACATCATGCTGCAAAGGTGCATCCAATAATTTTGCTTTAACATGATCTGGTAACGTATGTTCTTCTAACCAAGCATGTCTTCCAATGACAGAGCCTGTAACTGCCACTCTGCAGGAGGCCTCTAGAGAATCAAAACAACATTGCAAAGTATGCTTTCCCACTTGTTCAGCTGCATTTAATAAATCCTGCATTTCTTTAAAATTAGGAGGATCTGATTCTGGAAGCATTTTTTGTTTTAAATGAGACAGTAAAAACTGCTGATATTTTAGCATGTGAAACTGGCAATTTAAAACGCTCATTGCTAAAGTTGCAGACGTATATACTTTCTTTCCCCATCTGCCTAATGCTCTGGAATCTCTGTCAGAGGGAACTGGATTCTTGGCTGATGAGGCCTTAACTCCTTTGAGTCCCTGAGAAATAGTTTCAGGGTCAGCTACAGGGGTTTTATACAGAAATTTATGTGAGTCAGGGACTCTGTAGTATCTGTCAGGTTTAACAGGGGCTGGAGGTAAGGAATCAGGATTTAAGGTTTATTCAGTATACACATCATCCACAATATCTAACACTGGTGGAATAGCAAGGGGTCTGTGTTGAGGTAATAAAAGGAAGTCTCTTGAGCTTTTTCTTGGATTCTGAATAATCCTGGCCTTCCCAGTGGAAATGCTCCCTCATGGTATGTAGGTTTTCCCCAAAGGAGTAGTCCTCAGGCAGTGAGGCTGATGGAATTGATTCCTCAGCATCAGAATCCTCATAAGGGGGTAAAGAGTATCCTAGGTCTGAGGATGAATCAGAAGAGATGGACACCTGGTCGGATGAGTCATAGTCTGCATCATGTCTAGGCCTTTTATCAGGAGGGGGATGGGACCCCCTGATCAGAGTGATTAGGTCTTCAGCCATTTTGAGCATTTGTTTCTTAGGCATGGAGGCCTGTCCTGGAGAATGCTGTATTTGTTTCTTTGATTTTAAAGGAGGCTTAGACTTAGCTGAGGGTTTAATACTTAACTGAGTAGGTCTGAAGACACCCTCTGAAGCTGTGGGTTGCTCAGCTACTCCAGATCCCTCTGAAAGTTTAGTCTCGGTAGGCTGAATAACTTGTGCATCCGAAGGCCCAGCCATCTCCACGTGGGAGTCAGAGGCAGCCTGTGGTTCTACAGAAGCAGTCATCAGGGGCTGCGAAGGTGCCTCGCTGAAAAATCGAAGAACCGACGACTGGCCTAGAAGAGGCTTTGTCGTCAGTTTTGGGCCTCGGATGCCTATCCATGTCTTTGCCCTTTTTGTGTATTCCGGTTGTTGGAAGTTCCGACGGCATGGTATAATTGAATTTTCTACCAAAATAATGTCGGGCAAAATCAAACAGACATTTAAGAGTGCGCTTGTTAAACCTAGCACAAAACCGAAAACCAGTGACGTCATGGTCTGGGCCTAGGCATGGGATACAATAGGAATGGAAATCCTTATGAGGTATTTGCTTCCCACAAGAAATACAGTTATTAACTTTTACTGACATTGGTCTGAGGCAGGAAAAAGTTTCCCCAACAGGGTACTTAGCTTTGTAGAAGACTTCGGTTCTGGATTCAGAATGAAAATCTCAGGAGACGGCCGACCGGCACTTGCAAACTGCTTTTGCTTCGGGCACCACGCAGCAAGAAAGACTGAAGAAAATGGCATCGGCTGCATCTTATATACCCCTGTCGCACTGATGTCAGGGAGGAGGCGACAGCAACCGACACCGGACCAAGATTTTGGAACTCAGGCCGACTGGGGAACCGCCTGATGGCAGGATAACCAAGTGTAATGACTGCAGCAGTGTAACACGATGAACATCAGCTGTTTCTGGCAAGTGAAAAAAAAAATTGATTTTCATTTTCTGAAGAGGTTTGAGATTCTGAACCAAAATCTATATGGGTTATATCTTGCCAAGGATATAACAGCTGGCCAACTTAAAGGCTTCAGGGCACCTTCTATGTACCCGGCAATTTGAACTAAGCTGACAAAAAACATGGGTTTGGGTGCCAAGCCCTTCAGAGCTTTCTTGCCATTAAAGAGATCACTCCTCTGTGGTTTTCAAGGATCAAAAGTCAACTTCTGCTGTTTCTTTGCTGGGCACATAAGTTCCCTTTGCAGAAAAAAAACTTCCACTTTAAAAGAAATCCTTGTTTTATCTTACTTTCCTGTTTAGGAAAGTTTTTTTTAAGCTAGAAGTTTGTATTTTAATGGACTGTCACAAGACTTAACTGTACCTTTAAACTAGAGTGCACTTTTTACTATCAATAATTGAAAGACATTTTTCTGTGAAGAAATTGTATGTATTTTAATTCTTGGGGATGACAAGGTATATTAAAGTTCATTTTACCATATTTTTGTGTGAAAAATGACTTTCAAGGACTAAAGTTTCTGTCTCTTGCTGCTTGTTTTCCCCAGGAAAGAGGCACCATTGACCATGGAACAAACTACCAGTCCAATCATTCAAAAAAAAGAAGTTATGTACTTAATAACATTCCATCTGTGTTGTCCACTTTCATTCTTCCTCAGCAAATGGGTTTGGATCCAATCCCTTGGATCAAACTCATCCTTTGCAAAAGCTCATGGCAACCTTGAACTCTCGAGCTTCCCCTTATCCATAATGCACCAACCCCAAGTACATCAGATCTTGTTTGCTGGTTTTACTAGAAAGAAACATTTGTAGTCAATAAGGAAGAAGGCTTTATCTGGAGCTCAATATAAAGAACAATGATGTTGCTTAACCACTCATTCTAAGAGTTTTCAAGGTCGGGGGTTGGTTGGTGGGAGTTGAGGAAGAAAACAAATGGACAAAAGAGATGGAATGTTATGGTAAATACATAACTTCTTTATCTGATGCTGTCAGTTTTCATTCTCTCCTCAACTGATGGGACAGAATCCCCAGCTGCTTGAGACCCCAGGTACACTTGTGGAAAGATATTCCTGAGCACCTTTGAAGCAAATGATGCACTACCTCTGGAGAACAAATCCAATTTGCAATAAGTAAAAAAACTGTGTGGAGTAGCTCACTGCTCTGTGAACATCTAGTAAATATAGCAAGTATCTAGCTTTGTTTGCAAAATTTGGAAAGAATACTGGCAGACTAATGGATTGATTGATATTAGATTCTAAGACCACCTTAGGAAGGAAGGAAGTATTTGTCTGTAATGTGACTCTATCCTTGTGAAAGATCAAATATGGAATATGGTGGTTTTGAAGATAAAAGTCTAAATTTCTGAACTTCATCTAGCATAAGTAATTGCTAATAAAATACATACTTCCAAGAAAGATATTTAAGATCCCATTTAGCTGCAGGTTCAAAGGGGAGTGGGTAAGTGCTTGCAGTACCAAATTCACATCCCATGGGGGAGAAGGATCTTTAAAGAGAAGTCTTAAAAGGTGTTCCATGTAAAAAGGCTTTGCAAAGTTTATGAGAAGTGACTGAAGAACTATCAAATCCCATGGGAAAATTTGAAATTGCTGCTAACTATATCATAATTGTTGATGAGTTAACTCCTTCCTTAAAAAGTGAAGCCAAAAATTCAAGAAAGCCATGTATCAGAGCTGAAAACGGATGAATATTAGTTTGAGTTGCCCAGTAAGGTAACCTTGTAGATGCTTTATGGGAAGATAATAGTATTTGTTGGACAACTGAAGAGAGCATAGGTTGTCTGGCTATTAATGGAATTGGAGAAAACAAGCCATAAGCTTGAGGTTTGGTAAATCTGGATGGATCATACTCATCGGGTGAGACAGGAGGTCTGGGGTTGGATACAGAATCTAAGTTTGGTGAAGTAAGTGAGGCCAAAGGAAGGGGAACCAAATCTGTTGAGGCCAGTAAGGTGCAATGAGAATTACTTTGTTCTTCAACCTGGTGGTTTTCTGCAGGAATTTTGGAATCAGTGGAATTGGAGGATATGCATAAAGGAGACTGGGGGCCACTCATGAAGAACAGCATCCCTTGGTGATTCCCCTGTGAAGAGAGGAGGCCAAAGTAGCTGCTGCATTTGTTGTTCAGGTGAGAGGCAAAAAGATCTCAGCATGGCTGCTCCCACTGATGGAAAATCAATTTTGTCACGTTCTTTTTGAGGGACCACTTGTGATGTAGAAGAATGCACCTGCTCAGTTTGTCTGGTATCACGCTGGACTTCCCCCCTTGCTGTAAGAAAGCGGCTGGATGAGATTGCCCATTGCCACACCCTGAGTGCTTCTCAACAGAAAGGGTAAGATTTGGTACCTCCTTGTTTGTTAATGTAACAAACTATTGACATGTTGTCCATTTGAATTGCAATTGCCCCTGAAGGAAGAGCATCCTGAAGTCCCTGCAATGCTAATAGCACTGCTCTCATCTCTAGGACATTGATATGCAAATTGGCCTCTTCTGGGGACCAAGTGCCTTGGACATTCTTGCCCAGATAATGCCCCCCTCCCACCCCAGCTGGGAAGCATCTGTGGTAACTATAGCCTTGGGATGAGGGGGAACAAACAAGCAGCCTTGTAGAACTTGATCTGATTGAATCCACCACATGAGATCTCTCTTGCATAAGTAAGTGATTCAAACTGGAGACACGGATTGACAAAGTACTGACCATTGTGTGGCAAGCATCCACTGAAGGATTCTTGTGTAAAATCTGGCTAATGGTACTAAGGTTATTGCCACTGCCATTCACCCTAGAGCTTGAAGGACCAAACGGGTTGAAGTCTTTGTACTGCAGATTACCTTTTTGACTTGTAATCTTATTATCTGAACTCTTGAAGGGGGAAGTGAAGTGATGGTTGATTTTGTGTTGAGAAGTGCATCTATGAGCTCTAAGCTTTTAACTGGTTCTAGATGAGACTTTTCGTAGTTTATGGTTATCACCAGAATATAGCATGTTAGGAGAACCTTTTCTCTTGCCATTATCAGTTGATGTCTGGTCAGGGAGGTAATGAGCCAGTCATCTAGATATGAAAACACCCAGAATCCCTGCTGTCTCAAGTGAGCTGCTGCTACTGCCATGCACTTGGTAAACACCCTGGGGGCTGTAGTGAGACCAAAGGGCAGAGCTCTGAACTGGTAATGACTGGCTCCCAGCCAGAAGCAAAAAAAACTTATAGATTGTCTGTTCATCTTTACGTGATAGCACACATCCTGAAGGTCTATTGAGCACATCAGTTGTCCTTGCCCAGAAAGGGAAGAATGGACTGAACCAAGACAATCCGAAACTTGGTGCACCGAACTGACTTATTTAGGTTGTTGTGATCCAAAAATGCTCCAGTCTCCTGTATTCTTTGGCATTAAAAAGAACCTTGAGTAAGTTCCGGATTCTATTTGGTCTGACGGGACCTTTTGGATGACTCTTTCTAGCAGCTTTTGTATCTGTATTGCTGCTTGTACCCTCTGACTGGGTGGAAAATCGGGAATCTTTCTTGAGATTGGAGGTGGAAGAAAAAGGGTACTATATAACCTCTGGAAATAGTCCTCTGCATCCAATTATCTTTTGTTACATCTAGCCAGGCTCTCCGGTACAGAGCTAATTGACCCCCGACTGCCTCCAGAGGGGAGCAATCAGGTCTCCATTCAGGAGCACTGGAAGGGTCTGCCAAAGAAAGAATCTCTAGACCCATGATTTTGTGGGCCATCTCTGCTGTGGGGTCAGAATCTACCATTGGAGTTCCCGCCTCTACCCCTGGGGGAATCTCCTCCATGTGTGTCCTGGAAAGATCCCTGTGACTTTTTGAACCACATTTTTCCACTATCTTGTTGATTCCTGGAAAAGGAACTTTGAGGAGTGGAAAAATGTACGCCCATGGCTGGCAGGGTCTTTTTGTCCTTTTCACACCTGGATTGTGTGTGTCGTACCTTGAGAGCCAAACAAAGACATGCTGTCAAAAGGAGCATTGACGAACAAAGCCTTGAAGGGCTCAGCAGAATCACTTAAGTGAATCCAGGCATGTCTCCTTATGGAAACACCTAAAGCCACTGCCCTTGAGGTTCCTTTGGCTCTGTGCAAAATGAGCCTCATGGAAGAATTGAAAATCGATTGCAGGGTAGTCAAATGAGAAGTCACAGATGCTTGTACTTCTTCAGAAAAGGATCCTAACAGGGTGTCATAAAGTTCGTTAATCAGGTCTCTCTGCAACTTGATGAAATGTGCCAGATAGTTCAGTTACCTTAAGGCAAAGGTTGTTGAAGGATAGACATACTTTCCAAGTCTGTCCAGCACCTAAGACTCCTTGTTGGGGGGGGGGGGGGTGAACAGTGGAGCTCTCCTCAGCAAGTTCCTTTTTAGTGGCTGCCACCACGACCATGACATCAACCGGCACCCCTTTTGCCCAAAACTGCTTGTTCTCCATTGCTGTCATAATTTTGTCAGGTCTATGAGGTATTGGATCAATGGTGTCGGGACATTTCCTTGCCCGCCATGAGATCATTTCAATGACTCATCAGCTGTCAGATTCACCCAGGAAGTAAATGGGTCAGTACTGAACACCTCCAGGAACACAGACTCCTCGGACAAAGGGTTGCTGGGCTTCCAGCCACCTCTCTGTTTCAGGATTTCAAGGATGTCTCCAAATGAGACATCATCAGGAGGTGACCATATGGACCCTTTACCTTCATGAAAGTCTGAATCTTCCATTATAGATTCGTCTGGAGAATCCAAGTGCTTCCTCTTGCACATCTTCTTCTTACGGACCTCCTCAGTGGGATGTCCTGGGGAGGTATCAGAAGAAGTTGGGACACCCTGTTGGGAAGCCTGAGGTTTTGGTGCCAACTGTGCCTGTGAAGAAGAGAGATGAGACTCCAAGTGCAGAGATGACAAGGCTGTAGACTGAGGATCAGAGGGGGTAGGAACAGTCTGTGTTGTTGAGGCAGAAAAGGCTCTCTCCATAACCTCAAAGGCAGACCTCCCCAGAGAGAGATAGGACCCCAGATCTGAAAAGGCATGCTTTTGGACCATGGTCCCACCCTACTCTGAGGACAAACCCCCCGAGGCAGAAGTCGGAGCCTAACTAACCCATGCTGAGGTCCTGAGGCACAGAGACAGCTCAGAAATCTTTGGAGTCAACTCCAACACCTCAGATCTGACAAGGTAGCCTCAGCTTCAACAGCTTTCTGGATCCAAATGAACTGAAGTGCTCAGAGAAAGTCTCAGATCCAAGGATAAGGATACAGATCTGAGGCAAACAGTCAAAAGGCTCAGATCCAAGGACTCTGACCTTATGGAAGGAGTCAGAGGTGGAACTGGTAAGGGGGGGATAGTGGAGGTTCGGACTTCCTGATCCAAAGGAGTAGGAGACAAAGGGACACTTGTCAAGCTCTAAGCCAAGACAATTCTTCTCACCAATCTCTCAATATCTTCTTCTGTAAGACTCCTAGAATAACGAGTGTAAATTGCAGATGGAAACTTGGGTCTTTCCAAAAAGGATGAAGGGACCCTGGAGGGGAGAGGGTCCATGAAAGGGGAATATCTGATCCTTGGTAAGATTAAACTCAATGTAGATATCAAGTTGTTGGTCAATTTTTTAACTGGATCTGAGGCAGTTGGATACAATAACTCTCTTTTTAGGTTTCGGATCTGATACTGAGGTTGGATCTAATCATTCTTTTCTTTTTTGCTTAGGATCCGAGGTTGAAGTCTGATCTGACATTCTTGATTTTCTTTTCTTATTATCCAGTGAAGGAGTTGGATCCCAGAAAGGCCTTTTTCTAGATTGATCTGATGACCTTGAAGAAGTGGTAGGGCTTGGAGAAAGCGATTTAGACTGCTTTGATTTAGCAGGTGATGAAGCTCCAAATAAAGCCTCTTCAAAAGAGGAAGGAAGCACCCCTTTAAGAATCAATTTATTTTTCCTTTCTGTAACAGCTCTGGGATTAAACCCATGACAGATGGCACAGTCTTCTTGTAAGTGCAGGGGGACTAAGCAATATACACATAATGTGTGAGCATCTGAAAAAGGAATTTTGTGCACACACTTGAGGCATTTTTTGAACCCTGTAGGGCCTATCTCTTTCTCACCCATGCACCAATATTAAAATAGTAAGACTAATACTTCACTAGAATGTAGCCAAAAAGTCAAGAATCGATAAAATTTTTTAAACAGTTATAGCTACAGAAAAAAAAGCTAATAACAGCAATGGTACTATAAAGGTTACACAAATTGTAGAAACAGAATACCACCAACGGCACTACAAAGACTACAAGAACTGTAAAAGGAGAATACTAACTACAGTATTCAAGAGTACGGAACGTATGAGAGAAGAGAAAGGAGAAGAAGGTAAAGCAGAAGAAACTGTAATACAAGGAAGCAATAGGCAAGGAAGAGTAAATAGAACTAAGACAACAAATTTAGTTAAGAACATAGTAATTTTGACAAAAAAGAAATCACTTAGTTGGACAGTAGCAGCCACCACGTCTTTCACTCAAAGCGGCAAATGAGATCTGAGGTACTTGGGGTTGGTGCATTACTGGTAAGGGAGAAGCTCAAGAGTTCAAGGTTGCCACAAGCTTTTGCAATGGCTGTCAGTTCCGAGGGATTGGATCTGAACCCATTAGTTGAGGAGAGACTGAAAATTGACAACATCAGATGAAAAAGTTAAGCAAGCAGCCTTTGCAACCACAGCAGGCTAGCAATTTGTCAGCCACAGGTGGGTGATTCTGCTGTGACCATAGCATGTTTCTCAGACCACTCATCTTTTACTCTATAGCCATCTAGTGTAGTGCCTACAGCCACAATGGACAGGTGGTTGGCCATGTCCTCTATGGCTACTGGGGGTTCCCTCAGAGGGCAAGTGAGAGCCAATCTTGTCATTCCTGGGAGAGGGAAGACTTCCTTGTTTGGTCAGAATGTTGAGCCCATCCCTGGGGAAGCTACTGCCGCCATGCCACTAATAACACTGCTGCTCCCATTCTTCCTATCAAAAAGAAACAGAAAACTAAACATGTATCTGCTTCTCCTCAAATTTCCTTAGGAGTAGTTTACTGGGTTTGCCTCATGGTTTATACTGATCCTACTTATAAGGTGGGTTCTGACAAAAGAAATAGAGATGCTTCTTTTCCTGAAGACATTCAAGGTTCTGAATCTAGACAAGAAGATGAAATGACAAATACAGGATTTTCTTCTCAGTTTTGAGTGACGAGTTTCTTATTCCATCTGTGGTGGGTTTCTCTTTCCCCAAGTACTTCCAGAATGGGCCAGTGTTTCAGTAAGAGAATACGGAGGTTTCTCTGTCCCTCAGAAAATAATATGAGCTGTTAAAGGAGGACTTTCCATAAAGCTTTGGAGGATATGTGCGTCAGTGCCTGCAGTTCTCCTGTTAATGAGCCTGCTGTGCCTAAAAAGGCAGATAGAATGCATATTTCTCAGTCTTTTACATTTTTACACACTCATTCCTACCCTGAACCACCAGCTAGAGCTTTAGTTAATCCTACTGCTGCTAACCATTTGGTTAGTTCCAGTCCTATTATTTCTGACAAGGATGGGAACATTAAGTATGGGGAAAAAAGTTAATTACTTCTGGAGCTGTGATTTTCAGAATATTGAATTGTCAGGCTAATATGTTAGCATATGAGGAATCTTTTGTTCATAGGTTCATAGGTTCATACTAAGCTATCTGCCCTGGGGCATTTATAAGCCTAGCCCGATTGTGTTTGGCTTACGCCACCCCTTGATTTGAGTACACTGTGCCCTTTTTAAAGTTTAGTTTACTGTGCCTCTGTCTAATAGTGACATGGAAGTAATCCGTGGGACAAACCTACGATTCCCCCATCCACTCATCAAGATTCTTCTTGAAGAGAGTCAGTGAGGTGCTCTGCCTAACATGAATTGGAATTCTATTCCAGAGCGAAGGGAGCCTCTGGGTTATGAATCTGTCCCTCCAGCATGTTCTATTTATTTCTGTGATAAGGTTCAAGTCCCTCGAGTGCATGGCTCTAAGGGATTTAGATTTACTGATGTGGAGCATGTCCATTAATTCTGGGTTGGACATAGCTTTATATGTCAGGCATAGATCACCTCGAAGTAGGCGGTATGCAACTGAGTAGAGCTGGAGTTTTTTTAACCGAGCAGCATATGGCATCTGTTTGAGTCCTTTGATCCTCCTGGTGAGGTACTTTTGGGGTCTTTCTAATTGTTGCAGGTGTCGGGTAAGGTACATCCCAAAGGGGGCATTGTATTCTATGATGGGCCTGATGAGGGATGAATAAAGGGGCACGATTACCTCTCTTGATATAGATGTGAATCCTTTCATGATGAGGTGGGCTATGTAGAAGGTCTTTCTAACCACTTTGGCAATGTGGTTGTCAAAGGAGAGATTGCTATCAACTTGGGTCCCCAGATCCCTAATTACTTTCTCTGTACTTAATGGGTTACCACCTATGTGGTAATTTGTGGGCACATTGTTTTTGCCAAAGGGTATGACTATACACTTTTTGGCATTTAGCTTTAGACCATGGCTCTGGCACCAGTTATCAGTCTCTGTGAGACCTTTTTGAAGGATGTTTGTGTCAGCTGGAGAGTCGATTATGGCGCCCAGTTTGCAGTCATCTGCGAACTTGGTGAGCCATAGTCCTCCCACGTTGGCCTGTACCTCAGAAAAGTAAATACCGAACAAGAGAGGTCCCAGGGCAGAACCTTGTGGGATGCCACTTGTGACCGGTTTCGAGTCTGACATGGCTCCAGCAACTCTGACTCTGTGTGTTCTGTCTTTGAGCCAGTTTGTGACCCATCTTGTGACATAGGGGTTTATATTTAGGCTGGATAGCTTATCTATGATGCCCGAGTGGGGTATTGTGTCAAATGCCTTTGTGAGGTCCAGATAGGCTGTGTGGATTACCTTCCCTTCATCTATGGCCTTGGTGACTGTAAGAAGTCGACCAGGTTCAAAAGGCAGGATCTGCCCTTGACGAAGTCAAATTGGGTAGGATCTAGTGTCTGTAGGTCCCCAATGTCTTTGTTTATGAGATCTATGATGATCCTCTCCATAGCCTTGCAGACTAGGCTAGTCAGGCTTATGGGGTGATAGTTTCCAGGGTCCGTAGAGGCACCACCTTTGTGGAGTGGGACCACTGTTGCTGTACGCCATTCTTTGGGCACATATCCTGTAGTGAGGCTGAGATTGTTCAGCAGTTTTATTTGAGGGATTAGTTCTTCTTGGAGTTCATGTAGGACGCAACCCGGGACGCCATCTGGTCCCATGGAAGCAGTGTTTTTTGCTTTGGAGAGGGCGGCCTTCACCTGAGCATCAGAGATGTTTGGGAGGCTGCACTCTGCCGGGATAGATACTTGCTCTTTTGGGGGGGGGGGTTTGCACTGAACCTGTTTGCCAGGATATTGGCGATGTCTGTGGGTTCAGTGTATTTTTTGTCATTTAGAATCAACTCAAAACAAGTCTGGGAGTTGCATCCCAGGTTCCTAACATAACTGAAAAAAGCCTTATGATTGTCTTTAGTGTCCTGTGCAATTTTTCTCTCGAAGCTGGCCTTGGAGGATTTTATGAGGGATCGTAATTTTTTGCTAGTACTGATCAGAGATGCCTTCCCTTTTAGGGATTTTGCTCTATCATGTAGTAGCTTCCTCCTTCTGTTGGTTTATTTATGGCTGGGGTCCACCAGACTTCGACGCCTGCCTTTGGATGATTGGGTCTTGATTTTGTTTAGGATAGCATGATCCATGCATTCCTGGAGATGTCCGTAGAATGCATTTATACAGGATTCTGCAGTTTGGGCCGTAGTTTCCACTGGCCCTGGGGCCTTGAAGGATTCCACTTCAGTTTTGAGAAGTGTGAAGTTCGCTTTTGAGAAGTTTTTTACTGTGGTTTTCTGGGCTGGGGGTGGGGTCGGGATGTGGATATCCAGTGAAATTAATTTATGGTCTGATCTTAGCAATGAGGGATATACTTCTGGTATGGAGCATAGAGTCCCCATGTTGGTAATGATCAGGTCTAGTATGTTATCCCCTCTTGTGGGAGTGGTGACTAGTTGTTCCATAGCATTTGAGTTTATAAATTCCAGGGACCTTTGGGCTAAGGTGCTGGGGCTTGAGTAATGCTCCCAGTCTATGTTTGGGTAGTTGAAGTCGCCCAATATAATCTTTTGTCTGCAGTTTCTTCTTGTGGTGAAAAATCTGCTTTAAATAATTTAGTTTCTCCCACTGTACAGGTCACAACTTACTGTTTATAGAATGTACATGACTCAGTTCATTCGTCTTCCAGGGCTACGGTCACAGATATTGTTTTCAGGAAGTTTGTCAGGCTGCATTCTCAGAACCTCCTAGATGAGATGAAGAAATAAGACTTTAAATTCTCCTTTGGATAGAGATTAGTTTTTAGTTCCTCTGCTGTAGAGGTTATTTTACAGCCCTCCTTTTCCAAATTTTCTAAGGGATTCTCTAACACCTCATCCAATTTCAGAAAAAAAAACAGTCTCATGAAAATGCGAGTAAACAGATGTTTAGGAAGAAATGACAGCAGTGTTCTAAAAATAATTCAGGAACCCACCAAAAAAACAAGGACAGTCTATCACATCGGTATGACTGCTTAAGGGAGGTTGCTCCCCCCTCCCACCCTGATCATCCCTTTTCTCTTCCAGAAAGTCTGAATCTCCACTTTTCTCTTTGGCAACAGATACTTTCAGAGAAATGGGTTCTGAAGATCACTCATCAAGACATGGTAGCAGATGGGGGGAATCCCTCCTTTCCAGGGGGTAATTACTCAACCACCAGACCTGACTCCTCTATTTCACCCTCTCCTAAAAAGCATACTGCCTTAGGGAATTATAGAACCAGTTGTTCCTCCTTTCCAGGTTGGGAAAGGTTTTTATTTAGGATGGTTTTAGTGCCAAAGGAAGATGAATCCAGATAAGAAAATGAAGGGGCAGACTCAATGTTTTTTCCTCAGTTGTCTGACTCGGACTCAGAGGAGAGCTCAGTTTTTGATTCCATATCAGTTCCGGATATTTCTTTCCTAAACCTGTTTGTAATAGTACTCAAATGCAAAATGCTGTGACTTCACAACCTGTTGCCTCTTATTCGTCATTTAAGTTTCCTGGTAATATTAAAATAACAATAAATAACAACCTCTCACAAACTTGTATATAAACCTCAGGACTTTCCAGCACTTGGCTCCCTTTTTACTCTGTACACTTCAGCTCGTTCCTGACGCTCTCAAGACCAATACTTTCTCCAAATACATAAACCCAAACTACTGGCAGGAAAATTCTTATACTCCTGGACAATCTCCAAAACTTGGAATAATCTTCCAGCATCATTACTCCATCAACCAAGACCCTCTAAATTCAAATGTGTGCTGCATAATCACATCTCTTCCATGTGGGTAAATAACTTCTCACGTCCCTCCTCAGCGATTACCTAAACTCAACATTTCCAACCCATTTACTCACAATATCTTTTCTTTCTTTTAAACTCCCATTAGTACAGTTCATCTAGCACCCCCTCTTCTCGTCTTTTAACTCCTTCCTCCTTCCCCCACCCTTCTCTCACTACTCTGCACTCTCCCGCTTCTATATCAAGCATCCTTCTCTTGTGCCGCCCACTAACCTTTACTAATCCCTGCCCCGATACTCATTCCCTTACCTCTTTGCCATCATTAACCCCTACACCTATGGCTTCACACTAACATTACTTCCACGTTCCCACTTCCTGATGAAATAAAATTATGTATTGATATTCCTCTACTTCTGGGTTTAACAGCTTATTATTTACTTCCAACCACCTCTGTATTGTGCTTTTTATGTCATACTAGATTTCTCTATTGAGTAATACTTTGTACTTTGTCATTTTTCTTTTTGTTTCGCCGATAAGTTTTTATGTCTTCTGGAGCTTTATTCTCTCATTTTTTTTGTTTAAGGTATAGCTATATTTAAGGTACTTCTTATGTAAAATATGTTTAATTTTATTATGGTTTTTATGCTTTGTATGTTCCCCGGAACTTGTTTTGTACTCTGTGTTTGTTCTCTGGAGCTTTTCTCCCCGGGCCTCCACTGAAAATGGGCTAGTCTGGCCCTGTGGACTTTCCCGGTAAACAAATGTCAATAAATAAATAACAAATAATAAAAGATGCTTATCATCACACACCTATTAATTCAGTTGTTTAAAGTTGGGTGCGTCTGGATCACATTATCAGTTCTCTGCCTTACCCTTTGGATTACCCACTACACCAACAGTGTTTATAAAGTGTCTAGCTCCAGTTATAGCTGATTACAGGCTACAGGGTATCCATATTTTTCCATTTTTAGATGACTTCTT
The DNA here is from genome assembly GCF_019279795.1 of Protopterus annectens. Classification (NCBI taxonomy): domain Eukaryota; kingdom Metazoa; phylum Chordata; order Ceratodontiformes; family Protopteridae; genus Protopterus; species Protopterus annectens. The sequence continues at coordinate 999,258,081 of NC_056735.1, read as the reverse complement.
TATCTTTGAAGAGTCTTTTTCAAAATTGCAGGAATGTTACACTTGGGAGAGAGATCTCTTATACAAGATTCCAAGAGAACATTCAAAAGTCTTTTTTGACTCTTTCACACAGGATTGTGTTCGTGGAGTATCAGCTAGTCACCTCAGTTCAAAGAGCTTTTCTTCCACAGGAAAAAAAAAAAAGAAAAATTGATGTTTAGATCTAATTCTAAGGTTTTCCACTCAAACTTATGATACTATGAAGGAATACCCTGGGATTTTTGACTTTCATGATACCCCTGGCAATGCTCCACATGAGAAAGATGAGTAAGAAAAACACTGGAACCACCACGAAATAAAACAACAACTGATTTAATTAATAAAAGAAACGAGCGCTTTCACGCACATCTAACGTGCGCTTCATCAGGTTACAAACAACATAACTTCTCTCTAACCTTTTATACTCTATGAATCACATAATGATAAAACAATTAAACAATAAAACTAGACAATTAGGCATAGCATATTAATTAAAATAGGAAGTCTTGACCAAATTAGGCAATGTTAAAACACTGACACCTAACACCACAATTCAATGTGTTAAGTGCAAATCTGCAAGACATAGAGGCTTAGTGAGGGTGTACTACCATATCTCCATTTTGTTGTAATAGGAGACATATCCTAATCATAACAAGTAAGTATTAGATATATACAGTCATTCTATCACTAAGATGGATCACAAAGAAAATTCCAATATAAAAATACATAAAATACAATTAATCCTGTATTAAAAATATGTATTAAACCCATCCTAAATAAACAAAAAGGAAGGGAGGGAAAGGTATGAAGTGTGAGGAAAAAGGGGAAAGGCGGAGGAAGGGGAGGGGGAATGAGGGGAGGGGAAGGAAAGAGAGGGGGGGAGGGGGGGAAGAGAGGGGGGGGAAGGAAGGGAGGCTAAAGAGGAAGAGAAGGGAAGGTGGAAAATGTGGGAAATGGAAAAAGATAAAGAAGAAAAAAGAAAGAAAAAGAATAAAAATGATGAAGATGTATGCTATGAATCAAATGGAATGACAAATGGCCCCCATCTACTATAAAAGTGCTGGTCTAATACTAACCGCTGTGTTGAGTCCTGGTTCTATGTGGGCTCTGAGGGACAAGATCCATTTTAGCTCATTAAGTTCAAGGGATCCTATAGAGTCACCTTCTCTTCTATTCGGGCATTGTATCTGTAAAACTCTGAATTTAAAAGTATGTTCCTGATATACCTGGCAGTGCTTGGCTAAAGGATTACTAACATTGGCCTTCCTGATGTCGTAGACATGATTATATATTCTATCTTTGAGTCTACGTGTGGTCATTCCCACATAGTAAGCCTCACAGCTATCACAACTAGCTAAGTAGATTACATTTGTTGTCTCACATGTGGCGTAGAAGTTGGGCTTGAAAACCAAACCCAAGTCCATACGCTCAAAACTTTGATCAGTTGCAATAAATCTACAGATACAACACTTCCTACATGGGTAGGTTCCTTGTTTGATATTAGTTCTAATGTCCAGTGTGTTTATCTGGATATTGTCCTTACACAATAACCTTTTTAGGTTATAGCAATTATTATACCTGAAGCTAGGTTTGTTACCAACTATTTTCAACAAGTCATTGTCCATAGCAAGTAATTTCCAATTTCTTTGAATAATGTCCCTGATATATTGAACATCATTTGTATATTTGATGTCAAAATATACTCTATTATCAGTCCTAGTCCTATTCCCATAGGTTACATGCCTCTTTATTCTACTATTCTGTGATGGTCCGCCATCCTGCTGGAAGGAGTCATACTTATACCCTAATACCAATTGGGAGGGATAACCCCTGTCTAGAAAACATTCAGCCTGAAAGTCCAACAAATCCTCCTTTTTGCTATCAATATTACACAATCTCCTAATTCTTGACATTTGGTTTTTAACTACATTGGGAAAAACATATCTGGGATGCATACTCCCATAATGGAGTATGCTGTTCCTCCAGCATGGTTTCCTATACAATGACGTGGTAATCTCATTACGGAAATTCTTATAAATGGTAACATCCAGGTAATTGGCCTGAGTAAAGGAGTATTCATGGGTAAAGCTCAAGAAAGTTGTAGTCGAGTTCAGATACTCAACGAACTCATTCAGGGATTCAACTCCTCCATTCCAAAAAAGAAGTATATCATCGACATATCGTCTGTAAAGGATGGCATTAGTTGTAAAATTATGATCATTAAAGACATAAGTCTTCTCCCATATGTAGACAGCAAGATTGGCATAGGCATTGGCACAGGGGGTGCCCATGGCCACCCCCCATGTTTGCCTATATATCCTATTTTGGAATAGGAAGACATTATTAGTCAAGATCAAATCTAGGAGAGAACATACGGTTAACTGATCTGTATGATCTAGGTCACTTAATTCAATCAAACAGTCTCTAACAGCATCTATTCCAAAATCATTGGGGATGCTGGTGAACAAGTTTTTAATGTCTAAAGTGACCATCAAAGTATCAGGTCTTATATTATCAAGTAGAGTAACATTTTCCAAATCGTTCAATAACTCAAAGGAATTTTTCAAAATAGTGGGAATAAGACCTATCAAGGGACCTAGCTTCAGCTGGACATAGTGGGAGGCATTCTCCGTGACCCATAACCTCCCAGATACAATAGGTCGTAAAGGTGGAGGGGTTATACCTTTATGCATCTTGGGAAGCCCTTTGATGAGAGGAATTAAGGGGGATTCAATCACTAAAAAATCATACAGATCTTTGTCAATACATCTTGTCATCAGGAGATCGTAAAAAGTATCGTGCACATTTCTCACTATTGAGCTCACATCTGTCTTGTTTAGCTCAGAATATGCTGCATCATCCTTTAACATATTATTCATTAAATCAGTATAAAATGCTGTATCCATGGCGACTATCCCCCCCCCCTTATCGGCTGGTCTAAAAACCAAGTTTACATTGTTAGCCAAATTATCCAACGCCCCTTTTTCATCCATGTTTAAGTTGACAAATAATCTCTTGCGTGTCCCACCTTTGTAAAACAAATATAGATCATGTTCACAAGCTTTCTGGAAACAATCAATGTTTCCAGAAATATGCGGTACAAAAGTACTCTTTCTCTTTAATGTCCTAATATTATAGGATGTACCTACATCATCTGTGTCATTAAATAAACATTTGAGGGCTAACTTTCTGGTGAACTTACGTAACATAATCATGGTATCAGACAAACAGCTCCCTCGGGAGGGTATAAAGGAAAGTCCTCTTTTTAGTACAGCACATTCAATGTCCGAAAATACTTTAGAAGATAAATTAAAAAACAAAATATTCAGTTCTTTTTCCTTCTCGATTCGCGGTTGTCGCCCGATAACTTGCGTTTTCCCCTCCCTCTGCTTGTGGAGCGCTCCAGCGCCCGGTGTTTGTAAGGTAAGGGAAAATTTAAGTTCAGCGCCACTGCTGACCCAGGAGTAAAACTCATGGTCTGTCCACCGTTCTTAGGTCTCGCCCCTGTATTCACTGTCCCTCTTAAGCCTTCTTGATTACATGGAATAGTGAGAGCAGGAGTGGCAACCTCGTCTGCTGAACTACTAGAGGCAGGAATATTATTATTGAGTGGAATATCAGGCAAACTGTCAGAAACAACGGTCGTGCTGGGAACATTAGATGAACCAACAGTCACCTGCTCATTACTGTCTTCAGTCGCTATAATGTCATTTGTCCTCGGCCACATGAAAATGCGACCAAGCTGGTCAAGGTATAGCTATATTTAAGGTACTTCTTATGTAAAATATGTTTAATTTTATTATGGTTTTTATGCTTTGTATGTTCCCCGGAACTTGTTTTGTACTCTGTGTTTGTTCTCTGGAGCTTTTCTCCCCGGGCCTCCACTGAAAATGGGCTAGTCTGGCCCTGTGGACTTTCCCGGTAAACAAATGTCAATAAATAAATAACAAATAATAAAAGATGCTTATCATCACACACCTATTAATTCAGTTGTTTAAAGTTGGGTGCGTCTGGATCACATTATCAGTTCTCTGCCTTACCCTTTGGATTACCCACTACACCAACAGTGTTTATAAAGTGTCTAGCTCCAGTTATAGCTGATTACAGGCTACAGGGTATCCATATTTTTCCATTTTTAGATGACTTCTTTATCTTTGAAGAGTCTTTTTCAAAATTGCAGGAATGTTACACTTGGGAGAGAGATCTCTTATACAAGATTCCAAGAGAACATTCAAAAGTCTTTTTTGACTCTTTCACACAGGATTGTGTTCGTGGAGTATCAGCTAGTCACCTCAGTTCAAAGAGCTTTTCTTCCACAGGAAAAAAAAAAAGATCTAATTCTAAGGTTTTCCACTCAAACTTATGATACTATGAAGGAATACCCTGGGATTTTTGACTTTCATGATACCCCTGGCAATGCTCCACATGAGAAAGATACAATGGTATCTGAAGTCTTTTTAGTCCCAGCACCAACATCTTTTGTCTTTTCAAATTCCAGTGCTGGAGTTACTTGGTGGAGACAACAAATTTCCTAAACCCAGGTCTCCCCTTCTCTCTCACTGCTCCAAAGTAGTCAGTCACCACAGATGCCTTAAACTTTGGTTGGGGAACAGTTTTTGGAGGGTTAAAAGTGCAAAGTGTGTGAGACACCAAAAACAGACACAAGCACATAAATATAAAACAAATGTGTGCCATGATAAAAGCACTCAACTCATTGAATCATCTTTGGTACCCAGGTCCTCTACAAGTTCATGTGGTTCAACAAGCAAGGGTGAACCAGGTCATGCTCTACCTTTGCAGACTAGTCATGTTAGCTTGGGATACACCTTCACAGCACAGTCTCACTACAGGCATCCTATATGCCGTCAGAGCAAAACTGTGTGGCAGACAAGCTGAGAAGGACAAAGGCAGGTCCTTGTGAATGAAAACTACATAGTGGGGGGGGGGGTCTTCCAAGATTTCATCCATCTGTGGGGAGTTCCTCACGTAGACCTTTTTGCCTTTTCTCTGAACAATCAGCTGGCAAGATTCTGCTCCAGGACTCCATGAAAGAAGGTCTGGAAGACAGATGCCTATGCCTTTTGCTTTCCTTGGACAGGAATGTTTTTCTATGTTTTCCCACCCTTTCCACTGAAACCCAGGGTACGTCTGAAGAATCAGAAGGAAGTCCCCCAACATCATTATGGAAACAACCTTTTGGCCCAGGCTGCAGTGTTTTTCCATTCTTTTGGAAGTAGTCAGGGGCAATTACCACAAGCTTCCTCATAGAATGCATCTACTTATGCAAGATAAAGGGTTTTTGACACACCGTGACTCCAATGAACTTCATCTGACTGCCTGGATGACAGGTCTTAATTCTCTTTAGGCACCTGTTTAATAAGGATGTGCAGCAGTTACTGATAGGTGTGTACTAGGCCAACGGCCCTGGAGCCTTTACAAGCCTAGCCCATAGAAGTGCCCTGGTGTCATGCTGCCATTCGTTCCTGGTGTCTCTATCAAGTAGATCCACTGGAGTGATCCCTGGGGTGAACTTTTTTTGATGAAGGCAAGAAAGCCTGCTAATAATAAAAATTATATATTACTAAGTGGAAAAGGTTTTCTAGTTGGTGCCAACAACATAACCAGCACCCGTTCAGGGCTAGGTATTCTCTGTTTTTTATAATATTTGCGTGAGTTACTATCCTATGGCTTTTCTTACTCCTCTGTCATGTTTCATTTATTGGCTATTTCAGCAAGCATGCCATGGATCTTCCTCTTTCAATGCATTCTCGTGTCAAAATGTTTTTTATAGGCGTTCTGAATAGCAGGCCTCTATGAAACCCAGTAGCCCTTCATTTGGATCTTAATTTTGTGTTAGAGAACCTAACACATGCTCCATTTGAAGCAGATAATGTAGCTGACTAGAGGTTCTTATCATGGAAAACTGTTTTACAGATTGCTCTGACATACAGAGTTGCAAGCTCTTATGGTGAGTCCAACCGATCTCATTTTCCTCAGGAGAAATAATCCTTCTTTTATGCCTAGAATGGCGTCTCCCTATTTTCTTTCCTGAGCCTAAAGATGAGGGAGAAAGGATACTCCATATCTTGGATATCCACAGACAACTTGGGTACTATCTTGACAGAAATAAATCTTTTAAATCTTCCGATCAGTTGTTCATTTCTTCTGAAGGTAAGAAAGGACAACCTGTGTCAAAACAGACTATTTCCAAATGGTTATCTCACACTATTATGTTTTGTTAAACTCACAGCAAAACTATTCCAGACAGGGTCAAGACCTGGGTCTTGGCAGCAGCCTTGGCTTTTTGGAAAGGGTTGGATTATCAAAGTATTCTACAAGCAGCAACTTGGTCCTCTATACATATGTTTACAAGTATTACAAGCTTGATTTTTTCTCTATGTCTAGATCAGGCATTGCTAGGACCATTCTCCAGGGACTCCTGGACCCTTCCCCTTCCACTTCCAAAAAGCAGTAAGATAGGGTAATCTACTCATATAGCTATGGCTACTACATCAGTGATCAATATGATGAACATAGTACAGCTGTGCAAGTAAACTTAGCATAACAGTAGATGATGAAATCACTGCTGCAGTAACCTCTCCCCTCACCCTTATTTTTTGGTGTGTTGTTTATGTTAGGGTGTGGTTACTTAGTTTTTGTTGTTTCTGTCATTGCACTTTCAGTGATCAACCTCCTTCTCTCTGCTGGCATGAAAGCTCTGAAAGGTTTGGCATCCAAAGCTGTCTTTTTAGTCAGCTCAGCTCGAGTTGACTGATGGTTTGGGAGCATGGAAGGTGCTCTGAAGCTTTGGAAGCTGTCTGGCTTTTATAGCCTTGGCAGGGTATAATCCATATAGCTAAGGCTAAAGTGCTTTACTGTCCATTAATCTCAGACACTATGCTCCTATTCGGTATGACTAAGGGGCTACCTTCTCTACAGATGTCTATGGGTGCAGATTTTGATGGGGACACTGATGCAGATAATAATGAACATGCTAAGCCTGTCCACTCTGATTGTTCAGAAAGTAAACAGGTTCAAAAACCCAAATAGGTGTTCACCTTTTCATGGATACTAGCAAGGTTTAGAGATGTATTTTACTGGAACTAATGTAAAGCTGTGCCAAAAACTGGCAGAGTTTATTATCTTATAGAGGATGACATTCTAAAAGTTTTCGTTGTTACTCCTCTGCTACTGGCATTAGAAGATGTCCATAAAACTGCAGGTAAACCCCCTTTGGCTAATGAAACAAATCCCAAAAAGGCTATGAAGAAATTTATTTTCCAATGTGCTTACAGTTTAGCTGACTTTGCGGGATCTTTGCCTGCTGAACAGAAGTGTTATATGAATGAGATTTCTAGTGTGACTCAGGTTTTAAACCATTCTTTCAGAAGTATCTTGGAAGGCGCAGCCTCAATTTCTACAAATGCAACTATTTATGTTGTTTTCAGAAGGTATGCATGATTGCATAACCTGAACTTAAAAAATGAGACTCTGAATGCTCCTTTCAGGTCTAAATTTGTGTTTGGTCTTGCTACTCCACAGATTCTCACCCAATGGGGTGACAGAGGTAAACTGATGCATAGTGTATCAAGAATGTTTTATATTCCCAAGTTCTACCCTAACAATTCTTCCAACTTCAAAAGGTAGAACAAACAAAATTCCCAGCCCAACATGAGTCAGGGTACAAAGAGGAAATGGTATGAGGATAGTGCTTCCAAACCAAATAAAACAGGTGTCATTCTCAAAATGGTTCAATTCCCTGCTAAAGAATGGTTATACTAAGACTCTGGCATCCTGCCCCTTTCTCCGGTCACTTCTCCCCCTTCCCACCCCAACCTCCCCAGCTTTTGCTCAGCCCAACAGCCTGCCCACAAATAGTCTCAGCAGACAAATGGGTGGTGAGAATAATTGAGAGAGGATACTCTTGGCACTGGACAGAAGATCCTCCTCCTTCCTTCACAGGAACTCTCCCTGCACCTACCAGTCCAGACAAATGTTCTGTCTGGTACTCCTTCACATGTTGCAAGCAGGGATAATAGAACCAGTTCCTACATCACAAAAAGGAAAAAGATTTTACTTCAGAATTTTTTTGGTACCCAAAAAGGAGTTCATATAGAATCATAGGAGGTTACTAGGCTAATGGCCTTGGGGACCTTCCAAGCCTAGCCAAGAGTTTATCCCCAAAAAGAAATCTCAGTCAGCACCTGTTGCCTTTGTCAGTGAGGGACACAGGTGGAACCCCTGGGACAAATTTGTGGTTTCCCATCCGCTCAACAAGGTTGTGCTTGAATAGGGTCAGCAAAGTGCTTTGTTTGATGTGTATGGGAAATCTATTCCAGAGATGGGGCATACTCTGGGAGACAGACCTGTCTCTCCAACAGGTTTTGTTGATGTTGCATATTAGGTTAAGGACTTTTGGAGCAGGTAGTGCATGAGGAGTTAGACTTAAGGATATAGAGCATCTATAGTAGGGCAGGGTCCAGGATTCCCTTGTAGGCGAGACACAGATCACCCCTGAGCAATCTGTACAATACCGAGCAGAGCTGTAGTGATTTGAGGCTGTCTGCATAGGACAGTTGTTGGAGGCCATGGATTCTCTTTGTGGGGTACTTCAGTGACCTTTCCAGTTGGTGCAGATGTTTGGAGAGATACATGGAGACCAGTGTTATATTTGTCTTACCTAAACACCTTTCTAAAAGTACCCAGATTCAAAACGCTCCTTTAGATGGTCCTACCCCTTCTTCTGGACCACTATTCCATGGTGACTTTAGATCTAAAAAATGCTTATAAATGCATTCCAATTTCTCCCAACTTCAAGAAATATCTGAGATTTGTTGTGTTTGGCTCAAACTATCAGTTTTCTGTATTACTTTTTGGTCAATCTAATGCATTTCAAACATTCACAAAGTACCTTGCTCCAGTGGTTGCTTACTGCATGACCCAGGGCATCTACATTTTCCTTTATTTAGACGACTTGCTAATTTGTGGAAAATCTGTTTCCAAGTGTTTAGGTCTTGACCCTTCATGTGGAACCTACAAAATTCCTGTCTCACACCCTCTCAAAGAATGGTCTTCCTAGGGTATACACAAAGTACCATAGCAAAAAATAGCCCAGAAAGAACCAAAGATCCTTCATGGTACAGGGAATAAACAGCAGCAAGTAAAACCATGTAGACCACCACGCAGTAATTCATAAAATTATAATTTAATACGAACACTAAAAGAAATAAAAGCATGAGACTGGATAAGCACTTTCAGTAATTATCCCTTCATCATATCCATACATTAAAATTCAATCTTCATATTTAAAAAGAAGTGAGTATCCAATCAAAATCAATAGAAGAATCTATGCACTTTCAGAATCGGTTTGATCGGTATCACCCCATTCAAGCCAGGAGGCTTATCTGCTTGTAAATCAGCTAATCAATAGGATTCGGTTATCTCAGTCTTATTTCCCAAATCACCACCTCTTCTATCTGCTTCCTGTATCCATAAAACAATGGATACAAATCTATGACCTTTATACTTCTTAATATGTTGAGCCAAAGTATTAGGTTTAGCATCCAGACATATAATTAAGATGCTGAAGAGTAAGACCATCAAACGATCTATTCGTCTTGCCCACATAAAAAGATGAGCATTTTGTGCATCTCGCAAGCTATACTGCAGTCAGCATGCAAATTAGGGTGATGGATCCTATTCGTGATTGGGTGCTTGATCTGTTGGTCTTTGCTGATATGTTTACAGCTTGACAATGCACACAGGAAAACATATCAGTCTTGGATGACCTGGTATTTCATTCTTTGCATCGAATATCCTTGCACAATAACCTTTTCAAATTTAAATTGTTTGTAAAAACAAAAGAAGGGGACATCCCCTACTATGTCTCTAATACTCTCATCTGTTAAAAATATTTTCCAATTATTCTTAATGATGCTACATACTTTATTAATATCACTGCTATATTTTAACATAACTTTCGGGTGATTATTTTCCTTAATACGCCTATTCAAAAACATGCCTGTTCATTCTATATTTGCAGTCCTGTTGCCATACCATGGTTTGCCTCAAAAGATTCTAACATTTCCAACATAAGAGTAAGCACCTTTGATATTGTGTTCCCTGTAACCACTAGTTTTCAGGCGTGAAGCTAAACATTCTGTTTCTCTTAAGAAAGTATCTTCCTGGGTACATAATCTTGATGCCTTGAGAATTTGTCCTGTCACAATAAAGAAAAAAAATGCTGTGGGTGCATACTATTATATGCTAAAAGATTATTCTTCCAGCAAGGCTTTCTATACGGATTCCGGCGTGTAGCTCGCGAGACATATGCCTACGAGCTACATCGCCAAAACCAAACAGCTGCATCAGCACTTTGCCATAGTGCAAAGTGCCTGCACAGTCGCTGCAACGATATTTATGCGAGCAGCTGCCGCAGTGGTGTAAAGCATTCCTTCTGCTTGTGCAAGGCATGCATTTATTTAACTATTTATTGTGATGTCAGACTGACAACACAACAAATAAATAATGAAATAAATACATTCCTTGCACGAGAAGGAATGCATTACACAGCCCGTACGGCTGCAGCTGCTCGTCCATAGAGTATCGTTGCAGCGGCTGTGCTTTTCAGGCACTTTGCACTACGGCAAAGTGCTGATGCAGCCGTTTGGTTTCGGCGATGTAGCTCGCAAGCATATGTCTCTCAAGCTACACGCCGGAATCCTTTCTATACATCGAAGTATTGATCATATTATCATGCATCTTATGTAATTTGACATCAAGAAAATCAATCTCTCTGTCAGATGTATGCACAGTGAACTTCAGAAGAGACGTACTACTCTCCAAATAACCTACAAATTAATCTAGATCCTCTAGGGTGCCTTTCCACAACAGGAATATATTGTCCACAAATCTGCTGTAAAATAATACATGATCTTTCCATTTGTTATTCTCATTGTATATCACTGTCTCCTCACAATATGCCAAAACCAAATGACATATCTATTGGCATATGGGGTGCTCATGGCAACACCCCATCATTGCCAAAAGTATTCCTCACCAAATATGAAGATGTTCTCCAAAATCATCTGTATGACAGAACAAATCAATTTGACTGTATTATGCTCATATTGACTATTTTTCACTGTACATTCTTTTAACTCCTCTTAACCCAAACTCATTGGGAATAACTGAGCAAACTATTCACATCCATGGTCACAAAAATAAAACAGGTATTATCAAATCAGGAGTAAATATATTCCCTTAAACATTGTAAAAAGTGTGCTGAGTCTTTTAAAACTGCTGGTGCACTGGCCAGCATGGGATTAAGTTTCTTTTCCACATAAATCAATAATGGTTTAGTGGACCATCCATTTCCAGAGACTATTGGTTTGAAGGGCAGATCAAAGGCACACTTGTCAATTTTGGGTAGCCTCTTAATAATAAAAAAAACTCATAGTTTCTCATCAATACGATGTCCTGTAAGCATACAAAAAAGGTATTTTTTTTTCTTAAGTTCTTAATAATACTTCCAACTTCTCTTTTATCGATCTTTCGATATGTGGATTCCTCAGAAAGCATAAGTTTAACTTTATTTATATAATATGATCCATGATAACAGCAGCACCTCCCTTACCAGGTGGTCTTAAAACAATCTCTTGATTATTCATTAGTTCTTTCAATGTGACTCTTTCGTCTTTAGTAAAATTGTAAAAATCATCTGCCAAAAGACAAAGTCTGGACTTTTCACAACAATTTTAGGGAATTCACTCTTCATGAAACTGCCACTGCAAAAGAGGTTCTCAAACTTCTAGACCTCAGGGCATCACTGATCCTTATGATACAATTGGCCAGATTCCACATGAGAAACATTCAATGGTACTTAAATTGTTGGTCCCGGCACATGAATCCCTTAGCGTTCCAGGTACCAGTGCTTGCTTTTGTGAGATGAGAGTTACAGTGGTGGAGGGATCAGATATCTCACAATCCAGGTCTACCCTTCTTCCTCCGGGTCTCAGTTTCAATCAGTTCAGATGGACATGTCATATTTTGCAAGGGGAGCAGTGTCCACAGAAGATCAAATGCAAAGTTAATGTAGCCCTTCATACAATACAAAGCACATAAATGTCAAATAAATGTCAGTAGTGATTTACAACTTTAAAATTCTTCACCACTTATGGTCTCCAGGTCCCAGTGGAGACAGACAACACCAGTGTCATATGGTACCTGAACAAACAAGGCGGTACAAGGTCATAGCTTCTTTGCTGGGTGCAATGATGGCCTAGGAGTTAGCTTTACAGCATTCTGTGATGGATGCTTCAAGACTCATACATCTCTGTCATAGCAAAACCTCTTGGCAAAGAGACCAAGCAGATCCTGGATGGGCCCCTCACAAGTGGAAGCTCAGGACAGAGGTCTTCCAGGACTTGATCCAGTTGTGGGGAATACCAAAAACAGATCTGTTTGCCTTCTTTCAAAACAAATGGTTGTAAAAAATTCTGTTTGAGATATCCCTACAGTTATGCTTAGAGGACAGATACATTCTTGTTTCCTTGGATGTGAATGTTCCTTTATGCATTTCTGCTCTTTTGGCGGATACACAAGATACTTCTTAAACTTTAGAAATCATTATTAAAGATCATTGTGGTGACCCCCTTTTGACCAAGGCAAAGTTGGTTCTCACTTTTAATGGAACTGGCCAAGGACAATCACCACAAGCTTCCACACATTCTGGATCTGATCACACATTGTCAGGGCAACTGGTGCACCCCAACTTAGAGCAATTGCAACCGACAGCCTGGATGACTGTGTCTTGATACGTTTTAAGCACTTGTTCCATAAGGATGTACAGCAGGTATTGAAAGAGGCAAGAAAACCTGCAACTCAAAAATCTTATGTTTACAGAAGGAAGAGGTTTTCTAGTTGGTGCCTAAATGACAGCAAAGGGCACAGCATGGTGGCTACACTTCTATTCTGAAATATTTATGTGAGCTACCCAGCAATGACTTACTTTATTCATCTCTCAAGGTCTGTCTTGTGGCCATCTCAGCTCACCTGTCCAAGGATCTCCCTCTTTCATTTCTTTTTGAGATCAAAATGTTTATAAAAAAGAGTATTGCACTAGAACCTCCTTGAAAGCAAATTCTTCCTCCTATGGATCTCAACTTTGTTCTTGAAAATTTGACCTTATTTCCATTTGAGCCAGCTTTCAGGCTGATTTAAAATTCATTAATTGGAAAACATGCACTAACTTCTGCAAGTAGAGTCTCTGAACTGGAAGATCTCATTGCAGGACAACTTTATCTGATTCGCCACAAGGATAGGGTAGTTTTAAGTACTATTCCATCTTTCATACCAAAAGTTGTTCCTGAATTTACCCTGAATCAAGTCATCAATCTACCCATTTTCTTTTCAAAATCTTAAAAACAAGGGAGAGAAGATCTGCATACCTTGGATGTATACAGGTAGCTCAGGTACTACCTTGACAGAACTAAGCCACTCAGGAAATCTGAACAGCAGTCTATTTCCTATTTTGTGGCTAAGAAGGATCAACCTGTCTCTAAGCAAACTATTGTTCAATGGTTGTCCTCTGCTGTTGTTTTCATTTACTCCCACCATTGTTTATCTAATCCATGGTAGGTTAAGGCACATTCTACCAGAGCTTTATCTTCGTTGGTGGCACACTGGAAAGGAGACTCACCTAGCAGATGTGACAGCAATTTTTCTACAGGCAGCAACATGGTCCTCTGGTTATACCTTTACATAGCAACACAAACTGGATTATTTCTCAAGTTCCAGAACAAACTTTACGAGGAACATTCTCAGGGCTCATGGATCCTTAATCTTCCTCCTACCAGACAGGGTAAGCTTTGGGAATTGACCCATATCCACTGAGGCAGTGTGAACAATGAACATAATACAGTTGCCCAAGCCCTACTTACCTGTAACAGTAGATGCTTTAATGTCACACTGCCTCAGTGGTAGCACCCACTCACCAGCCACCTTCCCCCTTACTTTATATATAGTTTGATGGTATCTAACCTTGTTGTGTTGGTTGCCTTTGCTTATTATTATTATATATTTTTTTGTGTGGCTGTGAATAGATTGCTTTCAGGCAATTGTTGCTTCTTGTCCTTCTTTGTTCATCCTACTTGGCACTAAAAGCCCGAACAATTGTTTTTCTGTGACAGGGCTTAGGTTTTCCTTGACTGGAGGGGATTAGCCAAACCTCTGTCACAGAGAGTCAGGGGAGAGAATTCTGAGCTTTGAAAGATGCCAGAGTAGGTCTATACAGGTACAGAACCCATATGCCACTGAGGCAGTGTGAAACTTGAACATCTTCTGCTACAGGAAAGTAGGACTTGCACAACTGTATTTTCTACACAGTCTGAGATTCCAAGAGAACTTGACTCCTTCTCACAGGACTGTTTTCCTGGGAATGCCTCCTGGACATCTCCGTTAAAACAGCTTTTCTTCCACATGGTAAAATAACAGATCTGTATTTTAATCTATTCCTAGGTTTTGTGCATCCAGACTACTGTCTCAGCAAAGGAATTCCTCAGCATGCTGGGTCTACGATACTCATGAAATCTATTTGCAAGACTCAACATGAGAAAAAAAAACAATGGTTCCTGAAATCTCTATGGTACCAGCATCAACATCTCTTCACATTTCAGATTCTTGTTTTGGGATTTAGGAAAAGGGAGACTGTGTTGGAGGCACCACATTTTTCAGAATCCATACCTCCTATTCTTTCTTCCTTTCCAAACACAGTCAGCCACTGCAGAAACCTCAGACTTTGCTTGGGAGCAGTGTCAATGAGAATAAAATAATAGACCAGAATACTAACATAAAATAGATGCTAGCTCTTATAAATACTCTCAGTTGTTTCAGCCGCCTGTGTTCTCTGGGACCTCTTCAAGTATTTATAGACAACAATATTGTGGTATACAAACAAGCAAGGGGGAACAAAATCTTATTCTTTGTGCAAGCTAGCCGTGGCAGCCTGGGATAAAGTTTTCCAGCACAATCTCACTCTATATGTATCTTACTTACAGTCAGACCAAATCTGTGTGGCAGACGAGTTGAGCAGGATTTGAATGAACCATCACAAATGGAAACTGTATCTGGGGGTCTTCCAAGAATTGATTCAACTATGGGGATCATCTCAAATAAACCTATATATTTTTGCCAACAATCAGTTGGCAACATTCTGCTACAGGACTCAATGCAAGAAGGCCTGGAAAACAGATGCTTTTTCATTCCCATAGTCAGGAATTTTCATTTATGCATTCCTATCATTTCCACTAATATCCAGGGTAATTCTGAAAATTCAGTAGGACTATCCAAAGATCAAATATGTGGTGACTGTCTTCTCGCCTAGGCAACAGGGGTTCTCCCCTTATGGAACTGGCCAAAGGCATTTACCACAAGCTTCCTCACAGACTGGATCTACTCATACAAGACAGGGAGAGTTTGAAGCACCTCATTCCACAACAACTATAACCGACAGCCTAGATGATTTAGTGTTGATACCTTTCAGGCACCTGCTTTATGAGGATGTACAGCATGTATTAAAGGAGACAAGAAAATGTGCTATTAGGAAATATTATGTTAGTAAGTGCAAAAGGCTTTTTAGTTGGTGCAACACTAAGAACCGGGGCCCAATCACATATTACGTACCACTGGTTCTTGTATATATTTGTGCGAGTTACTACCTTCAGGCTTGTCTTATTCCTTTACCAAAGTTTACCTTTCAGTCATTTCAGCATGTCTGATCATGAATCATCTCTTTCTTCCCTGTCATGGTCAAGCAGTTCTTAAAGCAGATTTTGCATATAAGGTCACCTAGGAAATAGGTGGCATCTACTTGGCATTTTAACTTTGTGCTGAAACAAATCTGACTGATTTAATGTTTATAACTATTATACATGACAGTTTTAGCTTATTTGCATGCGCTAGTGTTTGACAGGCTGATCTTTTATGTAGTTGCTTCTTCTCATTTCCATTTGAATCTGTCACATTTTTCAAGACTTTTTACTCAATGAAAACCCTCAAGTAAACAAAAACTAGATTTTCAGAACCCTTCATCCCTTTAACATACAACAAATACACACAACTATGTTCATCTTCAAATAATGAAGTATACTTCCGCAGTGGTGCAGCGGTAGCATTGTTGCCTCACAGCAAGAGGTTCTCCCATTCGATTCTCTGCTTGGGTTGGGAGTGCCTTCTGTGTGGAGTCTGCATGTCCTCCCCGCGGTCAAGTGGGCGTTCGAAAGACATGCGTTGAATGGGTGTGCCTTTGTTGAAGGTTGGGTGTCGGGCTGGCAACTCGACACCGTAAAAAGTAACTGCCAATCATTAGCGGACCAGAGTTCCGCTGTGGCGACCCCTAACCGGGAAAAGCCGAAAGACAAACAACAACAACCCTTCCATACTGGAGCAGTTGCCCTAACTGACAACTATACCCATAGTCACTTCCTATGCTAAAATTAAGGGTACCCATGCTAAAGCACATGTTAAAACATGTTCTCACTGACATCTTCTATATCTGTATTCCTCTCCCAGATGTGAGAAACATTATACATCACTCACTAGTTATTCATTCTGAAGATATTTCTCTTTCCATATAACACTCAAATCACTCTACTACACATTCTTTAAATTCCTCTTTTTAAGATATAACTAGGAACCACCAGTGTCTCATTTTCATTTCATTATCCTGCATCATTACCTTTGTTTTTTATTGGTGCTTGATATGAAATAGTTATTGGGTATATGTCAAAAACTCTCAATTAAATACACATGCGACTGTGAAATATAATTTGCATCCAGTTTAGCCTAGTTAAGGTACCTTGTGGAATAATATGCAAATTTTGTGTGTGTTTCTACTACTGAATTAAAAACTTCCACACCAAACATCGCCATTTATTTATTTGGTAATCTACCCTATTTTGTAGTATTTTCCTTTCTTGGCTGACCTGATACACTATTTCAAATCAGCTTCCAGTACCCACCCCAAAACAGTGTTCAAGTCCCCCATGATTTATTGCTTGCACCTGCAGACTTCATATCTCCAAATAAAAACACTTAGTAATGAAAAAAGCTAGCAATGTTACAAATGCATGAAATAATTTTTGTAAATTTCATAAAGAACTCACGGTTCAGACCTGTCATGATTAACTGCTTGCACTTGTACACTTTTTATCTCCCAATGAAAGTCTCTGCTAATTGAAGCAGGGACATAGCCATTTATTTAATGGATAAATAGCAAATGACTTTGAAAATGCAATAGCTAGCTACAATTTTACACAAGTGTTATCATTTTAGCTTAAAATAAATACTGTCATTGGCTTAAACCAAGGACACTAATTTAGATATCTATGTCTTTAAAAACAAGGGAAGTTATCTTCCATGTATAACATAATCAGTACACTTTTACATCCCCAGCATCCCAAAATCACAACATTATATTACTTTTAAATTGTTTCTGACCAGGCTTTCTTACTTGTTGCATTGTAAAAACTGGATGACTTGCATCTAAGAAAAAGCACTTCCTTGCTTTAATACCTTTGATATATTCAGCACTCAGTGATAAGACTTGCCCACCTCACATTTAAAATACTCCTGATTGTACACAACACTAAACTGGTTGACAATATAGAATGCAACTTACATCATTACATTTTTATGCAAAATATTAATATGAACAAAACTGTTTTGCTTACAGTTACTTATTCAGTCCCTTCATTGTTCTTCTAAACATTAATGCTATAGAATTTAGCACAGTCAACTGAATTCCAGTCTTTCTTCTTCTTAGTCTCCACCCATTTACATACTGATTTCACAATGTTAACTGGTCTTCCCGATTATCTCTAGTTCCAGCACCAGTTGCTGATCTGAATGTAAGATACTCCTAATTCTTCCAGTCAGCTCCTGTGCTTTTTTTCTGTCTCTCAAACATTTTCTACTGGAATAATGGAAAAGGTTTCATTGACAGGTTTTCTCTGTGGGTTTTTTATAACCAAATGACTGAAAAGTAGACTCGCCTTCTGCTTACTCTTTGTTGGATAACCTTTATTTCCTCATTCGCCTGTTCTTATATCAAAAAATATTTGATTCTTCAAAAAAATATATATATTCTGGAGATAGTTGGATACAGTGATTTGAATTTCATACCTGCCTCTCAACATTCTCTGATTGCTGGAATAAATAGTTTCTCTTTTGCCTGGTGTACAAAAAAATTATCATTTTCCCCAAACATTTTGCTGTCCTCATTTTTTAATACTTTTCACTTCTGCCTGTCACAATTTTGCCAATAACTATTTTTGTTGGTATGGTTGCATCATTAATAATATAGATCCTGGCTGCTTTCTCATGGCCAGGTTTAGAACATTCACATGATGTCCCCTCTCAATTAAAAATCCTCCTGAGGAACACCAGTCCATTTGTTTATTTGTACTTTCATAAAATTACTGCAGTCTGTTTCTTCCAGTTTCTCTGGCATAGCAGAAAAATCTCATGTTTTTTTCTGCCTGCTCTGTCTTCTAATTTTACTGTTTTTTTAAATACCTCTTCTTGAGAAGCCTCATACACAAGCCAACCTTTCCTTCATTTCAGCCTCTGATTTTTGGAGTTTTATCAGTTCATATGCATAGTGTCTTCATTTTCCAGTCTTTTATTTAACCTTATATATTCTTTCAGTGTTTCACTTATTTTGTACATTTCTGAGTGTATTTTATTCATGTTTCCTTTGAACTACTGGGAGCTATACAAAATCTGGAACTTTAACTGCTTCTTGCTGAATTGTTGTAAGATTTCTCTTAGTTTCTCCAATTTTCTTCTTTGCTGGCATCCAGGCTATGCAGTTACTAGCGAATAACTGAATTTTACCCATATGAAAAGCTTTTGCTGGATTTGTTTCACAGTTTTTAGCTTCAAACTGGGAGAGCTTGAATTAAGATGCTGGTCAGTGTGCAGCCATCTTGGAAATCTGAGGTCTTCCAAAAGGTTGTCCACCTGTGGGGATCTGCATGCCTCTTATTTAAACAGTTACCTTAAACAGCTCTGATGTTCAATAAACACACTGTCTTACTTGTAGTGCCACAGTAAGAGAAGTATATCTTAGAAGACTACTGTTTACTGCAAATTTTTCAACTGTTAAGCTGAAATAAGAAACCCTTTGGAGTTTTTAGTTCCTCGTTTCACTTTTTATATCAGTGCTTGAATAGTATATTCTGCTGCTTTGACTGTATTTTCTGACTAGACATTTTGTATATTCTTCTGTTTTTACTTTGACTAGCACTGTAAGGTCTATGTTGTTGATTAAAAGCTTCATTTGGACATTTTGACAGGAAAACCTGCTGATATTGCAGTTTCTTCTTTGGGTTATGATTATTTGAGGTGACTAAGCAGGATTACAGCATTTTTTTCTCATTTAAATCACAATTTTCACCACTTTTTTGTATGTTAAATTTCTGACAGGAATTTTTTTATCGGCATATGATTTATTACTTGTGTAATACTCTTTTAGGCTTTATCCATTCATTTTGACTTAAACTATCCTTTTTTACAAAATTAGGAGACTTTTGTGCATGTACTTTGTGCTTGGAACTGTTGTACTGAAACTGTCATTGTATTCACTGCAGTCTTTAGAACAGTAACGCCATGCACAAATAGTGTTCAGATTGCTTTTGGTGCCATTTTGTATGTTGGCATGTAACATATCTAGATCTGTACAAAATCTTACACACTACTTCCCATACAAGTACTGACAGACTTTTAAATCTGAATATAAAGTATTATACTGTACAGTGGATAGTTATCTGGCTGCCTGAAAGAACCTATGTGATTAGAGTCATAGGTACCACATCTGAAAGCAGGAATGCTACCAGTGGTATACCACAGGTCAGAGTTGGGTCCTGTTTTAATAGGCACATATTTCTAAGTTCACACTCTTGGTCTATGGTTATCTAAGTTTGAGAATGTTTGTAAATGGAGTGTTATTTTTTCCTTCAGTGATTCAGTTGTTCCAACATGTGTTAGACATTGTTAACAACGGTTACCTGAATAGTCTCAAACTAAATGTGAAAAAGAATGTAGTATAATTTTATTTTATTTATTTATTTGCAGTTTGATTACCGGGGAAGTCCACTGGGCCAAAATGACCCATTTTCAGTGGAGGCCCGGGGAGAAAAGCTCCAAGATGCATTATACAATTTAGATACAACTGATAGTTAATATTAAAGATAATATTATATAGAATAGTTACTCATAAATTCATTCATACAGTTTCATTTGAGGAAAACAGATATGTGTTAGGTGTGGAAACAGTTTACATACAAATATTTTAAGAAAATGTAAATACGCTTTACATACACACATCAACAGCAGAATGCTATTTACAATATTTACAAGGTTGGGCTGTGTGAGGGTATCTGTAGGAGTTGTTGAGAGTTTAGAGAGAAGCCATAGAAATTGTTGACAGCTTAGATAGGCTCATAGGAAGATAACTATGAGAGTTGTAGAGCTTGGGAACCAGAGAGAGAACCCCCTTTGATTAGGTTAGGTGAAGGCAGGTACATTTCCATTTAGTGGACAGGTGTTTGAATAGTTGGGTTTTGAAGTTTTCTGAGTTTGGTATGGTTCTTAGTGTGGAGGGAAGGGAATTCCATTTTTTGCCTAGTGAGAAAGACATGAGAAGTTGGCCAGCAGGACGTTTAGGTTTATGGATAGTAATTAAGTTCTGATTTTCAGATCTGAGAGCTCTGTTGGGTGTATAAGGGGGAAGGATGTCAGTTAGAGTGGGACATTTTGTTGGGTGAAATATGAGTCTATATGCAGTAGTGAGTTGGAGATAGTCTAGGTAGTTTGGGAGTTCAAGCCAATTCAGGGATTGTAGGGTTAGGCAGTGATGGGTGGTATTTTTAGATTTAGAGGCAAATTTAGAGATTTTGTTGTAGCAGTTTTCTAGTTTAGAGGTGATAGAGGAGGACAGGCTGGTTAGGAGAGGGGCTCCGTATAATAAGCAAGGAAAAAGATAAGTCAAGGTCTGAGTTTGCCTCGACTTCATTCTGATAAGCAAAACATTTCCACCTCATACCATCTAGGCAGCACAACCCTCCAATGAGACATTGTCATGTGTTGTCTAGACACTTTTGTTAAGAATTCCTTATCTCTGCATCATCATTTCTCCACATTAGTTCACAAATCCCTCTCTCTGGCTCAACATATTTCCAAAGGTATCTCTTCTAGATCCAAAGATGTCTTATTCCCCTTTTACTTATATTGTATTAGTTCAGGTCCTTTGGCATGAATTTTCTAAAATACAGAACTCAAGTTGAGACCTCTGAGATTCCTTACTAAAAAAATCAATGGCCTATAGATCCTCAGTTACCCAGACAGACTGGCAGCTCTCCCTGTATTTTCTTAGTCTCTTGGCTAGCCTTTACAGTTATAAAAGACCAACCTTCTCTTCATTTGCAGTGCAAACTGTTCCTCAAATACCCAGATAAAGGACCTAAACCTTCGTTAACAGATAAATTAAACACATTGGTGTGGCAGAGTCTTATCTAAATTTATCCTGCACCTCCTCTACAGGTCAACAACACCCACGCCACCTTCACGATAAACCTAGATAATTGGACAGGCAGCCTTAAATTCTCCCCCAGTGCATCTTGTGCTACCTGCACAGTAGCACCCATGCCACCTTCAAGATAAACCTAGATAATTGGACAGGCAGCCTTAAATTCTCCCCCAGTGGATCTTGTGCTACCTGCACAGTAGCACCCATGCCACCTTCAAGATAAACCTGGATAATTGGACGGGCAGTCTTAAATTCTCCCCCAGTGCATCTTGTGCTACCTGCACAGTAGCATCCTCACCACTTTCAAAATAAACCTAAATCATTGGATGGGCTTCCAAAAATTCTCCCCCTGTGCATCTTGCTTTGCCTTCTGCTGGTTGTAGAGGGACTTCTGAATATGTTTTATTGGCTACACTTGTAAAGCCCTGTAGACTGATTGCCTAGTACTTACCTATAAACTCATTTTCACCTGACATCTGTCTCAACTTCAATGTGTGAAGTATCTCTATGCTGGCAAGCTGGTCAGCAGTCACCTGAAGCTCTTTAGTAAAAGCTTTCTTAATGTAATAAAATAAAAAATAAAGAAGTAAAATAGCGTTTTTGCTGTGTATACTTAATAAAAATCATCTTCTTACATTTAAGCTTCTTAATTGTTGTGTTGAATGTTACAAATACATCACAGAGATTTAAAAAATGTGCATTGTTAAAGTTGTGTTGTACGCAGATTGCTTACAAACAGATACACTAGAATAGATTGCTTACAAACAGATACACTGAAGGTACACTATGGTAAATGGTAGCTCACATTACTAGTACTCTTAGCATGGGTCAGCAGACTGCTGAAATACTGAATATGAACGAAAGGAGACCGTAGTGGTTAAAAGTGAACTGATCTTTAATCTTTAATGAAGTGGTGTATCTAACTTTTATCCTGGAATAGTTTTGGTCACAGCCCTGTGATTTTACGGTCTTCACCAAAAATTTCATAACCCTTGTACCGCTGTTTTCCACAGAGCAGGAAACCACCATAACACTTGGAAACCCAAATGTTGAATACTTAGAATTGTTGTTCTTCTTTCGGCTTTTTCCCGGTTAGGGGTCGCCACAGCGGAACTCCGGTCCGCTAATGACTGGCAGTATATTTTTTACGGGTGCCGAGGTGCTAGCTCGATGCCCAACCTTCAATGAAGACACACCCATTCTACGCATGTCTTTCGAATGCCACTCGATCGTGGGGAGGACATGCAGACTCCACGCAGAAGGAACTCCAGCTGAGAATCGAACAGGAGAACCTCTTGCTCTGAGGCAACAACGCTACCGCTGCACCACCACGGTTGAATACTTAGAATACATCTCTAAAATATTGTGTGAGGGTATCCCAGATTCATCAAGCAGCAAAAGCAATTCCGGGATCATTTCAGGATTTTGTTTTTCCAGTGTCTGCAGATAGAAGTTCATTCTTATATAACTTTACATCAGAATGTGTTTACTTACACCAAATTATTTTAAGACACATCTTGAGTACTGAAGATTAACCCTACCTTTATACAAAACGCAAACTCCGTCGGTGCACTATAATGCTTTTTTGCATTTGTCACAAGCAGGATGCTAGATTCATCAATCTCTGCAAAATACTGTAGATGTCTGGGTTCCTACAGAGAAATAAAAAACAAGTTAATCTTAATAATACTTCAACAGTCACAAAATGCTTGGGCACACACATTAGTATCGCCAGCTTTGATAGTACTGTGGTGCTGAAAGTTACATCTATTCAACTTGCAAAGGAATTCTGATTATGGAGGCAGAAAAACCCTGTAGACTGTAGCCCTTTTACTTAATAAAGGCTGCTGCACCTCAGGCAGTTCTTTTTTGCCTTTATACTACTTGCTAAAATCAGACAGCAGTACACTACCCTTCACTTAGTATTTATCGTTAAGTTTGTTAGTATTTACCGTTAAGTTTTCCATCATCTGAACGCGATGCTGCTGGAGACCATTCACGGTGCAATACGAAATGCTTGGAATCTTTTAGTACTCTGTACTGATCCTTCCAGGTTAGTCTGATCAGAAAGTCACCTACAGCAACCTGGGCTGTGGGAGGTAACTACAGCACTTAAAAAGCATCCAGATACAAGGAAAACATACAGGCTTCACATTGAAGGAACTCTAGTCAATAACATAACCTTCAAGCACATGAGACAACACTAACCACTGTGCACTGTCTCATTACTCTGGTACAACCGGCACCTCTTCGTGCTGTTTCCTGAACATTAAAAACTTCATCATATGACCTAAAATATTAAATCAGTTTCTACACATATTTTCTATGGAATTCCTTCTCTGCATCCATCAAATCCAAAGCTGCAATGAAGGAATTATTTCACATGGAAAGTAACACTACTATTCTGAACTTTCTGTGAGGGCAGACTCTATAAGAGAAGTCCAGTAACCATGTCATCCCTCATTTTGGGATCAGAAATAGTACCTAACAGAAGCCTGGCAGTTTTGTGGTAGTCTGTAATCCATTGTATTGTTTTCGTTTTGGAAGACTGCAGCATCAAAGGTAACATCTTAACCTTTATCAGAGTAGCCAAAAGAAACTTTGGGCTGACCTTTTACTTCAGCTGAAATAACTCAGTTTTTATTAATCTATATTTGTTGTTGGATTTTGAGTTAATTGCTTACTAGGAACTTTTTGGTAGGTTTCTAGTTCAGACTTTGCTATACCACTGCTTATGGATGTGGGTGTGCAGTTACTAGCTTAGTATCTGGAATAGAAATTGGTTTTATTAACTGAAAACATGTAAGGCATATAACCACAAAACTAAGTTTTTAATTATCAAATATTAAAAAGATGACTGGTTAGTACTGAGTTGAGAGTGTTGACTTACAGTTGCTGGCTTACAGTTCATACTCTGGTGTGTTACAGAAAATTTCACTGTACAACAATTTAGGGTAGAAGGCATTGCAAATGTGTTTAACTGATTTGTTCTGGTATAGAGCTGGTATTTGTTTAATGTGAATCTAATGGAGGTCAGTGCCAGGTTGGAAGGGACTTGTATGGCTGTTGTAATTTTTGGGAAGCCAACCACCACTGTGAAACAAAAAAGATAAGCAAATGGAGGTTTGGTGCAAAAATGGTTATGCACTTTGGTTTAGGATTACTCCTCCTACATATAATCACTCCATGATTCCCTGAACATGGGAAGGCTAGGCATTTACCATGTAAAACTGACCTTTGACAGACTGTTCTCACACAAACATCTTACCCTGCTAGAAATGTAAAGGGTTTACTATCACAGTGTTGAAGCCCACAATCTTAAAATTCATAATCCTGAGGCCGCAACATTGAAAAGGTAAAATGCTAAACATCACAACTTATATAACTTTCAAATACCAAATCCCTCTACCATTGTGAACCCAGGAATGAGTGCTTACATGGGTTCAGCAAAGGTATGGACCCAGGAAGAAGCGTTAACATGGGTCCTGCAGGGGTGCAAATCCATGAGTTTGATATTGTGGTCTTCAGTATTTTGGTCTTTCAATATCATGACATCAAAATTTTGAATTTCAAGATTGTGGTCTTCATGAATGTGATAATTAAACATGTAAAAGGATGACTATGTCAACTTTAAGCAGCCATTTCAGAATTAATAGTAAAACATACTGTGTTTCTAGTTACAACAGTCGACTAGCAAGTCACAATCTTATTTGTTATACAATCAGTCCTCCCACAGATAATGTGCAAACTTTGAAACAATGCACTGCACATACATGTACAGAACTTCCTGAAGGTGGCATGCGTTACTTATGTACTGATGAATGCATTCATGTATATAATAACTGGTACTGTCTTCAGCTTAAACTGTAGCTAAAAAGGATTCACTCATCAGCCATCCAGTGAGTTTAACACGAGTGACATCCATCCATTTTCCTATACAGCAGCGTTTCTCAAACTGTGTTCTGTGGAACCCTAAAATGTTATGAGGGATTCCGTAGATCTTGGCCAGCACAGAAGAGGAGCTTTTCAAGTTGTCTCTATTTTATTTTATCTTTTTTACTAAAATGATAAAATAAAATACAGCAACGGCCACAGAGCTCCTTTTGAAGACTGGCATTAACACTGAATGGAGGAGTTAATTGTTTAACTACACTGACACTGCAGAGTTCAATACACTTAGCCAATCAATTCACTGTGAGGGGATGGGCAGGCTTTGGATCTCACTTCTCAACTCTGCCGTTACACTAGGAGTTATGATTTTGCTCATTGTTCGATTAAAAAAAAAGGCATTTAACATGCATTTTCTGAAAGATGGTAGTGCCAGAATAAAGCCGCTGTACATTAGCACAATTATGTGTTTTTGTTCCCAATACCATTTTGGGAATTAAAGCAGTTAATTGTTTTAATAAATGTGGCTTTATTCAGGTGTAAACACATTTGGCTTTATTTTGTAAACTCATTACAGCCGAGTGACTTCTCCAGGCGTTTCTGCAGTTACCTCCTACTGCGCCGCTAGACGTCAAATATTGCCTGTTCATATTTGCATTAACAATTTCAAAACCATGCTACATACAAGGTATGAGAATATTTTATCTTGAAGCATACATGATGGCAAACACAACTGTATTGATATATGACCTCTGTCAATGAGTATTTGTTAGAACTGTAAGGTGATAACTTCATGTTTTAAAGGTTGAAGCCACACCCACTGGGAGTTAAAGGTACGCACTCAAAAGAGCTCTACTGGAGGGAATGAGCCGGACACTTATCTTGCAACATTTTTGACTTAGAGAAAGCAATCTGGACAAAGCCTAAATAACAGGGGGGGCAAAAAAGAGGGACATCTTAAATATTGCTTTTCTAAACTTAGCAAGTGGCTAGAATAAAATGATTTCTGTTCCCATGCATTTTCTGAAGGATAAGAAGTCTGCAATTCAAATGTATGTCATTACTTAGTGATTTCAATTCTCAGTTATTTGCCAGAAAACCAAAACTTTTAGGAACAGGAACAGACAAAAAATATGAGGGAACCATCTGAGCATTTGAGAGGGATGAATGGATGGCAAAAATATTAGGCAAGCTCAGGGGCACTATGCAAACTTCTCGGTAGTCACGGTATGCTAACTGGCACAGGTAACATATGTTGTTCAGCTAGGGGTGCCATTTTGCTGTATATTTGTTTGTTTCTTTAAGCGAAAAAATGCATCTGTAAAGTTTCTTTACTTAAAGAAAACAAATAACTAAATAAACCACAGAATGACACAAATAGTCTGCAGGACCCTGTGCTGAACAAGCATACCTCTCAACTGCAAGACGTTGTTCATTATTTTCCCAGTTGGCAAGCTCCATTTCAGAAGTGTCCTGTATAATTCCAGTTTGCCCAGACTTTAAAAAGACTGGCAACTAAAAAAAGAAACATTAATAAACTACTTAGCTTCCCTTTGCTTTGCCATTTCAATCAGCATGCAATTTGTTTCCCCTTTCTATACCCCTTGGGTGTTGCTATGATGACACAAGCTGATTGATGGTGAGGAGCTCGACTGACTGCTAAACCCAGCCAAGTGTGTGGAGAGTTAGGAATGGAGCACACAGTTAAATTGATTTTTCAGCTTAGGCTAGGTGTGGAAAGGCAACATTTGTGGTTCCTTGATTTTTTGAATGAAGTTTAAACTTTACCATTCTTTAGCTAGGCTAGTGATCTGGACTGACCTTATCTTAATTTTTATCTGCAAATCAAAGGAGACTTCTGCTTGGCTGAAGTGAGATCCTCGTGTCAGACATTTGTATTGCAGGTGTGTATGCTCATTTTTTTAATTCTGAAAACAGGTACCCAAACATTATCTGCATACTGACAGTGGGAACAGTGCACCAGTACACACTCCCCACAATAGTACTGCATTTGTTTTTTTAGCAATTATGTCCAGTTTAACTTCCATGTCTGACATGAACTTAATAGCCAACAACCAACAGAAATTCTTAATGCATCCTTCTGGTCTGATATTGAATTTTGAAGGGTTTTTTTTTTTTTTTTTGTAAATTAATGCTGCCTGTTTGGTTGATGATAATATGCTACAATTTCTGCATCATCTGTAATTCTCAATGTTTTAAATTTGTGATTAGTGCCCTACAATCTTAGAAGAAATTTGGGTTGTATGCTGTGTTTGCAATTTTGTGCTAATTATGTGTACAGATATTTTGGCCAGATATACCTAGTTTCAAGAACCTTTGTACCTGTTTTAGAATGATGTCTGCAGGATGAGAGGTATAATCTGAACTGGCAGGCAACCAGATTCTTATAATTATTGCAGAGTGACTGGATGAGGGGACATCTCATGTTTTTGTTCTTTTCCTTATAAAATGTGTGATTCCTGGACTGGAGAATTGTACTGCAATCATACCTCCTGACTGTTCAACTGTCTCTCCATGATTTTGCGCAATATTTTGATCTGTACCTTGTAAAGCATGTGCTTTTCAAATTCTAGAAAATTCCTAACTGCATACGTCATATCTTTCAAAAAATGTACTGCAAAATAATATGCAAAATTTGTTACTCTAGCAACTTTCTAAGAAGATAAGGACAATATTTAAAAATTTGTCACTTATTGTTTTTTTATTGCCACTGTTGTCATGGTTTCTTGTGCTAAGAAGTTGGGAGCTGTGACAGCAGTTTGCTTGGGGGGGGTAACTATTATTTTACTTTGTTTTATTTTGTTATAGTAGAGTACCTGATGTGCACATAGACAAAAGTTCCTAGGTGACTACTACTCTACTGACTCCATGGAGAGGGGCTTTTTTAGCTTAACCATGCTTTCCAACGGTGATAATCAAACTCTGTACTTTGTGTCTGTATGGTAAACACCTTAACCATTGTGCCAACCCCCAAACCGTGTACTTATGAAGCAAAGACCTTAAGCATTATGCCAATCCCTCTGCAAAAGTGAGTGAACTGTTGAGGGAGGTCTTTCTGTGTAAATAGTGCCACTGAGTAGAAATGTTCACATCAGATGTATTGGATAAACCAGTCCGACCTGTAACTGTAGATAAAATTGCTTGGTACAGGGGCTGTCAGCAAATAAAATGACAGACTGCTGTTGCTTGGTCATTATTCTGGCTTTGGAGGACTCATATGATTTTTTGTAAAGTAAGTCAGAATACCTTGTGACTGTTTGCATGAAAGTTGAAATAGCAGTTATTCTGACGCCATTATTTTTTATGAAAGATATAAGAGGTGTAAACAGTCAAGAAGGCATCTATAATTGTCCCTCCAAATCTATGCAGTTGAAAAGTGTGATAACTACTAGGTGGGGATGGAAACCTGCCTGTGGATGAAAGCATCTTGCATTCTGTTATGTGACCACTGTAAACAATTACTGATCTGTGTCTGCAGGACTAATATGCATTACCAACATTCAGTTGGGATACTTCACTGTGGCTTCACTGACAACTCTGTGTGCAACAAATCACAATCAGACGTGTGACATGTACTTCATTAAAGTAGCTATAAGTACCAAGTGGGTGTGAGTTGCCAACTTTGGATCAACAGAACTTTCCTTAATGGTACATGTTCATTATACACAGTCAATTAATGTGAGGACTAATGTTCATCTGTGTGCATATTGGTATATGTTACTGTGGCTACTTTGCAGGACTGGTCTGTATTTTATACTGAGACCATTCTGTACCACAATCAGACATGTGAGGTGTACATGTACACAGTCGCAGTCAAAGTTAAGGATATTTGATATCAGTAACAGCAGTTTTTGGTCCTTCTTGGTTGGTTCACACTGAAATGGGTATGTTTGTCATTACTGTTTAGTAAATTTTGTTTAAGTTCTTGCTGAAAAAATTTTAAAGAGTTCAAACTAAAAAAAAAAAAAACAACCATACACATTTTGTTTTATTAAAAATAAGTTTAGTAACAGTAAATTAAAACAATTCGATATGTAAATAAATATGCACTTGAAACTATCAGAAAGATGAATCCAAAAGAACATGTGCATTTATGCATGATTCTAAAAAATAGTGTTTCTTTATTTACAGATATTTGCAAATATGAGTAAACAACGGAAGTTATATTTCTTCTTTAGAAAAACACAAGTTAGTAGTGGAAATACTGCGGATAGGCCTAAGGAGCAAACACATACCAATGCAGAATGAGAACACACATATCAGTGCAGAAGACCAACCAAGTCATGAAATTACTACAGAAAATACTGAAGAGCTGCGGACATGAACTAGTGATTCAAATGTGAACATGTCCACTTCTGAAAGGCATGCTAGTAGTAATAACTTTTCTCCAGAATTAAAAAGAAAGAAACATAAATATGATCCCTCATGTACTGCATTTGGATTCACACAAAGAGCAGCTTGATCCTCAATGTGTTGTGGATTAAGAAATTTCTGTAATTGTGACGTGGCTCCTGCAAAACTTAAAAGACATTTACATACTAAACACCAGCAATACCAAAATATGTCAGCTAAGTTTTTTTAAAAGAAATGAGAATGAGTTAAAATCTCGGCAAGCACTGATGAAGTATACATCTAA
This sequence comes from Protopterus annectens, assembly GCF_019279795.1. Taxonomy (NCBI): domain Eukaryota; kingdom Metazoa; phylum Chordata; order Ceratodontiformes; family Protopteridae; genus Protopterus; species Protopterus annectens. The sequence goes on along the minus strand of NC_056735.1, from coordinate 999,227,932 downwards.
GGGTACAGGAAATTAGTTGGCTCTTAAAGCATAATTTTTTATATCACTTCATACTGAAAAATCAAAATAATTCACCATAGGAGAAGACTTGATTATACCTTGCAGGCTGGATGCATGCCAAACAATGTTGGGTACTAAATTTGCTAAGAAAATAAAAACAACACCCCTTTCTGATTATACTGTTTTGAATCGTATAACTGTGATGAGTGAAGATATTCATCAACTTACAGATAAAAATGAAAATGTCAAAGATTTATGCTCATCGATAAGATGAGATCAAAAGATATTGCTGATAAAGCTTTGCTACCTATATATGTTAGGTATATAGACAGGGATGAAAATGAAACAGAAGAGTTTCCAAACTGCTTGGAATTGAAGGGTCGTACCACTGACACTGAAATGTTTTCTGCATTGCCTGATTACCTCTTAAGTGTGGATTTAAAATTCACAGACTGTTTCAGTTTGTACTGATGGTGCAGCTGGTATTGGTGGCAAACGTACACAGTTAGTTGCAAAAATGAAAGTAGCAGCACCAAACACAGAAAGCACACATTGCACGATACATCAAGAATGTTAACAAGCAAAAGTATAAGTATCGACTTGAATGAAGCATCAAAGACAGCTGATAAGCAGTACATTTTATAAAGTTAATATTATTTCTGTCAAACAAAAACTGTGACGTTGTGCAATTTTTCAAAGACACAGATTTGCACATGAAGTTATGTTACCTCGCAGACACATTTCAACTTTTGAATGAGTTTAACTTGTCTCTTCAGGGAAGACACAAAATGGTGTTGGACAGTTACAATAAGATAGAAGGCCAAAAGAAAAAAATTAATCTTTGGATGCAAAGAACAGAAAACTGTTTTGACAATTTCAATACCTTGACTGACAGAATGAATGAAACAGAAAAGAGAAATGAAGATTACAGTTTTAACCAATTTTACAGTTATTATTATCAATCATTTGAAAATGTCAATGAAATTTGAAGACTATTTTTCTGCAAGTCAGGATCTAAGCAAAGGTTTTGTATGGGTTCTGCGTTCCTTTAATGTCAATGATGGAGCAAAGAATAATTTATCTACAAATAAAGAAGATCTGTTGCTGATCCTTCCTCAGACATTAGAGACCAAATTACCTCCATAGCCGGCCTTAGGCATAGGCCAACTAGCTGGCCACCTACGGTGTCGCTGTAGCAGGGAAGCTTTTCCACTAATCTGGATGGTGTAGGGAGACCAGGATGGGGGCACAGGGTGGTCTTGGGGGGCACTGTGGAGACCTTTTGCCTAGGGAACCAGTTGATCAAAGGCTGGTCCTGGTTACCTCTTGATAAACCTGGGGTAAATAGTCACTCTTTACTATACTCTCCTCCCATCTAGTCTAACTAAACAAATCCCTCCCCCTATAGAATCATCAACCTAATCTCTACCTCCAGCCTGGGTTTAGGTGAATTGGTACTGCACCCCACAAACAACCTCGTAGGATTTACCTGATATTACAGTTTTTGGAAGAGTACCCATCTGTTACTTTATCTCACTCGGTACTGGAATGTCACTGATCCTCCCCCTCCCTCCCTCTTGCCTTGTTCTAGGTGAATTTGGACTGCGCCCCACAAACAAGCTCCTGGGATTTACCTGATATTATAACTTTTGGAAGAGCTCCCATCTGTTACTTTATGTAGGTGCTTGCCTACTGCCTTTTTTCTGTTAAGCTTTGTCAGTACTATATAACATTTTTTGGCTGGCAAGCAGACTGGCAAGGTCTGCCTAGAGAACGTTAGTCTCACCCTCTGTTTTACATACTTTATGTGTATTACCAATTCCCTCTTAGGCCACCAGATGGCAGCATAACCTAAGGAACAACAGCACTGTGTGCCCTAGCAGATTACCTAAATGCAGGGTTTAGAAATAAAATGTTTACAGTTAAGTGCATCTCACCCTCTCAAACACACCTGACCACTGTACCTGGGACCTTAACTACTGATGCTACACTTATAATTTTTTGGTAAGAATCAAACGTACCTGATTGCTATCAGGAAAACTGATATTTTTTCACTTCACTTATCTTCTGCCGTTGGGCCAACCTGCTCCGCTCGGCCTCACTCCACTCCCCTAACCTACTCCCATTCCGACACTCCCTCACTTTCATTACACTAATACTCTCTAAACCACACCTCTTCCTCCCCCTCTAACCAATCACCTGTCTATCAATTAGACCAACACTCCTCACATCTATCTCCAATTAGCACTACACTCTCCTCCCATCTAAAACCCTCCCCTATACAATCATCCAACTAATCTCTACCTCCTCTTCACCTACATTACCTGACCCCCCATATCCCCAGTACTCCCTCACTACTCCCTTTCTAACACCTCTTTTTATTATTCATGGTGGCTCATTATCTTTCTGCTACTTTTCTCCTCTTCCTTCCACTTCTACCTCATACTTCATTCCTCTAAACTACTTAATACCATCTCCTACTCTCCCCATTACTCATACTACCATCTGGTCCACTTACCTTCAGCTCATTTCACCTTCCCTGTTTCATATCTCACCTACACTCCTTTTTAAGATCAATACACTTCCAAACACCTCTTGTACCTATACTCTAAAATCAAGAAGTACTGTTATCCCAGACTCCTGACACATACACTTACCTTCCTGAAAACACTTCTTCTGTACAGGGACATCCACCCCAACCCAGGACCTCCTGCTTCTACCCACCTCAAATAACATCAGAGACCTCACCCTCCCAAGTCTCACCCACTTCCCTCTCTCCTTCGCTAAAATCTTTAACTATTTTCTCCTTAAATATCCAGAGCCTAGTAAATAAAATTACTGAACTGCATTCCTGGATTACTAACATGTCCCCTCACAGTTTTAACTCTGACAGAAACCTGGCTAAAACCACACATCTCAAACAGAGAAATCCTACCTCCAGGCTATAACATCTTTCATTCCAACAGAATCACCAAGAGAGGTGGAGGTGTTGCCATTCCCTACTCTGGGCAACTTAATCTCTCTCCAGTCTCCATTTCCATACCCAGATTTGAGACTGCAGAAATCCTACTAGCAAATTATCACCTAAACCCAGACAAGAAATTTGCCATAGCCTCCATCTATATCCCCCCCCCCGGAAATAACATTCCTATCCTGGAGAACATTCTATCCTGGCTTACTCAATACGTTCCCTATGAAACCATTATCCTTGGTGACGTTAACATAGAATGGACTAAACTTACAACGTTATCTCCTAGCCATAGTCTCAATCTTCATGATTTCCACCAACTGATATCTTTCCCTACTTGGTTTAACAAAAACTCCACCTCGGGATGTACCCTTGATTGGATTCTTACCTTTAGTCCCAATCTTCACCATAACCCTGGCACACTTCCTAACTCTGTTAGCAACTACCCCCTATTTATATACATATATTTACAAAACATACTCCCAATGCCCATCTCTACAAGGACAGCTGCAAATTTACCTACTTCAACCCTGATACTTTTACCTTCAAATTGTCTAATATAAACTGGTTCTTCCTACAACACCTCCCACTCAACGAGGCAGTAACATCCTTCAATAAGATATTTCCTAACACCATGGCACCTATCAGAAAAATCAGAATAAAATCTAACCCTGCCCCCTGGCTCACAAAAAATACCCGTTCTGTTCTGTATAAAAGGGACAGCATCTGGAAATCTTAGGTCAAAAGTAAATCCCCTATCCTACTTCAAAGATATAAAGAACTTGAAACCTATCCAAAAAACTTAACAAAGACAAACAAAATCTCTTCTGTTCCAACCTCTGTAGCCCACAAAAAAAATCAAAAAAACTTCTGGACATCCATCAGTCATTTCCTTAATACTTACAATCCATCAACTCATAATCCCTAGCCACATAATACAGCTACTGAAACTGCCATTCTCCTGAACAACTATTTAAAAGAAACTGTCCAACAACTTACACAAAACACTAATACTTCCGCTACCCCTCCCTCACCTCCTAACAGTTCCTTTTACTACCAACTCCCTCAAACCTGATCCCATCTCCTTTATTAAATCCCTCCTTTCTAAACTTAAACCTTGCTCCCCCTCCGCTGATAAAACTACCCCTCACTTCCTAAAAACTGCCGCAGAATCTATTGCCTACCCTGTCACTATACTTAGTAATCACTCCATTTCTGAAGCCCATGTCCCTGATATATAGAAATTCTTCTCACAATCCCTCTTCACAAAAGTGGAAAAACTCTACTGATCCCTCTAATTACAGGCCCACTGCTATCCTATCCCCATCTCTAAAATTCTGGAAAAGTGTGTACATACCCATCTACTTAAACATCTACTAAATAACAACCTGCTAACTCACACTCAACAGGCTTTAGACCCCACCACAGCACCTCCACTGCACTACTCTCCTAATCCCAAACAGTAGCAGAGGCCCGAGACAACAACAAGCTAGTATCCTGTTTATTCCTTGATCTCTCTAAGGCTTTTGATACTGTCTCCCACTCTAAACTTCTTACTCAACTTTCCAACCTTCAATTGTTGGCCTCCTCTATAAACGGGTTCTTAAGCTACCTGTCCAATACGCAACAGTCAATTTGTTGGCAAGCTGTCTTCTCCCCCTTCCTTCCTTCCAGTCAACAACAAGGATCTATCCTTGGTCCCCTCTTGTTCAATATCTTCACTAACAATTGTCATTCTGCCTGTAACCCCTTAACACTCCTACAATATGCCAATGATTCCACTCTTATCACCACTGCCCATAGCATTCCCAGTCTCGTAGCTCTAACCCAAGACACCTTCTCCTCAGTTGAAACTTGGCTCTCAGACAATCAGCTTGTACTTAACCCTAAAAAAATTAAACCCTTTCTCTTCTTCCCAAGAACACTATCACATCACATATCTTCCTTTTCCATCACCTCCCTCAACAATACCACCATTACACCTGAATCTCATACCAAACTACTAGGCACCATTATCGACAAACTAAAATATGACATACATATATATCAATGTATTAAAAATCGCACCAGAAATTTGGTCTACTCTATGGTAATAAGAAATTCCTAACGCCTTCCTCAAAACTCTCTTTAACTCAGACTCTTCTATTATACTGTCTACTGTACACTGCCCTCGTCCTTAATAATATTCACTCTTCACTACTCAGCAAACTTGAACAAACATATAACAAAATAGCCATCTTTGCCTCCAATCTCCCTTACAATTTCCACCATTGTCTTGCCCTGAACAAACTACAATGGCCTGAACTTCCAAACTATTACTTCCTCAATTACATATTACCCACTCCATTCTGAATGACCCCTCTTCCTGCCCCCTCTATCTCAAACCTAGTCTTCTTCTTCTTTCGCTTCTTTCGCTGTGGCAAATGGGGTCACCACAGCGGATCATCTGTTTCCATTTCTTCCTGTCCTCTGCATTTTGCTCTGTCACACCAACCACATGCATGTCCTCTCTCACCACATCCATAAACCTTATCTTAGGCCTTCCTCTTTTCCTGTTACCTGGCAGCTTCATCCTTAGCATCTTTTTCCCAATATACTCTGCATCCCTCCTCAGCATATGTCCAAACCAACGTAATCTTGCCTCTCTGGCTTTGTTTCCAAACCTTCCAACCTGGGCTGACCCTCTAATATACTTATTCCTAATCCTGTCCACCCTTGTCACACCCAGTGCAAATCTTAACATCTTTAACTCCGCCACGCCCAGCTCTGACTCCTGCCTTTTTGTCAATGCCACTGTCTCCAACCCATATAACATAGCTGGTCTCACTACTCTCTTGTAGACCTTCCCTTTCACTCTTACTGGTACTCATCTGTCACAAATCACTCCTGACACACTTCTCCACCCACTCCATTCTGTCTGTACTCTCTTCCACACTCACCATTACTCTGAACTGTTGATCCCAAATATTTAAACTCATCCACCTTCACCACCTCTACTCCCTGCATCCTCACCATTCCTCTATCCTCCCTCTCATTCACACACATATAGTCTGTCTTAGTCCTGCTGGCCTTCATTTCTCTTCTCTAGAGCATATCTCCACCTCTCCAGGGTCACCTCCACCTGTTCCCTACTCTCACTGCAGATCACAATGTTATCTGCAAACATCATAGTCCACGGGGACTCCTGTCTGATCTCGTCTGTCAATCTGTCCATCACCATTGCAAATAAGAAAGGGCTCAGAGCTGATCCTTGATGTAATCCCACCTCCATGTTACACGCATCAGTCACTCCCACAGCAGACCTTGCCACTGTCACACTACCCTCGTACATATCCTGCACTACTCTTACATAGTTCTCTGACACTCCCGATTTCCTCATACAATACCACAACTCCTCTGTAGGCACCATGTCATATGCTTTCTCTAAATCCACAAAGACACACTGCAAGTCCTTCTGACCTTCTCAGTACTTTTCCATCAACACTCTCAGAGCAAACACTGCATCTGTAGTGCTCTTTCCTGGCATGAAACCACACTGCTGATCACTAATCATCATGTCCCTTCTTAACCTAGCTTCCACTACTCTTTCCCATAACTTCATGCTATGACTCATCAGTTTAATCCCTCGGTAGTTACTACAGTTCTGCATATCATCCTTATTCTTAAAAATCGGTACCAAAACACTTTTTCTCCATTCCTCAGGCATCCTCTCACTTTCCAAGATTTCATTAAACAATCTAGTTAAAAACTCCACTGCCATGTCACCTAAACACCTCCATGCTTCCACAGGTATGTCATCTGGACCAACAGCCTTTCCATTCTTCATCCTCTTCATAGCTATCCTTACTTCCTTCCCTTCTATCTCAAACCTAGTATCCTACTACAATCCCCGCCTCCACCTTCATTCTACCAACAAACTCCTTCTTGATAACTATGAGCCTAACAAGACTATTGGAAAATCCCTTTATATGTACTCTGCAGCTCACGCCTGGAATACACTTCCCCTCTGTACATGAGAAATCTCCCAGTAGCACCTGTTTAAACGTGAACTTAAACACTGTCTACTAAAGACCATGTCCTGCCCGTGCCAAACCCCCGCATGACCACTATCTCACACTTACTCATCTTCTGCGTCTCTTCCTAGGGCATTTTCTTCTTTCTCCTCTTCTGTCCATCATACAGCGTTACATTAGTTTTCCTGTATCTAACAGTGTTTTTTTAGTTATTTCGCGATACCACTTTACTCACCTTCTGCTGGTGTACTCACATAATTTCTCTCACATTACTGCATTTTACCCCCTCTTGTTTAGAACATAATGTGGCTAATAGCAGCTTGTATACCTCATCTTCTGTTATTATAACAATGAACATAGTGTACTGCTTGTTATCATTTTTTATCTCGTATTATATCGTACATACCTCATCTCCTGTTACTTTAATATTGAACACAAGTGTATTAACTGTTACCTTGTATGATATTGTAAACTTTCTGGAACTTTTCTCCACGGGCCTCCACTGGAAATGGGCCTCTGGCTCAGTTGGACTAACCCAGTTAACAAATGTCAAATAAAATAAATAAATACATACAGTGAGTATTTACATTTAAGTGAAAAAGCATTTAGGTTCCTACTCCATTTTCCTTCGACATACTTTGCAGAAGTGGATTTTCCACTGTCACTGCAACCAAAACAAAATATTGAAATGGGTTAAAATTTGATATCTGCATTAAGACTATTTAAAAAAAATATATACTGAAACAGTTATATTACTACGCACGTTTACAATTTACATTGTTTGTATATATTTGTTGACTAAATACTTGTTGAAAATTTTTATAGGGGATCCACGAGAAGAAATAGTTTTCTGCAAGGTTCCTTCATCTAAAAAAAGGTTAAGAACTAGTGCTGTAGAGGATCATAATGGTATGATGTCAGGGTCTATCCTAGCATCCAACAGAGCAAGGCTTTGAAGCAGATTCTGAACTTGCACCAGGGCATAGAAGAAGATGCACTCTCTCCTATACTATACATACGACTAACAATTAAAACAAAATCACTCTCAAGCTGAATTATACTTTACAACATGATGGGGCTGTACCTAACAGAGTGGACTGTCATGGGAGTAGAATGTAAAGATGTAGAGGTTCTTCAGACACTATCAAAGCCTAGCTTGTGATATGGACTTCATTTCTGAGAGGCATTGTGGAAGAAGAAGAGGAAGTGATTTAATTTGATTTAGCCTTACTAAGACTTCTTTTGGAGGGAGTGTACAAAATGGAAGACAGTATGAAAAGAGGAGTTTACAACAGAAGGCAGACAGATGACAAAACTGAAAGAGATGGTTATACAGAAAGATGGGGGCATAGACAGTACCATAAAGGGGATATTTAAGATAAACAATCACAAAATTCAACTACATGTAGTGGTCTAGAACATATTACTGCATGGAGAAGATGGTGGGAACTTGGAATGCATTAGATTTGATGTCTAGAGGGGTTTACGTGTGAGTGAAAGGGGTGGGGAAATTGGTACTGAAGGGAAAGAATACCTTAAACAACTAGAAGTTTAGGTGGAGGGAGGAAAGAGTAGCGTATGTATTCTGTGCACCATTAAAGTTCTGAAAATGAAAAGCCGAGTGGTGTCACTGAATAATTATCTAAATGACTAGGTAATACGTGTGACTCCTTCACAGGTAAGAACTCTCACTAATGCACTTACTCAGGATTATGCAGCACAGAATCATGACACCTAACAGTTTGTGAATAAACATGACTCAGCTGAATGCAGCAAGGATTTAGAGGTTACAGCTGAAAAAGCAGTTGAATGTATCTCTACAAAATTTCAGTTCTCCTTCTAAAACTTAATGACTCTAGCCAACGGAAATGTTCAGCACTGAGATATTAACATCAGTTTCTTCTGCATGCAACTCTTTTCATTATGCTGTTGTTAAAACAGACAATGCGTAGATACGTAATAAGTAATGACCTTACCTTGGATGTACCTTTTGTTGAATAATATAAGCCAGACTTCCTTAGGAAGAAATAGAACCTTTTCCAGGCTTTTCTTCCTATTTCTTTCAAATGGAGAAACCCCTGGAATTCTGGGCAGCTACCAACATTACTTCCAGAATTGTAGAGATTCTGTAAGAAGGCAAAAATGTAATATATGCAGTTTTAAATCTGTTCTACTTGGTAAAGTTGTGAAACACAGGAAGCATGACCTCACTGTGAAAAGGGTATAGGTAAATTCAGTTTTGCCATATTCTGCTATACTAAGTTTTTCAAACTTGAATAAAACCAAATTCATGTAATTCTGCTATGCAAAAAAAAGTAGATTTCTGACTCAAAACATCGTTATAACAAAAAAGTCAATTAAAATAGTTTTGTCTGAAATATTAAAAACTGTAAAAATTATATTCAAAACTGTAGAAATTAGCATGACCTATTCTGCTAAGGTACTCCAAGAGGGCTTTGCCATTCAGATACTTTGATTTTGGTAAAAATGCTCTCCCACTGGCTTTGTTTCTCTTCAACTGAAGCATTAGCCCAGGAGACATTTTTTCACAGAAATGAAAAAAATAGAATGTTCCCATCAAGGCTATTTGAAGATATGAAAAAAAAAATGTTAATAAAAACTTCTTTGAGTAAAAAGGTATGGAATGTGAGGAGAATTTGAACACAGCTTCTTCTGTTCCAAGACTTAAACTGTAATTTTAATGGTACATGACTGAAACTGTCTATACAAATTCATCTCAGAGGCATAGCTGGTCTTGTGGTTTACTAACTCTACTTTTAAGTTATTTTACATTTGATAATCAAAGATTCAAAGATTCAAAGTAAACTTTATTGTTATTTAGGAACACATGCGTAAACCTAAATAAAATTAGGAGTATCAGCTCACCATGAGAGTACAGGAGATACAACAAATACAACATTAAGATGTATCAAGTAAAGTTGAATTAGACTGACTATTCCACAAGAACATAAAAAAGCTACCCCCCCCCCCCCCCCCCATGTAGTCATATAAATACTGTACAGTAGCAGTATGACAGGTAAGGCTGGTTATTGCACATGAACTAAAACTGTCACTCTGTATTATTACATAAAGCAAGTAACAGGCAATTGCACTTGAATGTAAATATATATAAGCAAGTAAATAAATAAATATTGCACATTCCAAACAAAACACTGTTAAGTTAATTTGTGGTGGAGTCACTAGGGCTGGCGTCCGAGTTAATAAGTTTCATCACAGTTGGGTAGAAGCTGTTCATCTGGAGGTCCTACAGTGAATACTGTGGTATCTTCTGCCAGATGACAGTTGAATAAACCAGCCGTGTGCAGGGTGCGAGGAGTCATCAAGTATTTTGTGGGCTCTTTTAAGGCTCCTTGCTGTGAATAGCTCTTGGATTGATGGTAGACTGGCGCCCATGATTTTCTCAGCACTCTCTGTTGCTTCTTCTTTTCAACTACTGTACAGTTCCAAAGCCAAACAGTGAAGCTACAGGTGAGAGTGCTCTCAATAGCTCCTCTGTAGAAGGTGGAGAGAGTGAGACCTTTTCTCTTCTGAGCCTTCTCAGAAAGTGGAGACATTCATGGGCCTTTTTGACCAACTGACCAGTATTCACAGTCCAAGAGAGATCCTCTGAAATGTGTACTCCTAGAAATTTTGTAGTTTTAACCCTTTCCACTTTTCACCATTAATACAAAGCAAAGGAAACTCCTGGCTGCCACAGAGTCCGAACAACTGCCTTCAGCATTAATCTTGAGCGATGAGCAGGCAATTGACATTTTCCTGAAGTCAGCAATGATTTCTTTTGTTTTACTGACGTTCAGGTCTAGGTTGTTTCTCACACACCAGATGATCAGAGAGTTGACCTTGTCTCTGTATGCTCTTTCGTCCTCTCCTTTGATGAGGCTCATGATAGTTTGTCTTCTGCAAACTTGATGATATAATTGGAGCTGTGTTTTGCAGAACAGTCATGGGTAAGGAAAGTGAACAGTAGCGGGTTGAGTACACATCCCTGATGAACACTGGTGCTGAGAATTAGGCACTCCGAGGTGTTACTTCCTCCACATGTCCTCTCTGTGATCTGTTGATCAAAAAGTGTAAGATCCATTTACAAAGGTGCTTGTTAATTCCTAGGTTTACTAGCTTAGCGATAAATTGCATCAGAACCAGAGTATTAAATGCCGAAGTGAAGTCTATGAACAACAGTCTGACGTAGTTGTTATTTCCCTCTAGATGGTCAAGTGATAGGTGCTGTGCCACCAATATGGCATCAGCAGTGGACCTGTTTGCCTGATAAGCAAACTGCAGGGGGTCATAGGTTGATGGTAGAATTGCTGAAAGGTGCCTTTTAACAATCCTCTCAAAACATTTCATGACAGGGTCTGTATTCATTCAGGCAAGAGGGACTGACTTTTTTGGGAAGAGAGATATTTGTTACCCTGAAGCAAGAGGGTACTTTTTCTAGAGCAAAGGAGGTGTTGAAAATATCTGTTATAATTGAGCATAGATGAACTGCACACCCTTTTAGTACTTTACCCAGTATGTTGTCTGGGCCAGTAGCCTTCCTGAGGTTCACTTATAGGTTCATAGGTTCATACTAGGCTATCTGCCCTAGGGCATTTATAAGCCTAGCCAGAATGTGTTTGGCTTTCGCCACCCATTTTAAATTTATTTTGCTATGCCCTTTTTTGAGGTTAGCATACTGTGCCTCTGTCTAACAGTGACACAGAAGTGATACCCGGGGTAAACCTACGATCTCCCATCCACTCATCAAGATTCCTCTTGAAGAGAGTCAATGAGGGACTCTGCCTAACCTGGACTGGCATTTTATTCCAGAGTGAAGGGAGCCTCTGGGTTATGAATCTGTCCCTCCAGCATGTCCTATTTATTTCAGTGCTGAGGTTCAAGTCTCTCGAGCGTAGCTCGATGGGATTTGGATTTTCTGAGGTGCAGCATGTCCATTAATTCCGGGTTGGACATGGCTTTATACGTCAGGCACAGATCGCCTCTGAACAGGCGGTATCCCACTGAGTAGAGCTGGAGTTTCTTTAACCGGGCAGCATATGGCATCTGTTTGAGCCCTTTGATCTTCTTGGTGAGGTACTTTTGGGGTCTTTCCAGTTGCTGCAGGTGTCTGGTAAGGTACATCCCAAAAGGGGCATTGTACTCAATTATGGGCCTGATGAGGGATGAGTAAAGAGGCACGATGACATCCCCTGATCTAGATGTGAATCCCTTCATGACTAGGTGGGCTATATAAAATGTTTTTCTAACCACTTTGGCCACGTGGTTGTTGAATGAGAGATTGCTATCAACTTGGGTCCCCAGGTCCCTAATTACTTGTTCTGTACTTAATGGATTACCACCTATGTGGTAATTTGTGGGCACTTTGTTTTTGCCAAAGGGGATGACTATACACTTTTTGGCATTTATCTTGAGGCCATGGCTCTGGCACCAGTTGTCTGTTTCTATGAGGCCCTTTTGGAGGATGCTTGTGTCAGCTGGAGAGTCGATTATGGCGCCCAGTTTGCAGTCATCTGTGAACTTGGTTAGCCACAGTCCTTTCATGTTGGCCTGTACCTCCGAGAAACATATACCGAACAAGAGAGGTCCCAGGACTGAGCCTTGTGGGACACCACTTGTAACTGGTTTGGAGTCTGACATGGCTCCAGCAATTTTAACCATGTGGGTTCTGTCCTTGAGTCAATTTGCAATCCATCTAGTGACATAGGGGTTTATATTTAAGCTGGTGAGCTTATCTATAATGCCCGAGTGGGGGTATTGTATCGAAGGCTTTTGCGAGGTCCAGGTAGGCTGTGTGGACCACCTTCCCCTCGTCAATGGCCTTGGTGACTGTTTCAAAGAAATCAACCAGGTTTAAGAGGCAGGATCTGCCCTTAAAGCAGAACTGGGTAGGATCCAGTGTTTGTAGGTCCCCAATATCTTTATTTATGAGGTCCATGATGATCCTTTCCATAGCTTTGCAGACCAAGCTAGTCAGGCTTATGGGGCGATAGTTTCCAGGATCCGTTGAGGCACCACCTTTATGGAGAGGGACCACTTCCTTTAAATGACCTCTCACTTCCTCGGAGTTAAGACAAAGCACCCCCTCATTCTGGTTATTGAGTAACCTAGTTGCAGGCAAGTTATTTTTCTCTTCAAATCTACCAAAGAAAGAGTTCAGCATGTCCAGGAATTCAATGCTGTCTTCACACTGAGCTGTCCTGATTTTATAATCAGTGATCTGTTGTATCCCTTGCCAAAGACTCCTAGTATCCCTCATGTCCTCGAAGCAACTCTCTACCCTTCTTCCATACTTCCTCAAAGCCTCTTTAATGCCTCTTTTTAGATTTGTTCTTGCTTCACTTAGACCTTCCTTGTCTTTTGACCCAAGTGCTGCATTCCTTGCCCTCACGAGTTCATAGATTTTACTAGTGAGCCAAGGCTTTTGTTTTGCTCTAATTGTGATACTTCTGATGACAGATACATCATCAACATACTTTGAGATGCATGCCATTACTGCTTCTGTGTAGTCATCTATGTTTACCTGTTGGTCTGACATGGCTGCATCTCTGAATACATCCCAGCAGGTACTTTCAAAACAGTCCTGGAGACATTCCATTGCCCCTTCATGCCAAACCCTGATCTGCATCACCTTGGGACTTTCTCTGATCAGAGCAGGTTTGTAGGCTGGTAGAAGCATGATGGAAAGGTGACCGAGATTCCTATATTAGGTTGTTGTACTGTCTTGTAGGAAAGGTGACCGAGCTTCCTATATTAGGTTGTTGTACTGTCTTGTAGGAAAGGTGACTGAGCTTCCTATATTAGGTTGTTGTACTGTCTTGTAGGAAAGGTGACCGAGCTTCCTATATTAGGTTGTTGTACTGTCTTGTAGGAAAGGTGACTGAGCTTCCTATATTAGGTTGTTGTACTGTCTTGTAGGAAAGGTGACCGAGCTTCCTATATTAGGTTGCTGTACTGCCTTGTAGGAAAGGTGACAGAGCTTCCTATATTAGGTTGTTGTACTGCCTTGTAGGAAAGGTGACTGAGCTTCCTATATTAGGTTGTTGTACTGCCTTGTAGGAAAGGTGACCGAGCTTCCTATATTAGGTTGTTGTACTGCCTTGTAGGAAAGGTGACCGAGCTGCCTATATTAGGTTGTTGTACTGCCTTGTAGGAAAGGTGACTGAGCTTCCTATATTAGGTTGTTATACTGTCTTGTAGGAAAGGTGACCGAGCTTCCTATATTAGGTTGTTGTACTGTCTTGTAGGAAAGGTGACCGAGCTTCCTATATTAGGTTGTTGTACTGCCTTGTAGGAAAGGTGACCGAGCTTCCTATATTAGGTTGTTGTACTGCCTTGTAGGAAAGGTGACTGAGCTTCCTATATTAGGTTGTTGTACTGTCTTGTAGGAAAGGTGACCGAGCTTCCTATATTAGGTTGTTGTACTGCCTTGTAGGAAAGGTGACTGAGCTTCCTATATTAGGTTGTTGTACTGTCTTGTAGGAAAGGTGACCGAGCTTCCTATATTAGGTTGTTGTACTGCCTTGTAGGAAAGGTGACCGAGCTTCCTATATTAGGTTGTTGTACTGCCTTGTAGGAAAGGTGACTGAGCTTCCTATATTAGGTTGTTGTACTGCCTTGTAGGCTCCTTTTATCTTGGTGTATGGCCTGTCCAAAATGCTTGCACCTCTTGTGGGAAAGTCTACATATTGATAATAGTAGGGTAGTACCTCTCTCAGATCAGCTCAATTGAAGTCACCTGCTACCATGTGTACAAAGTCTGAGTTTTTACTCTGTAGCTCACCGACAAAATTGTGTAGTTTGTTCAGGACTTCAATGGTATTAGCACTTCAAGTGGTATTAATCAGACAGGTAGGTTGGTCACAGGGCCATTTTCAGTCACGACCCAGGCCAAGCATGGCACTAGTAGGACAGAAAAAAAATTACTGAACAGTTTACATATTAGAAAAGTTTACTTTCCACACTGGAGTTGACAACAGAAATACAGACTGATAATCCTGATTAATCAAAAAGGTGCTGCTGAACAGGACCACAAGTGAAATATAAACACAATCCACTTTTGAGCAGGAACTCACTACAGTGTAGTGAAACAAAACTTCCTAGGTTTTAAAATTAAGAGAGTAGATTCTAGCAAATTAATAGGAATGGGGAGTCTGTTCCAGAGAAGAGGTAGTCTCTAAGACACATACCTGTCCCTCCAGTGGGAAATTCTACTGCCGTTTGTTTTGTGAATGTGTAGCAGATCCATCAGGACTGGATCGGAGAATGCCTTGTAGGTTACGTAAAGATTGGCCCTCGGTAATCTGTAGGAGACTAAGTACAGAGGCAGGACTTTGAGGCAGTCTGCATGACATGTTATTTATATCCTGTACTCTTGGGTGGAAACATCTGTGGCCACTCCAGATGTTACAAATGCCTGGTCAGGTACATGCCGAAAGGTGCAGCGTACTCGATTATTAGTCTAATGATCGCTAAGTATAATGGTACAATGATCTCCTTAGATCTGGATGCCATCCCCTTTCTTGTTGGTTGTGCCATACAGAATGACTTTCTCACTACCATGAACACATGGTGATCAAAGTTCTGGTTACTGACAACTTGAGTTCCCAAGTCCTTTACCACTGGGTCTACCCTTAGGGGAGTGGTACCAATGTTATAATTTGCAGGGGTGATCATCCTCCCAAAGGTATAGTTATACATTTTTCTGCATTGTGTTTTAGGCCATGGCTCTGGCACCAGTTATTTGTCTGTGTCACGACCCTGCATCTTTGAGGGATTAAGTGACTGCACACAGCTTGCAGTCATCAGCAAATTTGTTCAGCCAAAGTCTTTCGACAGAATAACCCCACCCTAACTTCATTTGCTCTATCCATAACACACTTAGCTATCCATTGGGTGGCATAGGGATTTATGCCTAAATGTGTGAGTTATTCTATAACACACCTTTTTGCCCTCATCCATGGCTTTAATTACCTTCTTGAAGAAGTCCACCAGGTTTAGTAGGCATGACCTGCCCTTGATGAAACCAAACTGTGATGAGTCCAGTGTTTGAAGATTTCCTATGTCTTTGTTTATCGAGTCCACAATAATTCTTTCCATGGCTTTGCATGTAAAAGTATCCAAACTTATAGGTCTGCAGTTTCCTGAGTCTGTTGATGGTCCCCCTTTCTGCAAATTTATGACCACTGTATCTTTCATTCTTCAGGGACAAAGCCTGTCTGGAAATTGTGAATGAACATTCCACCAGGCCTGACAGGTCATGTTTAGGAGTCAATTTGGGATATTACCATGACCCATTGATGCAGTATTTTTAACTTTGGAGAGTGCTGTAAGGATCGGTTATTTAGTGATAGCTGGGGCAGAGAAATGGTAGAGGGCATTTCCTGGGGATAACTAGGGGGTGACAGGGGGTGAAACTGGAGCTAAACTTATCAGCCAGCAGATTTTCTACATCCTCCAGGTCAATACAGGAAGTTCCATTTACTATTAGTTCAGCACACTATTGGGTGTTCCTCTTAAGGCTGTGTATATAACTGAAAAGTGATTTATGATTATCCTTAGCCTGGGAGGATGCTTTTGCCTCGATGGTGACTTTGGTGGACTTGATTAATCCCCTCAGTTGCTTGCTGAGACTGATGAGAGAGTTGTTTACCTGTTGAGCATAGCCCTTTCTATTGCTGGACAGGATTTTCTTTCTTTTATTGTCCAACGCATTTACACCGGGGGGCAACCGAGAGTGGCTTGTTTTTGGAGTTTGTCCTAAGTTTATTTTGGTTTGGTACTGCTGTTTCTATGCAGTTACTGCTAGCACAGGGTTTTCATAAACACTTCCAAACAAGCCATACTGTTCTCAGAGTTTGTGGGGGGGGGGGCTGGAATTTAGGTATGCCATAGCTTAATAGGAGATAGTTAGTCTTGGAAAAGTTCTTAAAAGTTATGGGGTTTGCACTTTATATTTATTTCAAGGCTGACCTCACTGTGATCTGATCTGACCAGAGAGGACATTATACAGGAGGCAACATCCATATTTGTGAGTATCAGATCCAGGATATATGCAGCCCTAGCAGATGTGCAGACTAGCAGTTGCATGGTGTTTGCACTGGCAAAATCCAGGAATCTTTGAACCTGAATGTTAGTGGTTGTGTGTTATGCATCCCAGTTTATGGTGGGATAGTTGAAATCACCCATGAATATGGTGTTGGGCTGAACTGTGAGTGACTCTAGTACACTGTGATATGGTTATCCTAGGTCATAGAAGGGAAGTATAGCTAGCAAGGATATGGTACTGGACTTAAGGTTAGCTGGACATGGAGTAGTTCAAGTATGCCATACTGTTTGATCGGTCTTAAGGTGTGCTTACTTTTTATGCTTACTTTTGTCCCATCTAATGCTGTAGCTGGTCTAAACATGTAGAAAGCATTATAGCCTTGCACTGATGGGTGCATTCCATGGCTTCAAACAGGCTTATTCTGCCTCTAGCTGGGACTGCTGTCTACATTCAACTAGGATTTGTGTTCTGTCAGGGACAGATTGCCTCCTAGATGGAAGAGTATTAGAGAAAGTGTTAGAAAGTTTGTACAGATTGTTATTGCATGCTGTTTTTTTCTTTTTTGTCTGCTCTATATTCTTTAAAATTCATAAGCTTTATACAGTTTGGGATGCAACAAATGCCCTTCTCTAAGTTGACAAATGTTCCAAAAGAAGTTAATATAATGTTATAGTTAATCTGAATGCACCGTTTGTAGCTTGTAACCAATATTAAGGGCTGAAGTCAGAGAGGAAGGTCTTGTAATAGTGACCTACTATACAAAAAGCAATGTTTGCAGTCATACAGTGGCTTGCTAATAATTTGTTGAATTCTGTAAAAAGATCCAAGGTATTTGTGTACGTTAGGAAAATTAGGCCTCTGTTTGTGTTAGTGCAAGAAATGCATTTGAATTACACTAAGCAATTGAAACTAGGGAATCTTAGTTAAAGGTTAAGGCTTTCATCATATCCATGGGGAAGATAAAGGGTGCTTCTAAGATTTTTCAAACAAATAAGGCGTTTGAGCTGCTGGAATTACAAAATTTATTTATTTTATTTTATTTTACATTTGTTGACCGGGCTAGTCTAACTGGATACATGTCAATTTTCAGTAGAGGCCCGGCCCGGGGAGATAAGCTCCGTGCAAAAAATAAACATTTTTACATACAATTATGTTACAGGTTAATACAGACATTATCATAGAGGTCTAAGTACCTCCCATTTCACAATCCAGGTACAATACTAAAAATACAAGTCTAATAATATACTACAGTCTGGGAGATAAGGTCTGGGTTAAGAGGAAATAATACATTTATATTTACAAAGAACATTAGAAGTTAA
This sequence comes from Protopterus annectens, assembly GCF_019279795.1. Lineage (NCBI taxonomy): Eukaryota > Metazoa > Chordata > Ceratodontiformes > Protopteridae > Protopterus > Protopterus annectens. Next base: position 999,209,566 of record NC_056735.1, on the reverse strand, counting down.
CCCAGAAAAAATCAAAGAGGACAGAAATACTTCACAGTGCCAAAGGCAGGTACAATGCAAAAATTACAGAGAGGGCAGAAACACTTTGCAGTGCAATAGGCAGGTACAGTGCAAATTACAGGTAGAATACAGAAAGTTAAAATAAAAGAGGCATATTGTGTAATTATATAAATAAAGAGGTGTCACACTGAGTAAGCTCAGGGGATGAAAAGAAGGGTAAGGAAAAAGGTAATGTGGCAAGTAAGGAAAGTAGAGCTAGTTGTAGGGAAGTAGTGGGTAGGCAGTGCCTGTTATGAGTACAAAAGTAGAAAAATGATTAGTCAGGTTTAGTTCAGGGGCATAGCCAGTGTGTTCTTAGGAAAAGTTTCAGTCTGTTTTTGAAAAGAGATGTGGAGGAAACTAAGGAAAGTTCACTGGGGAGAAGGTTCCAGGGTTTTCCAACAGTATTACTGAAAAGAGAGTCCCCAGCCCTGTTATTAGATTTAGAGGTGCTTACAAGAAGTTTGTGTGATGAGCGCAAGGATTTCAGATTATTATAGGGAATGATGAGGATAGTTAGTATAGGAGTACTGGAAGGTTGGTAAAGAGTCTTATGGGCAATGGTTAGTTGGTGGAATTTAAGCAGATTCTGAATTTCTAGCCATCAAAGCTGCTTAAGATTATAGCAGTGGTGGGTTCTGAATGGGTTTGCCAGTAGCAAACCTGGCAATGTTATTGTAGGAGATTTCCAGTTTGGTGAGGTTATTTTTAGATAAATTAGTAAATATGGGTGAGGCATAGAGGAGTGTAGAGATTAGATGAGTATAAGCAATAGTTATTCTGACTGTTGGTGAAAGGAAAGGTTTGACTTTGTAGAGAGAGCCTAGCTTTTTGTTAACGGTTTTTATAGTATTGTTGATATGGGTGACAAAGTTAAGATTGCTGTCTATTGTAATACCAAGTAATTTGGTAGCTGGGTCAGGTGATATGGGAATACCATTAGTGGATGTAACTGAGAAATCTATTGGGACGGTCTTACGAGTAGGATTGAAAAGGAGGAGTTTAGTTTTTTCGGGGTTCAACAGAAGGCAATGTTGTGTAAACCATTGCTCTACTGTATTAAATACTTCTTGGGTAAGGGAGTGAAGTTTAGAAGTGGATGTGGCTGTGCATATAAGTGTAGAATCACCGGCGTACTGAATGCATGTAGCTTGGGGGATTGCTAGATGAAGGTCATTGATAAATATGGAGAAAAGAAGAGGACCTAATATGGACCCTTGAGGGATGCCAATGTTAATAGGCACGTGGGTAGATAGAGTGTTGTGCCAAAGTACCGCCTGTTGTCTGTTATCTAAATAGGATTGGAACCATTTAATAGTGAGTGAATCTAGTGAGAGGAATTTGAGGATATTTAGAAGTATTTGGTGAGTAACCATATCAAATGCCTTGGATAGATCGATAAATAGTGCTGAGGAAAGCATATTGGCATTTCAACTTTTTTGTTAATACAGTCAATAAAGAAAAGGAGGGCAGTAGTAGTGCTGTGGGAAGGTCTGAAACCATGTTGACAGCTGGAAAGTAAGTTATTTTGGATTAGGTGGTCTAGCAGTTGCTTATGGATGCATTTTTCCATTAGTTTTGCCAAAGGTGAAAGTAGGGCTATGGGACGGTAGTTGGAGAAATCAGTAGATTTTCCACCTTTATGAAGGGGGATAATATGGGAGACTTTCCAGATGCTAGGGATGTGTCCCTCACTAATGGTTCTGTTAATCAGAATGGAAATGGGATAGGCGATGGATTTGACTGATTTCTGTAGATATTCAGCGGGTAATTGATCTGCTGAAGGAGAGCAAAGTTTAAGTTTTTGGATAAGGGAAAGAATATATGTTGTAGGGACAGGTTGGAAGATTAATGGAGGGGGTGGAGTTGTGTTAGAGATAGGTAAAATGAAATATTAGGTGACTGGCAAGTGTTTGAACGGCCTCAGAGAAAAAGGTATTAAAGGCATTGGCAGTGTGCTTTGGGTTCTCCTGGTCTGTGCCTTGTGGGTTAGGTGTAACGGATTGACCTGGGTGTAGTAATTGGTTAATACTTGCCCAGAATTTTTGTGGGTTATTATGTTTAGTTTGCTGGAACTGTAAGTAGTAGTTTCTTTTATCAGACAGTATAGCTTTCTTAGTGTCATTTCTCAGTTGTCTAAAGTTTTGATGGTCAGCAGAGTTTTTTGCCATACGCCATTTGGCCCAGTATTTATTTCTGAGGCGGATTTTTTGTTTGGTTTCTTTTGACAGCCATGGAGCAGATTTAGTTTTGATTCTAATAGAGTGGTTTGGTGCATGGTTATCTATAATGGTGAGGAATTTGGAATTAAAATATTTAACAGCTTCCTCCAATGGGAGGTGTTTTAAGGGAGACCAATTGCATGCTTTTAGTTCGCTTTGAAAGAGATCAGGGTTAAAGTTTTTCTTGGACCTAATAAACTTGAAAGTGGCAGGAATGGAGACATTGGTCTTATGCCTGATAATGTAGGTAAGTAAGTGAGTGGTCACTAATATCATCAGGGAGGGTTCCAGATTCATATATGTGGGGATGGTGATTTATGAGAATCCAATCCAAGGACTTTCTTTCATATTGGGCTTGTTTATCCTGGTAGGGGAGGTATTGATTTGAGAGTAACCAAATAGGTTAATGTGGGTGGTAGGGTAGCTGCTGCAACAGCAGTTCCAATCTATGTTAAAATCACCTAGGATAATGGCTTCTTGGGGCAGGTTTTGTGATAGCCAGCAGAGGATATAGTCTATGGTGGCATTGTTATTGCCAGGAGGTAGACAGATACAGATAATATAGATGGATTTGAAAGTGTTGAGTTGAAGTTTGGAAATAAGAATTTCAGCAGTAGAATCTACAGGTGGTTTAAGGTCATATGTGGTGATCTATAGACCTGATTTAAATAGGATAGCAATTCCCCCGCCCTTCTTTGCTACACGGTCAGATCTAAAAATATTATATCTGGGTGGGGTGATTTCATTGTCGTTAGTTACAGGCTTTAACCAGGTTTCTGTTAAACAAAGAATGTCGAAAGAGTAGACTTCTAAGAGAGCATGGAGTTGTGAGACTTTATTATTAATGCTACGTATGCTGAGGTGGGCTATGAAGAGAGAGTTTGTTGGTTGAGTAAGGGAATGAGTGTTGAATTGATTGGGATTGTGGAGTTGTGTGGTATGAAGTGTTATTGGGCCAGGATTTGGGTGGATATCTCCATCTTTTAATGAGAGGAGTTGTAAAAGAAAGGCTGGAGTTGGGAATCTTCTGTATAGATGTGGAGATTTTCTGGGATTATGATTGTAGTACCTAATGTGGAGTGTTCTATGAAATCTTGACAGTAGATAGCTGGGTGTAGATGTTATGTTTACATGTTTTGTAAGTGCTGGTAGGGAAGAAGAGGAAGTTACCTTATTGAGGTTATGAAGGTGTGGATATAATGAGTGTTCATAGGAGGTAAGTATGTAGGCTAAAAGTAATGGTGGTAGAATAAGTGGTAGAAGTAACAGGTGAATGTGTAAGTGTGTTCGGACTGATAGTTTATACATTTGGATGGATTATTAGTTAGGTGTCTTGTTGTAGGTATGGGTGTATGGTAGTTGTGGATAGGGAAGAACAAAAGGATTACAAATATAAATGAATATTATTAAGAGAGAAATTCAAGGGAGTATTATATACAGCTGTATCTGTATTATATCATCACCAAGGGATTGCTAAAGAAATTATAGCTAGAATGTTGACAGTGTGTTATAACACAGGAAGAGCTGGTTTTCTGGGCAGGAGACTGGAATATAGTATTTTGCACTGGTAAGGTGCACACTAGTCCTAAAGCTCATAGAATATGCATTACAGCAATTTATTTATAAGTAAGCTACACTAACAGGAATGCCAGATGCACATATGGCATCCAGACACACATAAGGCAATAAGACCTCCTAGAGATACTTACACGTTTCCCATACAAATCAAGTCAAAGTCAAGTCAAAGAAAACTTTATTGTCATTCAGAACTACACAGCAGTGTAGGTGAACAAAATTGCAATGCTTCGTCCTCAATGCAGGAAACAGTTGCACATACAGACAGAGAAAAAAATAATAAAATACAGTAGAATTTTAATAAGTAGCAATTTCCACTGTTTCACAGTGAACAGCTGTGGCTCCACTACACGAATTCTGATTGGTTTGTATACCACAATTACTCCCAATCAGCATTGCGGTATATAAACCAATGCATAACTGTGCCGCCCTTCCACATTACACAGCATTGGCTGTGCTCCACAGTTTTTGATTGGCTCGTAGACCGCATTTACAGCCAATCATGAATGTGGTCTACGAGCTAACCAAGTAAGCTTCTCAGGGGGATGGATGCCAATGAAAGCTCCTCAATACAAACCAATCGCGTTCCGGGATGCCTTTTCAGGCCAAAATAATGGCTTGAAAAGGCTTCCAGGAATCAGGGATTTTACTTTTTGCAAGTTGCTTGCAACAACAACTTGGAAGAACTCTGAAGACCGGGAACTTTGGCATTGGGGAAAAGGAAGGAGTGGCTGTGGTGAAGACTTCGGTACTTGGAAGCCAGCCTGCTAGGAAAGGAGTTAGTGAGCTGAATGGACTTCAGATTCAGGGATCGTGCATGCTGCTGCTTTGGTGGAGTGAGACCGGTCAGAAGGCTGATGTTTATTTTGCTGCCTGCTGGATCATCGTTTGTGCCGTGGACTGTATTAAGCTGCTGGTGCTGTTTACATATGTAGAGGTAAGTGACTGTTTTATCTGCAATGGTTAAGGTTAATGTTAATGGTTAAGGTTAATGGTTAGGCAAGTATTTCCGTATCCTTAAAACTGTTCTGCTAGCACAGATCCTGTTATTGTAGCAATTTTCTAAGTTTATAAGAGCAATATTGAGTATCTCTGGGCTGCTTGTCCCCTAGTATATATAATACTGTTAATTAAGCAACTTTCTGAGTTTTATAAGAGGAATATTTAAAATGTCTCTGTGTTTGTCTTGCTTGTCCCACTAGTGCATCTGTAAATGTAATTGCCATTTTTTAGAGAAACTGTATGCCAAGTTAGGTCCTTGTTATTCTAGCAACTCATTTACAAGAGCAATATTTAAAGTGTTTCTGTTTGTGCTGCTTGTCCCCCTCGGACATCGTTAAAAGTAATTGCCATTTGTTTTGCATTAACTGTATGCCAAGTCAGGTCCTGTTATTCTAGCAACTTTCTAAGTTTATAAGAACAATATTTAGTGTCTGTTTGTGCTTGTCCCCTAGTATATTTCTGAAAGTAAAAGCCAATTTTTTGCAGAAACTGTATGCCAAGAGTTTATGAGAGCATAATTTTTAAGTTTATCAGAGAAATATTTAAAGAGTCTCTGTTTTTGTGCTGCTTGTCCCCCTAGTAGGTTTGGCAGGGCTTTGTCCAGATTTCTTGTACTAAGAGGTTGAGAGGTATGTCAGAATGGATGTCAGAAGTGAGTTATTTATAGTAATGAGATGATTTAAAGTATTCGGTTTTGTTTTCTGGAAGAACTTTAGAGTGTAACTTGATTGTGCATTCTTTGGTCATAACTGTTCTAAGGCATGATGTCGGTACATTCTTGTAAAAGTACAGAAGGCCCTGGTTTCAAGTACCCTTTTTAGGCACCTTTGCCAGGCCCAGAACTGGCAGTAGGATAGGGGTAGAACACATCTAAAGTGATGTATGTAAAATGCAGGTAGTGTGTGTGTGTGTGTGTGTGTGTGTGTGTGTGTGTGTGTGTGTGTGTGTGTGTGTGTGTGTGTGTGTGTGTGTGTGTGTTGCAAGTGCATTTATTAAGTACCATGCTCCATGGCAATAAGTCTGCATCTGACATATGACAGGATGCTATTTAACTTGGCCTAACTAAAATAATTTGTATGACTTGTAATGTCTGTGTAGGAAATGTAGTAAATTTTATTTTTATTTTTGTAAAATGCTGTTTTATTTACTTATGGTGTGGTTATGGTATTGCAGATAAATAAAGGTTTTGGATCTGAGAAGTGTGTCTTATTAAATTTTAAATATGTTCTATCATGCTCCATGGCAAAGGCACGTTTCGCGCAGTGCGAAAATAGGGTGTTCCACATTTTGACCATTTGTCACACATTGTTAGGGTCTGTGTTCCACATTGGCCTCTTAACAGGTTCAGACCTATGCTCAGCAATCTGACTGTTAATCAGCATATGTTACTAAGTGCACTGACTGTCAGAAGGTTAGCTCATATCTACATTTCATTGTCTGATTTGAAACAAACAGGTTTTGTACCAATGACAACTTTTTTTAAAACAAATATGTTTCTAGAAGAGGCCAATAAAAATCAAATAAAGCATTTTTGATTGGAGCTTTGGCTGCCAGAAAGGTATTTGACAGGATTTGTTGGCAGTATTCATTTAAAGCACTAGAAGCTGCGGTGGTGGTGCTGCGGTAGCGTTGTCGCCTAACAGTAAGACGTTGTCCTGTTCGATTCTCAGCTAAAGCGTCTTCTGTGTGGAGACATGCGTGAATGGGCGTACCTTCGTTGAAGGTTGTGTGTCAGGCCTGGCAAGTCGGTATGTAAAAATCTACTGCCAATCATTAGCGGACCGGAGTTCCGCTGTGGTGACCCCTAACCGGGAAAAGCCGAAAGATACAATAACATACAACAACATTCATTTAAAGCACTAGGAGCAATGAGTTTGCCTGAGATGGGTGCATTTAATAAAATCTTTGCAATATAATATAATATATATATAATATAATAAAATCTTTGCAATATAACGCCTCAGCACAAGACTTTTCAAAAGTTTTCAGCTAAGGACAGGCATTAGACAGGGGTGTTTTTCCCCTCTTTTTGTCATGCAGCTTGAAAAGAAATAAGTAAACAGTTATGAGCTGCATACATTTGCTCATAAGTTGTCACTGTACAAAGACAATTTGTTTCTTTATTTAACAGCTCCTGAAAATGACTTGGAACGAATGCTTCAGGATTTTGGTTGATACGGTAGAAATGCTGGATCTAAGACAAACACAAAAGACTAATGCCAGAATTCTTTTAAATACACCAACAAAATATGTGGGTTTGGAAAGTGTTATTCTAGCCCTCAGACATGCTTCAAAAGCACAGACATTTAAATTCCTTTGGCTAAAAATTCATCTTTAAGTATTTTTATACTCCTGCAAGATTTCCTATTTTACACTCCCACAAGACTCCCTAGAATGTAAGCAAATGATACGCATTTATATTACCTCGTCGAAATTTTACTGCATCGAAGCAATAAATGTCGAACACAATTGATCGATGCAGTAAAATATCGAACAAGGATAAAAAAACAAACAAAAAACAAAACAAAAAAAACTAAAGGGTGTAGGCAGGGGGGCAAGCCCCCCTGCACCCCACACCCCCCGCTACTTAAATATACCAACGCCGAGACCACACTACATTGAGGTAAATGTAAATCTCCCTCTATGGAGATTTCCATTTACCTGGCCGATATTATTCGCTTTCGATATTGTCGTGTCGACAATATCAGATTCGATATTGACAGCTTGTGACAATATAATATAGAACCAATGTTACACCCATTTGTTGGAGGTGTGATACAGGTTTAGTATGGGATTTTATACATACCTTTTGACAATTTCCTAAATTAGACTAATTTAAGGGGGAAATACAGAACTTTAGTAATGTTACTTGGCCTACAAAAGTGGTAATCACAATATTTCTGATGACAATTAGTTTAGATAAAATTGAGGGAATATAAAGGACAAGGGCTTTGCTGGATTTGTTATTCAAAGCCATGAAGAAGTCATCAGAAAGTGTGTGTAGGGGGAGGGGCACTGACACAAAAAAAGAGGACAAATTATGAAATCGATAAAAAAGGGTATATTCCATCATCAAATATCAGGATACAAGGAAGGAAAAAAATGGCTGAAAGGTTGAAATGGTTGCCTTGGAAATTACAGGTGGAAGGGTCATCTGAGTCATAGATAACTTTAAGGTTATTATATACTACATTGTGAACGTTTTCTTTTCTATTTCCTTATTTTTTAAGATTCTGATGTAATATAATATAAAATCTGTATGGCAAATAAGTGTAAGCTATTAGAATATCCAGCATATTCCAAACAGGTGTCAGTATCCAGTAGGTACCAGTCAGTACAATTGCACCTCTCTCCATACTTCCATTCTCACCAACACCCTCCAAACCTTTACAAAACAGGCCTCCTTAATTTATTATTTTATTATTTAATTTATTTTACATTTGTTGACTGGGTTTATCCGGCTGAGCTGATAGTCCTTTCGCAGCGATGGCCTGGGGAGAAAAGCTCCACAAAATTACAATAAAATTGTAAGTGAAAATAGTATTAGAAACACACATTAACATTTTCAAGTTGGATCACTAAAAGCAGTAAAAAATATTTAAAGAGCTTAAGTTGTCCTTTAACTTAAGATAAGTACAAAAAGAGTAAGCAGAGCTTGTAAGTACAGCCAGTGTAGTTAGAGTTAGTGAGGATTATACAGGTAGTATATAAGCAGAAATATTTTTAAGATTGAGTAACAGGTAATTACCTAGATAAGATGACTAGGACAACAGCTGACGCATAACAGAAAATACCAGTGAGGGCAGAGAGCCAGCTATGTAGGAGAGGGAGACAGTTTATGGAGGGGTAAGTACAGTGGCACAACCAGCAACTTTTTAGGTAGTCTTTTATAGCTGATGTAATGTCTGAGTTGTTTGAGTGTTCCGATTTCCAATGGGAGTTTGTTCCAAGAAATGGTAAGGTAGTAGCTGTAAAGGTTCTGAAAAGTTTTGCTCTTAGGTTTATAGATTTGTAATAAGTCTTGGTCTGAACTACAGAGAATACTAGAAGGAGTATAGAAAGAGATTAGAGAAGACAAATTGGGACAGAAGGATGGTTAGTACAAAAAGGAGCTGAAGCTGAGAGAGGAGAAGCAGGTGGGGGAATTCTAGCCAGTTTAAGTATTTTAAAGAGATACAGTGGTGAGATCTATAGCTTTGACTTGCAGCAAATCTGGCCAGTTTGTTACATGTAGTTTCAAGCTTAGTTAGGAGAGAGAGCTTTGGAGGTTAGTGAGGATTTGAGATTTGTACAACAGGCTTGGTAGGAGATAGGCATGAGAGAGGGAGACTTTAGCTTTGTTAGGCAGGAACTTTTTATTTCAATATAAGAGGCCAAGTTTTTTATGGGTTTTCTTAATGCAAGTGTCAACATGCAAATCAAATTTCAGTTGGTCATCTACCATGACCCCTAGACATTTTATGTTAGATTCAGCTATGATAGGTGTTTTATTTAGAGAATGGATAAAAAAAGTTGATTTAAGGTGGTTTAGGTTTTTGGGAAGAAAAAGTAAAAGTTTGCTCTTTTTAGGATTCAGAATTAGCTGGTTGTTAGAGAGCCAGGTTTCAACAGAGTTGAAGGATTTCTGAGTAATAGAATTTAAGTCAGAGAGGGTGTCAGCAATCGTGGTGACTGTAGAATCATCAGCATACTACACAGGGGATGACTGAGGGCAGGAGGTATGAAGTAGATTAGTAAAGATATCAAAGAGTAGTAGACTAAAAATAGATCCTTGGGGATCACCAACTTTGATAGGGAGAGGAGGTGAAAGAGCAGAGAGCTATTTTACCAATTGTAGTCGATCTGTGAGGTAACTAGTAAACCAGGCCATGTTAGAGGTGGAAAAGTTAAGGTTAGTGAGTTTGTCCAGAAGAAAGGAGTGAGACTGTACCAAATGCTTTAGAGAGATCTAAGAATAAACATGACACTAGTATACTGTTATATCTGGCCAGAGAAATAGTGTTAATAAGAGACAGGAGGGCAGTAGTTGTGCTATGTTTTGGACGAAAGCCATGTTGTGTGGGAGTGACCAGATTTTCTTGAATTAAGTGTCCCAGTTCGGGTTTGTGAAAGGTAGATCATGCCTCCTGAACCTGATCGACTTCTTTGAGGCAGTCAACAAAGCCGTAGATGAGGGTAAAGTGGTTCACACAGCCTATCTTGACCTCGCTAAGGCTTTCGACACCATCCTCCATTCTGGAATTATAGCTAAACTCAATAAACTAGGCATAAATCCCTACGTCACCAGATGGGTTGCCAACTGGCTCACTGACAGAACCCACACTGTAAAAGTTGCAGACTCCAAATCTGACCTCAAACCGGTGACAAGAGGAGTACCACAGGGTTCCGTCCTGGGGCCGCTCCTGTTTGGTATCTACTTCTCTGAAGTACAGGCTAACACAGAAGGCCTCTGGCTAACGAAGTTCGCAGATGACTGCAAACTAGGAGCCGTAGTCAAGTCCCTAAAGGATGTGAACATCTTACAGAAGGGCCTCTCTGAGACAGATGCCTGGTGTCAGAGCCAAGGCCTCAGGTTCAATGCCAGAAAGTGCAGTGTCATCCCCTTTGGTAAAAACTCTGTACCTATGAACTACCACATAGGCAGCAATCTACTTAACACCGAATGCGTGATAAGAGACCTTGGGACCCAGGTGGACAGTAGTCTCTCCTTTGATAGTCACATCGCCACAGTAGTCAGGAAGTCCTTCTACATGGCACACCTCATCATAAAAGGGTTCTCGTCCAGGAAAAAAGAGGTCATCGTTACCCCCTACTCATCACTCATTAAACCCATTATAGAGTACAACGCCCCTTTTGGAATGTACCTCACAAGACATCTGCAGCAGCTGGAAAGGCCACAGAAGTACCTCACAAAGAGGATTACTGGACTCAAACAAATGCCCTACACTGACCACCTCAAAAAACTCCAGCTTTACTCCGTAGCATATCGCCTACTCAGAGGTGATCTCTGCCTAACATATAAAGCTATGTCAAACCCAGAGCTGTTGGACATGCTACACCTAAAGAAATCCCAATCCCTCCGAGCTACACGCTCTAGGGACCTAAACCTTGTCACCACAATAAACAGGACATGCTGGAGGGATAGATTCCTATCTCAGAGACTTCCCATACTCTGGAACAGGCTACCCATCTATGTCAAGAAACGTTCTTCATTAGCACTCTTCAAGAAAAATCTTGATGAGTGGATGGGAAATAGGAAATACACCCCGGGGATCACTTCTGTGTCTCTGCTCGTCAGTGGCACAGGAAAATAACTTTCTTGGGTGGCGTAAGCCAGGGAACCTTGTTGGCTAGGCTTGCATAGGCCCTTGGGCCAATAGCCTAGTACCTACCTATGAACCTATGAACCTATGACTTGCTTATGCACACATTTTTCCCATATTTTTGAGAGAGGTGACAGGATGGCAATAGGTCTGAAACTGGAGATTTCTATGGAGCTGCCTCCTTTGTGTATGGGTAGGGTATAGAATTCTTTCCAGATAGAGGGAACTTTTGATTCAGAGCTAGAATAGTTTATCAGTATAGAGACTGGAAGAGCTAGAGTGTCAGCTGCTACCTGAAGGAAGTAGGGAGGTATACTATCAACAGATCTAGAACAGGGTTTTAGTTTGTGAAGTAGATATTTAATGTAGCTGGTAGGAATTGGTTTAAGGGAAAATTTGTTAGTAGAATTCTGTCTAGAAGAGGGGTCAGGTGGATTTGTAGTGCTAGAATTAGAGGGAACAGTACTTATCAACTTAATAATGGATTCAGTGAAGTAGGAATTGAAGGTAGAGGCCATTTCTAGGGGTGTAGTTGTTGGGCAGGAATTAGGAGATGAAGGGTTACCAAGATGTAGTACTTGATTTACTTAGTATCAGAATTTCTTGAGATTTGATCTTTGTGAAGTAGGTGGGTTACTATAGAAATCTTTTTGTTTTTGTTGACATGCTTTTTTGTCAGGTTGCTGAGTTCTTTACATTTTTGTAAGTGGATGAAGAGCTTAGTTTTTACCCAAGTTTCCTACATTCTATCTCTTGTTTTCATTAAGGTGCTGGTAACATTAGTTAACCAGGGGGATATGTTATCTTTCATACGTACTGTGTGCAGGGGTGCCAATGAGTTAATATTTAGGCTGAGTTGAATGAGTGTACTGCTTCATCTAGAGGGATATGGATAAGAAAAGACCAGTTTATTTTGACGAGGAGGGTATTAAAGGTTTCTGGGTGGAAGTTTGATAGCTTGCAATATTCAATGTAACTATGTGGTCTAGAGAAATGTGAAGAGAGTCTTAGAACTTTTATTGGGGAGTGATTGCTTAGGGAGTCAGGTAAAGTTTCATGGCTGTGATATTTACTTGGGTCTGACACTAATATACAGTCAATAAGTAAGCCAGAGTTGGGAGATTTATTAGCATGGGTGGATGTGGAGATAAGTTGAGTAAAGACATGCAAGATAGTACACAAGGTAGAGTTAGGTGATCAGAGGAATAGCCAATTTATACTGATGTCCGCTAGGAGGATAATTTCAGTGTGTATGTGCTGTGTAAGCCAGTAGAGAATATGTTCCAGTAGGGAAATGTTATTGCCAGGGGATATATAAATGGCTGCTACAGTAACTGTAACATGATTATTATGTTTAAGGTTAGTAATCAGGAGTTCAGCAGGTATAAACGATGGGATTGGTTTATCTAGTTATGTGAGTGTAAGGTGGTTGAAGTAGGCAATGGATACTCCTCTGCCTTTTTTATTTTGATGATCTAATCAAAGTATATTATACCCTGGAGAGAGAGAAAGTCATTATCAGAGTTATGTGGTTTTAGCTGTGTTTCAGTGAGGGTAATAATGTCTGGGGAGTGAGTTGACATCCAGGCAAGGAATTCACTAACTTTACTTAGCACACTTCTAATATTCATTGAGAAAAAAGATATATGATTTTTGGAGAGAATTTGGCGTCCAGTAACTGGGTCAGTTGAATTGTTGACAGCGGAGAGAGAGTTTGGGCCTGGATTTGGATGACTATAGCCTGATAGTAGTAGACTTTTAGGGAGGATGTTTGCATTATAGAGACAGAGGTAGTGGATGAAGTACTTTGTTTTGCTTTTTTTGAAAGATTTGTAGGGGAAGGGAGAATTTTGAATTTGGGTAGGAGAATATTTGTAAGAAAGATGGAAGGGGAGACTTCAAATGAGTGATGAGGTTGTGTAAAGGCATTTGGGTGAGTGAATGTTGGAGAAGGATTTTTTAGTGTTAGTTGGATATTACAGGAGGTGAGAAAGTAAAGTAGAAGTAAAGGAGGCATGTAGAGGAATCATGGCATTTGGGGGTGGAGCCTAGATGGCCAACTGAGAGTACTGAATTTTGAGAGCTCCATAAACTAGTATAATATAGGAAAATTTTGTTATTTGCAAGTTTAAAATGTCAGAAATCTATAGATAAACTACTAAACTACATAAATATCAGTTTTGGTGGAGATATACAAAAATTTCCTGTCAAGTAACTTGGAGATATATTGAGTCACTGAATATGAACAACTCAAGAAATTCTCATCCAGATGCTGCTTTGAAAAAAGAACTGCAATTGATGACATCTACCTTACAGGAACTATCTTTGAAGTTGGATGGCTTTAAAAATGACTTAGAAAACATCAAGTTAAATTCTTAAAAACAGACTGATACTCTTAAGGAACTATTACAACAACACCATACAGAAATAACAAATATAGAGACTTCTCTAAATGACATTGATAGAAGACTCAAAGAGGAAGAATTCCAAAAAGAATTTCTGCTTAAACAGAATACATGGTTGCTTAATAAATAGATGACTTAGAAAACAGGGAAAGGAGAAACAACATAAGGATCTTTGGTCTGCCTGAAAACACTGAAGAAGAAGACATTACTTCATTCTTAAAAACCTGGACTCCTGAATTTTTAGACATGAAAGAGGGACTTATATTTGGAACTGAAAGGGTGCATAGAGCACTGAGGAAACCTGCTTCTAACTCAACAAATACTCCACCTAGACAGTACAGTTGTGTACACTTGCCATAAATGTAGATGGTTGAGTGTATTCACTGTTGCAGTCATCACATTTGGCTTATCTCTGCCAGGGTAGCCCTCAGTCGGCCCAAATACCAGAGGCTTAGTATTTCTGCGTCGGTTGCTGTCTCTCCAGGACTGAGGTCAGGGCATCAGTGGTATAAAAACAGGCAGCCGACGCCATTACATCAGTTTTTCTTGCCCTGTCAGGAGTCCCCAATAAGGAGCTAGGTTATGGTGGAAGAACACCACCAGTAGAAAGTAAATACCAAAAATTCTTTGTAAGGAGGGAGAGAGAGAGAGAGAAAGAGAGAGACAAGGGGGATGAAGGAAGGGAAACCAGGACTGCAACAGTGAATACACTCGAACATCTACATTTATTGTAAGTGTACACAACTGTACTATGTTCTTCGTGTTTCACTGTTGCAGTCATCACATTTGGGTTGATTCCAAAAGCTGAAGAAAAGGGTGGAGGTAGTCAAGAAGACTTGGGGCTGGCTAGGATGCCATGCAAGACTGCAGTGGCAAAGCCTGCCCTGGATTTGGAGAAGATAGGCAGGTGATAATGCTTGGTGAAGGTACGAACAGATGTCCATGTTGCAGCCTCCAGGATGTCACTGGTGGGGACTCCTCTGAGAAAAGCTGCAGAGGTGGATGTTGCTCTGGTGGAATGTGTCCTGACTCCCTTGGAGGTAGGTTTTCCGTGCTGTTTGTAGCAGAAATGGATGCAATGTGCTATCCATTTGGAAATTGTTTGTTTGGATATGGCCTTGCCCTCTGCTCCTGCAGCGAAGCTGACTAGGAATTGATCAGTTTTTCTAAAAGATTTAGTCCTGTCTAGGTAGAATCTGAGCTGTCTGTGCACATCTAGAGAGTGCAGAATCCTTTCCCCCTTGTTTTGTGGGTTTGGGAAAAAGGTGGGCAAATGAATGGATTGGTTGAGAGCCACACTGGACACTTTTGGCATGAGGGATGAGTTAGTCCTGAGGGAGACCCTGTCAGCATGGAAAATGATGAATGGCTCTACAGCCATAAGAGCTTGTAGCTCTGATACTCTTCTAGCTGAAGTGATGGCCAGAAACAAGGCTGTCTTCCAAGAGACACATTTTTAACTCTGCTGAAGCTGCAGGTTCAAGGGGGTCAGGCTGAGCTTTTCCAACACAAAGTTTAGGTCCCAAGCTGGGGTAGGAACTCTTCTGGGTGGCCTCAAGTTGTCAGCCCCTCTTAGGAACTGTTTGATGAGAGGGTGCGAGAAAAGAGGTGGCTCTGTGCTGAAATGAGCAGAGATGGCAGAGGCAAGAATTTTAACAGAAGAGAAGGAGAGACCCTTGTGTAGTAGGTCTGCCAGGTAGTCCAGGATGAGTTCCGGCGCCCTTAGCCTGGATCCAGGTGCAAAACTTTTTCCACTTGTCAGCATAAGACTTTCTAGTGCTACGGCGTCTGGCCTCACGAATAACATCTAGAACTTGTTTGTTTAGACTGGCAGCTTGAGGAGAGGTCAGGGAATAAGCTAGGCTGCCAGATTGAGGGTCTGCAATTGGAGATGCATGAATTCTTCATTCCTCTGGGTCAGGAGTGTTGGGATCTGAGGTAGGTGCCATGGTGGCAAGGATGACAGGCTGCGCAGCAGTGGGTACCAATGCTGTTGTGGCCAGTCTGGGGCAATCAGGACTGTCCTCAGTTTTTCCTCCTTTATTTTGAGCAGTACCCTTGAAATGAGTGGTAGAGGGGGAAATGCATAGACCAAGAGGTTTACCCACTGGAAGGATAGAGCATCCACTTTCCAGGCCTTGCTGTGAGGTTCCCTGGTGCAGAATTTGCTGAGCTGATGATTGAAGTGGCAGGCAAAGAGGTCTACCTTCGGGGTGCCCCATTTCTGGGTTACAAGGGTGAAGGTTCTTTGGTCTAGCTGCCACACATGTGGGTCTAAGCAGGTTTCTGCTTAGGTTGTCTGCCAGAGAGTTTAGAGAACCTGGCAGGAATTGTGCTAACAGGTGTAGTTGCATGGCTGAGGCCGTGTGTCAAAGGGTCATGGCGAGCCTGCACAGAGGATAATAGTGAGTCCCTCCCTGCTTGTTAATGTACCACATCACTGTGGTGTTATCTGTTTGATCAGTAGAGGCCCCGGGATGAGTAGGGGTCTGAAAGCTGTCAAGGCATGCTGAACAGCTAACATCTCTTTTTGGTTGATGTGAATGAATACTATAATAGTGCTTTAATGCACTATAAACGTTTTGTAGATGACACAGTATTATTGTGGAGAGGTAGCAAGGAGGTATTGGAGCTATTTGTTGAACATCTACAAAATATTACCAGCTTCCTTATGTTTGAAATATCTTGTTCAGTAGAGGAAATCACTTTCTTGGATGTTAAACTGATGAATATTAATGGTAAAATTCATACATCTATATATATAGCAAAGAGGTACAAGCAACTAGATATGTACATAATTCCTGTATGCACCCCACTCATGTTTATAAGGGTGTAGTAAGAAGTCAATTCTTGACAGCCAGTAGGCTAAACACCACTGAAGAAGGGTTTGCAGCTGAAATTAGTACTATGACACAGGACTTTTTGGCAAGAGATTATAGTAGAGATTTATTAACTAAGAATGTAGAATATGTTAAATCTGAAAGGCCTAGTGTGACTAAACCATATTTACTTAGAGAAGGCAATAATGCCCAGAAGCTGGGTTTAATAAATTAGGATATATGATGAAGTACAACAGACATTCTAGGCAGATTCAGTCCATAATTAAAAGAAATTGGACTGTTCTTAGTTCTGATGTTAATGTTAGGGAAATAGTAGGAGAAAAGCCTTATTTTGTATATAAGAAAGAGAAGAACCTCAAACAACTTCTTTGCTATAAAGATTTTGGTAAAAATGAAGAATTACATAGATTTAATAAGAGGACAGTCCCCTGTTATAACTGCACCTTTTGTAAGTCCATTAATATGGAAACAGGATTTATACATCCTATAATATAAGTTAATTTTATTTTTAAGGCATTTGGGACGTGCAGTAGTGAAAATTTAGTTTACTTGGCTAACTGTGAAAAATGTTTGTGTTTTTACATTGGAAAAACTGTAAATTCAAGGAGAGAATTGCATCCCACATCCCACTTATCTGATATAAAAAGGGGGTTTAGAAAATGCACTTATTAAGCATATCTTACATTGTGGAAATGAACATACATTTAAATTTAGGATACTGCAGAGAGTTTGCAAAAACAAGAGGGGGGGGGGGCATTGTGAATGCCACAGAGAGAGCAGAATACAAATCAATAAAGTTTTTAGATCTGATGTCTATCCAGGGCTTAATAAAACTAATAGTATTAAACCCATTTTGAAATTAAGACAAGCATATGTTAGAGTATTACAGTTGTCCTGTGGAGCTTTTTAGGCAGTAATTTAATTTGTTAAGTTGATCATTGTTTTTAATGAAGTTTTTTAGTGAACTAGGCTTAGTCAACTATATTAATTTTGTAAATTGTATAATTATATAATGTGTTTATGAGATATGTTATGTGATTGGCTGGTGATCTATATTTATTCTGTGGTTTTAATGTACTGATTCATTCTTAAATAAGAGTTTCAACTCGAAAGCTTGAAGTAATAAACCTTGTTTTACATGGATGGTCGTGCTGTGCCTTTTTGTTACTGGATTTAATTTTTTGGTTGATGTGCAGATGTATTTGATTTGGGCTCCATTGGCCCTGAATGCACCTGCCATCCAGGTGTGCACCCCAGGCATAGTGTAATGCATCTCTGGGTGGAGTGGGGTTGTGAGAAGGGAAGTCCCTTGCTGTGGTAGCATGCTGCTGCCCACTAAAGAAAATCTTTCCTTAGACAAGGTATCATTAGTATAAGAGTTTCCAGGTCTTGAGAGGGCTGACACCAAAGGCTTTTTAGGTACCACTGTAGTTTCCTCATATGCAGTCTGGCAAATGGAATGAGTAGAATGCAAGAGGTCATGAACCCTACAGCTTGCAAGATTTTCCTTGCAGATAACTAGGTCCTGGTGGCTAGTTGAGAGAAGTAGATTGTCAGATAGGTTTGTTTTTTCTGGTGTAAGGAATACAATCTGGGATGCTGTGTCCAGGCTTGCTCCCAGTAATACAATTTTTTGTGTGGGTACTAGTTTTGATTTCTTTTCATTGATAGTATACCCCAGGGAGGTCAGTAGGTCCTTCACAAAGGGCAGGTGCTTTAGCAGCTTTTTCTGACTGTCTGCTGAATCAGGCAGCTGTCTAAGTATGGGTAAATTTGAATATTTTGTCTGCAAAAAGCAATGGCAGGAGCTAGACATTTTGTGAAAATTCTGGAAGCAGTGGATAAGCCAAAGGGAAGCGTAGAGAACTGAAAGTGCAGTGATCCTGCTCTGAAATGTAGGTATTTCCTGCATGATTCCCTGACTGGGATGTGTAGGTAGGCCTCTTTTAGGTCTAGGGTGGCTAACCAAGCATCATTGGAAAGCATAGGAAGAAGCTGCTGGAGGGTGAGCATTTTGAATTTTGGTATCACCAGAAAGGTGTTTAAAATGGATAGGTTGAGGATGGGGTGCCATGTGCCCTGTTTTCTGGGTACCAGGAAGAGTCTGGAGTAGAAAACTTGGCCTATCTGTTCTGCAAGAACATACTCTATTGCCCTCATAGAGAGGAGGGAAAGGACTTGCTTTTTGGCCTCTGCCCACTGGTTTGGGGGAAGATCTGGGAACCCTTTTGGGGTTGGCAGAGTGTGAAAATAAAATCTGTATCCCTGGGACACTATGTTGACCCAGTGGTCATTGCTAATGGTGGCCCAGTTGCTTGAGTGAAAGGAGAGTTTTCCTCCTAGGGGCAAGTGCAGGTGGGCAGAGGGGAGGGGGTGGAAGTGTAAAGTCATTGTGAGCTCTTACCATAAGGAGGTGGCTTTGCACTCCCTGGTTTTGAAGAGGAAGAACTTCATTGCTTAGATCTCTGCATTCACTGGGGCTGTTGTCTGGGGGGCCTGCTTCCCCTGGGTCTGGGCTGAGCTGACCTGGGGGGGCAGGAAAGGACCAGTGCTTGGAGGGGCAATGCCTACTGAACCTCGGTGGCTGGACCTGTGAGAAGTCTAACTGTCTGCATAGATTTAGCTTTTTCTTCCATCTTTTTTAGGACCTCTTCTGCCTTGGTGCCAAATAAGTTGTCTTTGTGCAAAGTGCATCTAATAATTTGGATTTATCATGGTCTGGCAAGGTCTGTTCCTTAAGCCAAGCATGTCTTCCAATTACAGAACCAGTGACTGCTGCCCTGCTAGATGCTTCTAGGGCGTCAAAACCACATTGTAAAGTGTGCTTAGTTACTTGACTTGCAGAATGCATTAACTCTTGTAACTCTTTATTTTCTGCACAAGTAAGGAAAGAAGATATTTTTTGTTTGAGGAGTTCCATGGTATGTTGCTGTTATTTCAGTATATGGAACTGACAATTTAATGCTCTAATAGCAAGAGTAGAAGAGGTGTATATTTTTTTACCCCATCTGTCTAATGCTCGGGAATCCCTATCTGAGGGGGTGGGATTCTTAGCTGAAGTTGCTTTGATTCCTTTAGGTCCTTGACAGATGACCTTGGGGTCAGCAGTAGGATTTTTGAAAAGAAATTTGTGAGAGTCAGGGACTCTATAGTACCTATCAGGTTTCCTGGGAGCAGGAGGAAGGGTGTCAGGGGTCAGACTAGATTTCATAAAAACATCATCCACAACATCCAGGACAGGACGAATGGCCAGAGGTCTGTGCTGTGGAAGTTGTAATAATTCCTTGTGTCTCTTTTTTGACTGAGGACATATGTAGGGTTTCCCCAAAGGAAAAGTTCTCGGGTGGAGAGGCTGAAGAGATGGATTCCTCTGCATCAGAATCCTCATAAGCAGAGAGGGGTTGCATATCTTCATATTCAGATGCAACAGAGTCATTGGACACCTGTTCAGATAAAACTACTGGGGACAAGTCTCTTTCTTTTGGAAGGGGTAGCTTGGCTTCCCCTGATAAGTATTATAAGGTCTTCCGCCATTTTAAACATCTGAGACTGAGGCAAGGAAGCAGGGGCCTGAGCTTGGGTCGTCGTTTTTTTGGGTGTGGTTTGTACTCTGGGCCTTAGAAACTTGGTTGCTTTCAAAAGAACTGTAGACGCGAAAGAAGTCATCGGTCTGTACTGAGCATCTGTAGTGAGAAATACTTCCTCAGAAGCCGCTGCCTGTTCAGGGCCTCCAGACCCATCCAAGGTAGAGACATCCGCAGGATCCTTAGTTGAACAAGAGTCTCGCGGCATACCGGACTCTGAAAGGGTCTCAGTAGCGGCCTGCGAATCCACAGAAGTAGGCATCAGGGGCTGCAAAAGCACCTCACTGAGGACCAGAGAACTGCCAACTAGCTTAACAGAAGCGTCATTGGCAGTTTTGGACCTGTACAGTCTGTCTCTGTCTTTATCCTTACGTTTTTTCAGAAGAACAGTTGTCAGATGGCTTTCCGAAGCCATATCAGAAGTCGAGGACAGAGCGAAAATATCTAGCTAAATTAAGGTCCCGACAATATATAGTTCTGGCGTTGAACAAAGCACAAAAGCGACAGCGGGGGACGTCGTGGTCTGGACCTAAACAAGTGATGCAGTAGGAATGAAAGTCTCGGTGTGGTATTTGCTTTCCACAGGCAAGACAATTGTTAACTTTTTCTGACATTGGTTAGAGCAAGAAAAAAGGATCCCCAATGGGGTACTTTGCTTTAGAAGACTTCAACTTCAATTCGGAACGAAAAACTCAGGTAGCGGCCGACCGGCACTCGTGCGAACTGCTTCTGCTTTGGGCTCCTCGGCAAGAAAGACTGATGTAATGGCATAGGCTGCCTGTTTTTATACCACTGATGACCTGAGGTCAGTCCTAGAGTTACAGCAACTGACACAGAAATACTACGCCTCTGGTATTCCGGCCGACTGACGGCTACCCTGGCAGGGATAACCTAAGTGTGATGACTGCAACAGTGAAACATGAAGAAAATCCATAGTTAAAAAAATTCTTTCATTTGTGGACAAGAAACTAAAATTAAAATCTGCTTGGAGAAAATCGCCCTTAAAATACAATCAAAGCCTGATAAGGTTTGACAATGACTATTCTTCCAGAATACTAGAACAAAGGAAAAAAGTCTGGCCAATAATAAAACTGTTGAAACAAAACATTAAAGCACAGCTGGCCTTTCCAGCCAAGATAAAAATATTTTTTGCCAATGAGATGAGAACCTTTAATGAATTAGAAGAAGCTACTATATTCATCAGAAAAAACAACAGCGTCTATCCCAGAAGAAATGGAATGGTTGGCCCCTACTCTTAAAAGAATAAAAGAAACAAATCCTTCAACTAATGCTAGAAAGAAGAAACAAAAAACTGATTCCAAGATAGCTGTCCCAAAAAAATAACTCTTAAAAGTCGTGTACACTTACCATAAATGTAGATGTTCTAGTGTATTCACTGTTGCAGTCATCACACTTGGGTTATCTGCCTGCAGGTAGCCCTCAGTCGGCCTGAATACCAGAGTCTTGGGATTTCTGCATCAGATGCTGTCACTTCTTCCATGATGTCAGGTCATCAGGGGTATAGAACAGGCAGCCAATGCCATTACATCAGTTTTTCTTGCCCCAAATGTCAGGCGCCCCCAAATAGGAAGCTAGTATATGGTGTGGAACACCACCAGTAAAAAGTAAATACCACTGCCAGTAAAAATGGCCATAGAGAGGAGAGGTAGAAAGGATAGAGAAAGCCAGGCGGCTGGAGGGAGGGAAACCAGGACTGCAACAGTGAATACACTTGAACATCTGCATTTATGGTAAGTGTACACAGCTGTACTATGTTCTTCATGTTTCACTGTTGCAGTCATCACACTTGGGTTGATTCCAAAGCTAAGGAAGGGTGGAGGCAGTCAAGAAGTGTTAGGGCTGGCTAGCAGGCCTTGTACGACTGTTGTAGCAAATCCAGCTCTGGATTTAGAAAAAAATAGTTAAGTCGTAATGCTTGGTGAAGGTGTGTACAGAACTCTGGGTTGCAGCTTCCAGAATGTCCCTGGTAGGGACTCCCTTGAGAAATGGTGTAGAGGTGAAAGTAGCCCTAGTGGAATGTGGTCTGATCCACTGTGGGGTAGGTTTTCCATGGTGCTTGTAGCAGAAATGGATGCAGTGTGCTATCCATTTGGAAATTGTTTTGAAATGGCCTTGCCCTCTGCCCCTGTAGCAAAGCTGACTAGCAGCTGGTCAGATTTTCTGAAAGGTTTAGTCCTGTCACTATGCCTTCTGGCTTCAAGAATGATGTCCAGCACCTGTTTGCTGAGGGTAGGTGGTGGTGTATTCAGGGGATAAGCCAGGCTGCAAGGTTTAGGGTTTGCAACTGTGGATGCAAAATCTGTCCCTCCTGCTGAGAGAGCAGGGTAGGAGTCTGGTGAAGGTGCCAGGGTGGCAGAGGGGGAAAGGCATAAATTGAGAGGTTTTCCCATTGGAAGGATAGGGCATCCACCTTTCAGGCCCTGCTGTGAGTGTTCTTGGTGCAGAATTTGCTCAACTGGTGGCTCTCAGGGGAGGCAACGAGGTCCACCTCCGGTGTCACCCACCTCTGGATTAGAAAGTTGAAGGTGCTGGGCTCCAATTTCTACTCGTGTGGGTGTAGGAGATTTCTGCTTAAGTCATCTGCCAGTGAATTTTGTTTGCCTGGCAGGACATGAGCTTGTAGATGCACTTGGTTGCTCAAGGCTGTGTTCCACAGGGCCATGGCTAACCTGCAGAGTGGGTAAGAATGGGTTCCCCCTTGCTTGTTTATGTACGACATAACTGTGGTGTCTGTTTTTATCAGCAGCTGTCCTAGAATGATTAGGTATTTGAAGGCTGTCAGAGCATTCTGTACAGCTATAATCTCTTTTTGATTGATGTGCAGGAGAATTTGGCCTGGGCTCCAGTGGCCCTGAATGCATTTGCCTGCCATGTGAACCCTCCATGCATAGTCTGATGTGTTTGTTGTCAGGATTTGGGTGGCGAGGGGTTGAGTGAAAGGCAGTCCCTTGTTGTGGTTGCATGCTTCTGCCCACCAAAGGAACTCTGCCCTTAGACAAGGTATGATTGGGATGATTGTTTCCAGGTCCTGAGAATGTTGGCACCAAAGACTTTTTAAGTACCACTGAAGTTTCCTCATATGCAGTCTTGCATATGGAATTAGCAGAATACATGAGGCCATGAACCCTACAGCTTGCAGTATTTTCCTTGAAGATAGCAGGGTTTCGGTGGCCATTTGTTTGAAGTAGTTGGTCAGACAGACCTGCTTTTCTGGAGAGAGAAATGCCATCTGGGAAGTTGTGTCCAAGCTTGCTCCCAGGAATACAATCTTTTGACTGGGCACCAGTTGTGATTTCTTTTCGTTAATGGTGGACTCCAATGAAATGAGAAAGCTTTTTACAAATGCCAGGTGCTAAAGTAGCAATTCCTGACTGTCCGCCTGAATCAGGCAATCGTCCAAATATGGGGAAATTTGGATATTTCTCTGCCTGCAATATGCAATGGCTGGAGCCAGGCACTTTGTGAATACTCTGGGCACAGTAGATAAGCCAAAGGGAAGTGCAGAGAACTGATAGTGCATAGAGCCTGCCCTGAATCGTAGATATTTCCTGAATGACTCCCTGATGGGGATGTGCAGATAAGCTTCTTTTAAGTCTAGAGTGACAGGCGTCCTTGGCTAGCATAGGGAGAAACTGTTGCAGGGTAAGCATCTTGAATTTTGGGACCACCAGAAAGGTGTTGAGAACTGATAGATCCAGGATTGGATGCCAAGAGCCCTCTTTTCTGGGCACCAAGAAAAGTCTGGTGTAGAAACCCTGCCCACTTTGTTCTACTGGAACAGGTTGAATAGCTCTGATATTGAGCAGGGAAAGTACTTGCTTTTGAGCCTCTGCTCACTGGTTTGGAGGAAGGTCTGGAAACCCACTTGGGGTTGGCAGTAAATGGAAGTAGAATCTGTACCCCTGGGATACAATGTTTAGGACCCATCGGTCCTGAGTAATGGACATCCTGTTTTTTGCATGAAGGGCAAGTTTTCCTCCTAGGGGCTCAAGCAATTGGGCAGGGCTGGGAAGGATAATTGAAAAGTCATTGTGAGCTTTTTCCATAAGAGGGAGGCTTACCACTCCCTGTTTTTGAGGTGAGAGCACAACATTGTTTAGATCTCTGCATACCCTGAGACTGTAGTCTGGATGACCTGTTTCCCCTGGGTTTGGACTGAGAAGGCCTGAAAGGAGCTGAAAAGGACCAGTTTTTAGAAGGCCAATGCCTACTAAATCTAGGTGGCTACACTTGTAAGAATTCTTTACCAATTTGCATAGATTTAGCTTTTTCTTCCACCTTTTTAAGAACGTCTTTTGCTTTGGTGCCAAACAAACGGTCCTTATTTAAAGGAGCGTCTAGTAATTTTGATTTGACATGATCTGTCAATGTTTGTTCCTGTCTTTATTTATCTTTATGTTTATTCGGAAGATCGGTAGTCGGATGGCTTATCGAAGCTATTTTGGAATACGGAGAACGAGAGCAAAAGAATTTAGTGACAAAGATAGCCCGACAACAAATGGTTCGGGCATTAAATAAGGCACAAAACCAACAGCAAGGGACGTCGTGGTCTGGGCCTAAACAGGTGACGCAGTAAGAATGACAATCTCTGTGAAGTATTTTCTTTCCACAGGCAAGACAATTATTTCTGACATCGGTTACAGCAAGAAAAAAGGATCCCAACGGGGTGCTTAGCTTTAGAAGACTTCAGGTTTGAAACTCGTAAAATGAAAATTTCAGGTAGCGGCCGACCGGCACTTGCAAACTGCTTCTGCTTCAGGCTCCTCGGCAAGAAAGACTGATGTAATGGCGTTGGTTGCCTGTTTTATACCCCTGATGACCTGACGTCATGGAAGAAGTGACAGCATCCGATGCAGAAATCTCAAGACTCTGGTATTCGGGCCGACTGAGGGCTACCTGCAAGCAGATAACCCAAGTGTGATGACTGCAACAGTGAAACACGAAGAGCATCTACATCTCTCAAGTATCAACTGTTATGGTACATCACTTGTCATCAGTTTTTATTTAAAAAAAAGAAGGGTTTCTTAAACAACTGAGAAACAGTAATGATTTATTCAGAATGTCCAGAGTCCAATAATTCTTCACAATCAAAGGTAGGTCAAGATGGGTTACTAGTTACATTATATGTAAGCCAAACAAAGCAACATATAATACAAACATACAAGTTTCTATTCCCCTACTTGAACTCAATGAATACTTATCTTGTTCATTTGTCATTGATTTTACTTATAATAATTTAATTAATTAATTAAGTAATTCAACAAGGTACCATTCATCAGAGTTCAGACTCAAATGTAACAAATTAACATCTTATATAATAGCAGTAACAGTAGAGCATTTTGAAAAAAAATGCTGTCATGGAGACTAATGCCTTCTTCAGTTAAAGTATGATTTAGAAATGTCATGTATATCCTGGTTAAATAGTAGTAGTAGCAAGCTCTTAGTACAAATGTCATCATTATTCTGTCTAAATATAGTTAATATCAATTATGGCAGGTATCATAGCTTCGAGTGGTGTTTGATCAATCCTTATATGGTGCGGGTGGATGCAGCTGTGTCTTGCAGCTAGTACAAATATCATTATTATTCAACATAGTTAATATCAATTATGGCAGGTATTATAGCTTCGAGTGTTGTTTGACTAAGCCTGACATGGTGTGTGTGGATGTAGTTCTGTCTGGCAGCTGTTGTATGTTGCCGTTTTCGTCTCCGGGAAGCTGTGGGTTGCGACTTGTGATTGAGGTTTACTGATGCTTCTGTACTTGGAAGAGACATTTGGTGTTTTAGCCTGGATCCAGGGGAAGGGGGTGGATAAAACTGTTATTTGGGATATTTTGGCAGAGAACAGTTTGTTAATACATCTGCTAAGTGAGAGGTGGGAAGGCTGGAAGAATGTGTTATCTCTTGTTGTGGCGGCTTGTTGGGAAGTTTGTTTTTTTTATCTTTTTGTCTCCATTCTTTTCCTGGCTACTGCCTCAATGAAAGGGAGGGAATTTAGGCTTGAAGTTGCAGTGAAGTGAAGCTTTGCTTCAGGTGCATCGCAAGGCTCTGGTATGCAGTACACAGACACACTAACAGAAACAAACACTCCCAGGTTGCTATGGTAATGGAGACAGAGTGACAATAATGCTTAATGGCTTTGAGGAGCCCCAGAGATGATTCTTGGCAATGAACTTTTTGGTTTAAAAAGAATATATATATATAATAAAAGGGCAATTGTAAACCACATGTACACATATTGATGGTCTCCCAACACTTCGTTTAGCTCATTAAGTTGATTTTTGATAAAAAAATAAATAATAAGTGCAATTTTATATTTAAAATGTACTTTGGTCCAAACACATTAAGGACTTACATAAGAGTGGAAGTCTGAGTTATTGTGAAAGACTAAGAGCACTCGGTCTTGTGCAGAACCCTTTGTAGTGGCCTGAGAGGTGAGCTTGCTTGGACATGTTGGGCATATGGGGAAAGTTGACTCTAGGGGTGTTTGGGGCTGCTGGGAAGTGCTAGAGAGTCACCAGATTTCCTTCATGGAATTATCTGTGGGAATGGAAGGTGTGTTGAGTGGGACACTGGCAGAGAGGCCACTACATGGAAAAGGCTGGTAAAATGGAAAGTACAGTTGTGTACACTTAACATAAATGTAGATGTTAGAGTGTATTCACTGTTGCAGTCATTACATCTGGGTAATCTGCTGACAGGTTGCCCTCAGTCGGCCTGATTAACAAAGTCTTGGGTCCTGCGTTGGTTGCTGTCCCTTCTTCCATGACGTCAGGTCGTCGGGGGTATAAAACATGCAGCCGACGCCATTTTATCAGTTTTTCTTGCCCCAGATGTCAGATGCTCCCCTAATGGGGAGCAAATAAAAATAAAAACACAAAAATACACCTCCAACTAAAAGCAAATACATCAAAAAAGCTTTTAAGTATAGTAAAAGAAATAAGAGTTACAGTCAGAGAAAAATAAGGGGCTGGAGGGAGGGTAACCAGGACTGCAACAGTGAATACACTCGAACATCTACATTTATGGTAAGTGTACACAACTGTACTATGTTCTTCGTGTTTCACTGTTGCAGTCATTACATTTGGGTAGATTCCCAAAGCTATGGTTGGGAGGAGGAATTTATACAGCATTAGGACCAGCTATAAGGCCCTGCAAGACTGCAGTGACAAAGCCAGCTCTGGATTTAGAGAAAATTTGTAAATGATAATGCTTGGTGAAAGTATGTACAGAACTCCAGGTAGCAGCTTCTAGAATATCCCTGGTAGGAACACCTCTGAGAAAGGCTGCAGAAGTAGATGCAGCCCTGGTGGAATGAGATCTGATCCCCTGGGGGATAGGTTTTCCATGGTGCTTATAGCAGAAATGAATGCAATGGCTTATCCATTTAGAAATGGTTTGTTTTGAAATAGCCTTTCCCTCTGCCCCAGCAGCAAATGCTACTAGCAATTGTTCAGATTTTCTTCGACATTTAGTTCTGTCCAAGTAGAATCTAAGTTGTCTGTGCATGTCCAAGGAATGCAGAATCTGTTCCCCTTTGTTCTGTGAAATCCACAAAAGCACAGAGTTCCAAACGGCAGTAGTGCTTCCAAAAGTTTTATTCGACCATAGGATGTCACATAAACAATGTAAAAAGTACTAACAAGTACTGGTAATTGAGACTGCAAATGTATAAAACGGAGCTGTGGACAAACAAATAAATGTTAAGCGCTTTTCGTCCGGATTCTATTCGGACTTCTTCAGACAAAGAAACAATGTTAAAATCCCATTTAAATAACCTCTCCTTGTAAAACTGACCTATCAGATTACAATGTTCACAGTTTGAAAATTGTAAAGCTATATTTACTTTTGCTCGTATGAGCACAATTACAACATAAAATTATTTAAAATATAATGTATGCAATACAATAATTAGCAGAGATCTGCCCATAGTGTAAGTCTGTTCCTTACAATAGTGTGTACAGTACAAATTATCAATAATTAATAATTATTAGTTTGATTGGCAATCATTTACTATTAAAACTATTTTGAATGGTGTCTACTTTTAAATAAGTGACATCTAGATATTAAGCTTAATGTTATTATTAAGGTACTTAGCTACTTATAAGGTTAGTGTTGTTCATGCAAAAATCAATTTAAGCACTAAGCCTGAGAAGCACTACTGCCGTTTGGAACTCAGTGCTTTTATCTGTTGGAGTTTCGTTTATTGGTGCTAGTTCCCCTTTGTTCTCTGGATTGGGATAGAAGGTTGGCAAATGAATGGACTGATTAAGAGCCACACTGGAAACCAGCTTGCGCATGAAGGACAGATGGTCCTCAGAGATACCCTATCCGCATGAAAGACTATGAAAGGCTCCAATGCCATAAGGGCCTGTAATTAAGATATCCTTCTATCTGAAGTGATTGCTAAAAAGGAAGGCTGTTTTCCAAGAAATAAATTTTAAGTCTGCAGTAACAGCTGGTTCGAAAGGAGGTAGAGTGAGCTTCTCCAAAACAAAATTAAGGTCCCAGGCAGGGGTAGTAGCTCTCCTGGGGGGTCTCAAGTTCGTTGCCCCTCTGAGATACTGCTTGAGCAGGGGATGAGAAAAGAGGGGTGGTTCTGTATTACAGTGAGCTGAAATAGCTGAAGCGTGGATTTTATTAGAGGAAAAAGACAGGCCCTTGTGAAGCATCTCAGTTAAGTATTGCAAAATCTGAGGTAAATTGGGTGCTGCTGTGCTCATCCCTAAAGATTGGTTCCAGCCACAGAATCTTTTCCATTTGTCAGCATAAGATTTTCTAGTACTAGGTCTTCTCGCCTCCAAGATGACATCCATCACAGGTGTGCTGAGAGATGCTAAGGGTGAATTTTAAGTGATTAGTCAAGCTGCAAGGTTCAATGTTGGAAGCTGAGGGTGCAGAATTTGGTTCTCCTGCTGAGACAGCAAGGAAGGTGTCTGAGGCAGGTGCCAGGGAGATATTTGTGACACACTGCGCAGAAGTGGGTACCAGTGTTGGTGTGGCCAGTCTGGAGCAATCAAAATAATTCTTGGTTTGTCTTGTTTGACTTTTAGCAGAACTTTGGGGAGCAGAGGCAGAGGGGGAAAGACATAGACTGATAGGTTTTTCCAAATGAAGGACAGAGCATCCACTTTCCAGGCTTTTTTTGTGGGGAATCCTTGTGCAAAATTTCTCCAATTGGTAGTTCTGGGGGGAGGCAAATAGATCTATGTCTGGGCTCCCCATTTGCTTGTCAACATGTTGAAAATCCATGGTTCCAGTTTCCACTCGTGTGGGTCCATGAGATTTCTGCTTAGTTCGTCTGCTAGTGTATTCAATTTTCCTGGCAGGAATTGAGCTTGTAGGTGCACTTGGTAGCTCAAGGCCATGTTCCACAATGCCATAGCTAGTCTGCAGAGGGAGTAGGAATGTGTACCCCCCTGCTTGTTTATGTACCACATAACCATGGTGTTGTCAGTCTTTACCATTAGTTGTCCTGGATGAATGTAGTCCTTGAAGGCTGTCAGAGCATTCTGTACAGCTAACATTTCTTTTTGATTGATATGTAGGTGCATTTGATTTGGGTTCCATTTGCCCTGAATGCACTTCCCTGCCAGGTGAGCCCCCCATGCATAGTCTGATGCATCTGTAGTTAGGGTTTGGGCGGCGGGGGGGGGGGGGGGTAGTGTGAATGGCAGTCCCTTGTGGGCTGTGACAATGTTGACTCCACAGACTTTTTAAGTACCACTGAAGTTTCCTCATATGCAGTCTTGCATATGGAATTAGAAGAATGCAGGAGGCCATGAACCCCAAGGCTTGCAGTATTTGTCTTGCAGATATCAGGGTTTTTGTGGCCACTTGTTTGAAGTAAGTTACAAAATGAGTTTGCTTTTCTGGCATGAGGAAAGCCATCTGGGCAGTTGTATTCAAGCTTGCACCCAGGAATGTAATCTGTTGAGAGGGTACCAGTTGTGATTTCTTTTCATTTATGGTGTACCCCGGAGAAGTTGGAATCCTTTTTACAAACGCCAGATGATTTAGAAGAGTGGCCTGGTTTTCTGCCTGAACTAGACAATCGTCCAGGTAGGGATATATTTGAATACTTCTTTGCCTGCAAAATGCAATTACTGGAGCCAGGCACTTTGTGAATACCCTGGGCGTAGTAGACAAGCCAAAGGGCAGTGCAGAGAACTGATAATGCAAGTAGCCTGCTTTGAAGCGTAGGTATCTTCTGCAAGATTCCCTGATTGGGATGTGCAGATATGCTTCTTTTAAATATAGAGTTGCCAACCAGACATCTTTGCCTAGCATAGGAAGTAACTGATGAAGAGTCAGCATCTTGAATTTTGGAATGTTCAGAAAGGTGTTTAGAGTAGACAGGTCCAGAATTGGACGCCATGATTTGTCTTTTCTGGGTACCAGGAAAATCCTGGAATAGAAACCTTGTCCCTTTTCCTCTTTTGGTACTGGTTGAATAGCCCCCATGCTTAAGAGGGAAAGTACTTGTTTTTGAGCCTCTGCCCATTGATTTGGGGGCAGGTCTGGCCACTTGTCTGGTGTTGGCAATGTGTGGAAGTGAAATCTGTATCCCTGGGACACAATATTTAAAATCCATTTGTCCTGGGTTATGAGTTCCCAGTTTTTTGCATGAAGAGCAAATTTTCCCCCCAAAGGGGTGGCTAAAAGGTAAGTGCTTGGTAATTTTAAAGGAAAGTCATTGAGACTGTTTACCATAGGGAGGTGTCTTGTTATTTACAGATTTGGAAGTGGAGGCCCCCCATTGCTTAGTTCTGAGATTCCTCTGGGACTGAAACTTGGTGCTTTTGGTGTGTCTGGGTTTGGCTTGAGAGGATCTGGAAGGATCTGGAAAGGAGCAATTCTTAGTAGGCCAGGGCCTACTAAATCTTGGAGGTTGCACTTGTAAGAAATCTTTTACAGTTTGCATAGATTTAGCTTTATCTTCCATCTTTTTTAGAACTTCTTCAGTCTTATTGCCAAACAGGCGGTCCTGATTTAAAGGAGCATCCAACAACTTCGCTTTAACATGATCAGGCAGAGATTGCTCCTTAAGCCAAGCATGCCTTCTAAGCACAGACCCAGTAACAGCAGCCCTGCAAGAAGCCTCTAAAGAATCAAAACCACATTGCAAAGTATGTTTTCCAACTTGTTCAGCAGAATGCAATAAATCCTGTAAATCTTTATTTTCCACACAGTCAGAAATCAACATAATTTTCTGTTTAAGCAGTCCAATAACATGCTGTTGATATTTTAACATATGAAATTGGCAGTTTAAAGCCCTGATTGCTAAGGTTGCAGAAGTATAAACCTTTTTAGCCCATCTAGCCAGCGCCCTGGAGTCTCTATCAGAAGGGGTAGGATTTTTAGCAGTAGAAGCCTTAATGCCCCTGGGCCCTGAGAAATGGTTTCTGGATCCGCAACGGGATTTTTGAAAAGGAACTTGTGGGACTCAGGAACCCTGTAGTATCTGTCAGGTTTACTAGGAGCCGGAGGCAGGGAATCAGGGGCCATACTGGATTCTGAAGACACGTCATCAATGTCTAGTACAGGAAGTATAGCCAAAGGCCTATGCTGAGGTAGCAGAAGGAAATCCCTAAGCCCCTTTTTTGATTCAGAAAATTCCTGACTTTCCCAGTGGAAATGCTCTCTTAAGGCATGTAAAGTTTCCCCAAAAGGAAAGTCCTCGGGGGGAGAAGCAGAGGGAATGGAATCCTCTGCATCAGAATCCTCATAAGTAGGTATGGACAAATCCAGGTCATTAGAAGAATCAGAAGAAACAGAGTCCTGATCAGAAGATTCATAGTCAAGCTTAGCCCTAGGCCTCTTAGAAGAGGGGGGGTTGACTACCCCTGATTAGAGTAATAAGATCTTCAGCCATTTTGATCATTTGTTTTTAGGCATAGGGGCCTGAACATGTGGTCTGGGCGTTGGTTTTCTAGACATAGATCGAGATTTAGGCCTTAGTATAGAAGGTGGAGTCGGTTTAATATGCAAGTCTGTAGGCCTGAATACACCCTCAGAAGCCGGTGCCTGCACAGGACCCATCCAAGGTAGAGACATCCGCGGGTTCCATAGGTGAAGCATCTTGTGGCATACCGGACTCAGAATGGGTCTCAGTAGAGGCCTGGGAGTCAAAAGTAGAAGGTATCAGGGGCTGCGAAAGCACCTCATTGAGTACCTGTGAATTGGCAAATGGTTTAGGAGAAGCGTCGTTGGCAGTTTTGGACCTAGACGGCCTGTCTCTGTCTTTTTCTTTGCATTTTTTTCGGAATCCCGGAAGTCAGATGGCTAACAGATGTCATTTCTGGATAATTAAACCGAGAACCGAAATATTTAGAGGCAAAAATGTACCAACGACAGATAGTGCGCTGATTAAATAAAGCACAAAACCGACAGCAAGGTATGTCGTGGTCAGGGCCTAGGCAAGGAATACAGTACAAATGAAAATCTTTATGAGGTATTTGCTTTCCACAAGTAATGCAATTATTAACTTTTACTGACATCGGTAAGGAGCAAGAAAAAGTTTACCCAATGGGATACTTAGCTTTTAGTTGAAGACTTCGGTTCTGAAACTCGAAAACTAAAATTTCAGGAGTCGGCCAACCGGCACTTGCAAACTGCTTCTGCTTTGGGCACCGCATGGCAAGAAAGACTGATAAAATGGCGTCGGCTGCATGTTTTATACCCCTGATGACCTGACGTCATGGAAGAAGGGACAGCAACCGACGCAGGACCCAAGACTTTGTTAATCAGGCCGACTGAGGGCAACCTGCCAGCAGATTACCCAAATGTAATGACTGCAACAGTGAAACACAAAGAACATCAAGACAAATATTGGTTTGGATATTTTAAGAACAGTCTGGAAACACATCACATGAACTAGTGAATGGTATTCTGGCAAAACTGGATGGGCATCGTTGCCTGTGCTTGACGTACTGATGTGTGTGTGTGTAATGACGGAAATATACTTATAACAAATAAGAAACTAGAAGGGTCTCACAATTTAAAGTCTATGGACTGTATAAACATGCTTGGAAGGAGCTAATAATAAGAATAAGCATTACAGTTTGTGGTCTCTCAAATAACTAAGCAAGAGTAAAAAAAAACACACAATAGTTATGTAATATATGATTTTTGTAAATTTAGACATAAAATATATAATCGTCATATAAGATGAAGCAGTCTGCTGAATTTAGATATTAAAGACAGCAGGATTTAATAACATGGGTTTGTGTATAATAACACTGCTGTTTTAACTTATCATAAATGACATACACTATATTGAACATCAAGGGGAAGCATGATGACTTTCTCATACAAGTAAATGTGCATAACAAGTCATATAATTGCTTTAACTTGAATTGTGTTTTTGTAACCCATCTTGGCCATACATAATACTTAAGCTGTTACCAAGGTAACTAATGTTTTATACATGACATCAAACTGACAAAGTTGTTCAAGGGAAACATCAGAAGCCTGAACTAGGAATGTCACAGAATGTAACAATCACATTCTGAACAAATAGTATTAAATTGACAATAATCACTCAGTTTAACATTTGCTGATTATACAATATAGAATGTTGCCATTTAAATAAAAAAACTGTCAGTGTATGTCATAAAATGGCAATTTATGAATATGGAAAGGGAACTTTTAATCATTAATCACAATAAGTTAATTTGTTGTTTTTAACCTAGAATTTCACTCATTTTATAATAAGAAGTGACAGATATGAAAATCCTTATGTGTAGTAAATGGGGGGGGGGGGGGGGAGAGGGATGCACTGATAATTAAAATGCACTAACTTTCATCAATGTTCACATAAAACAAACTTGATGCTTTAAGTAAGTTAGCAACAAAGTGATTACTTAAATGCTGGCAAACAATGAAATATAACTTCTGATATATCCAGTAAAATATACTGTATTATAAACATTAGGTATAAATAATACCATCTATTTTTATTAAGTAATACGTTTTGAAAGACTTCTTCAATAAGGGTTAATATGTTACATAATTGTGTGCTATAATCTTTTGCTGAGGTTTTATATATGATACATCCTACTTTAATATGATTGAATTGCTTGTCATCTATTTTTCATGTAAATATTAATTGCTTACACAATAAGTAGACATTTATATTGTATTAGAATTCTGTCTAATTTACAATAGTACTATATCTGTTCAAAATACCATAAATATTGCTTATTCCTATTACAAATATTCTCTATATGATAATTCAGTTTATGGAGCTCAGATGTTCTGGATTGTCAAGGTACGAGTGATAATCTGATGGATTTAGGTTTATCCATCAGATTATGAATGATTTTCAATCCATGGCTAGTGCGGATCTTAGTTTTGTTGTTGTTTGTCTTTCGGCTTTTTCCCGGTAAGGGGTCGCCACAGGGGAACTCCGGTCCGCTAATGAATGGCAGTAGATTTTTACGAAACGCTGAGGTGCCAGCTCGATGCCCAACCTTCAATTAAAGAATGCCCATTTACGCACGCATGTCTTTCGAACGCTACCCAACCATGGGGAGGACATGTAGACTCCACACAGAAGGCACTCCCAAGCCAAACCGAGAATCGAACGGGAGAATCTCTTGCTGTGAGGTAACACTACCGCTGTTACCACTGCGGAATTCCTTAGTTTTGTTAACATTTATTAATTTAAATTTATTTCACAAAAACATTTTTAGTATGCCTGACTAAAACATTACTTTATTGGTAAACACTCAAAGTATAAAACTGATAATTTCCTTTAAAAGCTCAAACATATACTTTATAATTGTCAGAGGAAAATGTTTAATAGTCACAATAAAACAAAAAATACATAGTCTAAATAACCTAAGATGGATTTAACTTTATTATCTTTAAATACCAATGGCCTAAACAATCCCAGCAAGAGATCAAATCTACTGAAATATTTAAAACTGAACAAAGCACAAATTGTCTTCCTTCAAGAAACTAATTTCAGAACAAATGACAATTACAAATGGAATCCTACGGAATACATGATATTGGCGCAATCCACTTATAAGACAAAGACAAAAGAGGTAACGATTTTATGGAAAACAAATATGATTAACCCAGACATCATTTACAAATATGAAGATAAAGAAGGCCTTATGGCATTAGTAATAGTTAAATATAATAACAGAATATGGACCCTAGCCAATCTATACTGGTTCCCAGGCATTGGAACAGGAAAGTACAGTTTTGTACCTACCATAAATGTAGATGTTCGAGTGTTCACCCTGCTGCAGTCATCACACTTGGGTTATCCTGTCGTCAGGCGGTCCCGCAGTCGGCCGGAATTCCAAAGTCTTGGCCCGGCGTCGGTTGCTGTCGCCTCTTCCCTGACGTCAATGCGCCAGGGGTATATATAATGCAACCGACGCCATTTTCTTCAGTTTTTCTTGCCCCAAATGTCAGGTGGCCCCAAAAAGGTGGTCAGAATTAGTACCAAATGGAGTGAACACTGCACAAACACAAAATCCCTTCAGCTATAAGCAAATACATCAGTAAGGCATAGAAGGGATTTTGCCAGTAGATCAGAGGGGATGGAGGGAGGGTAACCTGGACTGCAGCAGGGTGAACACTTGAACATCTACATTTATGGTAGGTACAAAACTGTACTATGTTCATCGTGTTACCCTGCTGCAGTCATCACACTTGGGTTGAATCCCAAAGCTAAGGTAGGGGGAGGTATCATAGAGGGTTAGTGGAGGCAATCAGGCCCTGCAGAACTGCAGTGGCAAAGCCCGCCCTGGACTTAGAGTAAAGAGGTAGGTGATAGTGTTTGGTAAAAGTGTGTACTGAACTCCAAGTTGCCCCTTCTAAAATTTCCTTGGTTGGAACCCCTCTGAGAAAGGCTGTAGAGGTAGCTGTTGCCCTGGTAGAGTGGGATCTAATGGTAGCAGGAACTTTGTTTCCCATGATGGGTATAGCAGAACCGTATGCAATGACCTATCCATTTAGAAATGGTTTGCTTAGATATAGCCTTCCCTTGAGAAGCTGTAGCATAGGATACAAAGAGCTGGTCAGTTTTTTTGAAAGCCTTAGTTTTGTCCAAGTAGTAACAAAGCTGCCTGTGAATGTCCAAGGAATGCAGGAGTCTCTCACCTTTGTTCTGTGGATTGGGGAAGAAGGTGGGTAAGTGGATGGTTTGATTTAAAGCTACACTGGAAACCACCTTAGGCATAAAGGAAGGATTAGTTCGTAGAGAAACTCTGTCTTGATAAAAAATGAGGAAAGGTTCCACTGCCATTAGCTGAAGTTATTGCTAGGAGCAGGGCAGTCTTCCATGATAGGAACTGAAGATCTGCAGAGAAAGCTGGTTCAAAGGGAGGTAGCGTTAGTTTTTCCAGAACAAAGTTGAGGTCCCATGTTGGTGTAGGAGCTCTCCTGGGTGGTGTAATGTTTTTAGCCCTTCTGAGGAACTGCCTTAGAAGAGGATGTGAAAATAAAGGTGGATCCGTGTTGTAGTGTGCTGAAAGAGCTGAAGCATGGATTTTAATTGAGGAAAAGGAAAGTCCTTTGTGCAACATCTCAGCTAAATATTGTAGAATGTGAGGTATGAGAGGCTGAATTGTGTCTTGGCCTTTAGCTTGGTTCCAGGCACAAAACCTTTTCCATTTGTCCGAATAAGCTTGGCCTCCTGGCTTCCAGAATAACATCCAGAACTGCTTGTGAAAGAGGAGCTGGTTGGATGTTTAGTTGATTTGCCATGCAGCCAGATTTAAAGTTTTGAGCTGGCTGTGAAGAATCTGTTTGTTTTGTTGTGTGAGCAAATGGGGTATTTGAGGCAATATCCATGGTGGGCTGTGGGCCATATTTTTCAATAGCGGGTACCAGTGCTGGCGTGGCCAGTCTGGGGCTATGAGGATTAGTCATGGTCTCTCCTTTTTGACCTTCAAAAGAACCTTTGTGAGGAGAGGTAATGGAGGGAAGGCATATGCTGTCAGGTTTTTCCAACTGAAAGAGAGAGAGTCCACTTTCCAAGCTTGATGGTGAAATGTCCTTGTACAAAATTTTGTCAGTTGTTAGTTTTGAGGACTGGCAAACAGGTCTATGTTTGGAAGGCCCCATTTTTGAGTTATCATTGCAAATATCTGTGGGTCTAGTTTCCACTCGTGGGGATCTTTGATGTTTCTGCTGAGGTCGTCTGCCAAAGTGTTCTTCTGTCCTGGCAGGAATTGAGCTTGTAACTGGAATTGGTAGGCCAGAGCTGTGTTCCATAAGATCATTGCTTGCCTGCATAGAGGGTAGGAATGTGTACCCCCTTGTTTGTTTATGTACCACATAACTGTGATGCTGTCCGTCTTTATTGCAAGTTGTCCTGGATGTAATAGATCCTTGAAGGCTGTCAGTGCTTTCTGTACAGCTAGCATCTCTTTTTGATTTATGTGCAGATTTCTTTGATCTGCAGTCCATAGGCCTTGAATGCATTGCCCTGCCATGTGTGCCTCCCAGGTGTAGTCTGAAGCATCTGTTGTGATAGTTTGGCTGGCTGGGGGCAAGGTGAAAGGCTGACCCTTGTTGAGGTGACATGCCTGTGACCACCATAGAAATTCCTGTTGTAGGCAGGGAATGAGAGATATCATTGTGTCCAAGCTGTGGCTGTGTTGAGACCATACGCTTTTTAGGTACCACTGTAATTTCCTCATATGCAGCTTTGCAAATGGTATTATTAGAATGCAAGATGCCATGAAGCCCAAAGCCTGCAGAATTTTTCTTGCAGTTAATTGGGTCTTTGTTGCCATTGTCTTGAAATATTGAGTTAGTTGTAGTTGCTTGTCTGGCGTAAGATAAGCCTTCTGGGCCGTTGTATTCAAGCTGGCACCCAGGAATGTCATTTTTTGTGAGGGTATTAGTTTTGACTTTTTTTCGTTTACTGTGTACCCCAGGCAGTTTAGTAGATGCTTTACAAAGGCCAGATGATGTAAGAGAATGTCTTTGCTTTCTGCTTGGATGAGGCAGTCATCCAGGTATGGATATATTTGAATTCCTCTTTGTCTGCAGTATGCAATTACTGGTGCCAGGCATTTTGGGAAAACTCTGGGTGCAGTAGATACGCCAAAGGGCAGTGCAGAGAATTGATAATGGGTTGAAACTGCAATGAAATGGAGGTATCTTCTGCAATTTTGTCTGATAGGGACATGCAGGTATGCCTCATTGAGGTCCAACGATACTAGCCATGCTTCCTTGCCCAACATGGGAAGTAGCTGCTGTAGTGTTAGCATCTTGAATTTGGGAACTTGTAAGTAAGTGTTTAGAATTGAAAGGTCCAGAATTGGTCTCCAAGCATTGTCCTTTCTGGGTACTAGAAACAGCCTTGAGTAAAATCCTTGGCCTTGCTCTCGTGTAGGTACCAGTTGAATGGCTCTCATGTCCATGAGAGCTGTAATTTGCTTTTGTGCCTCTGCCCATTGATTTTGTGGCAGGTTTGGCATTCCTCTTTTCATTGGCAAGGTGTGAAAGTGGAATCTGTATCCTCGTGAAATTATGTCTAGGACCCATTTGTCCTTTGTGACAATGTGCCAGTTGTCTGCAAAAAGTGTGAGTTTTCCCCCCAAGGGGGCTGCCAAGAGAGTATTGCTTGGCCAGATGAGGTGCAAGTCACTGAGTTTGCCTTCTGGTGGATTGAGATCTGTCTTCTCCTCCCTTCTGTGTTGTAGTGCCCCATTGGCGAGGTTTATACTGGCTTGTGGTTGTCCTCTACCCCTTGGGCGTCTGTATTTACCCCTCTGCGGTCTGTCAGTGGCTGGAAAGGACCAATTTTTTGTTGGCCAGTTTCTGCTGAAGCGAGGGGGTTGTACTTGTAGGAAATCTTTGACTGTCTGCAAAGATTTTGCCTTATCTTCCATTTTCTTTAAAACTTCTTCTGCTTTAACTCAAAAAAGAACATCCTGCTGTAAGGGAGCATCTAGTAGTTTTACTTTAACATGATCAGGCAGTTTGTTCCTTTAACCAAGCATGCCTACGTTTTCATAGTTTCATAGTTTAGTACTAGGCTATCTGCCCTGGGGCATTTGTAAGCCTAGCCATAGTGATGTGGCTTTCGCCACCCCATGAAATGGTGCAAAAATGCACAGAATAGATTTAAAATACTGTGCCTCTGTCTAGTAGTGACACAGTGAAGTTCCCCTTATATAATAGAATTAGTTTACTGTGCCCCTGTCTAGTAGTGACACAGATGTGACCCCTGGGGTAAACTTATGATCTCCCATCCACTCATCAAGATTTCTCTTGAAGTGAGTTAGTGAGGGGCTCTGCCTAACATGAACTGGGATTCTGTTCCAGAGCATGGGAAGTCTCTGGGTTATGAATTTATCCCTCCAGCATGTCCTATTCATACTTGTGCCGAGGTTTAAGTCTTTAGCTCTCGTGGTTCTGATGGATTTGGATTTTTTGAGGTGGAGCATGTCCATCAGTTCCTGATTGGACATGGCCTTGTACGTCAGGCACAGATTACCTCTGAGCAGGCAGTATGCTACTGAATAGAGCTGGAGTTTCTTTAGTCTGGCAGAATAAGACATATGTTGGAGACCCTTGATCCTCTTGGTGAGGTACTTTTGTGGTCTCTCCAGCTGTTGCAAATGCCGGGTGAGGTACATACCAAATGGGGTATTGTACTCAATCATGGGTCTGATGAGGGAGGAGTATAGGGGTACAATGACATCCTTGGATCTGGATGTGAATCCCTTCATGATAAGGTGTGCAAGATAGAATGTCTTTCTAACCACTTTGGCAACGTAGGTGTCAAATGAGAGGTCGCTGTCAACTTGGGTCCCTAGGTCTCTGATTACTTTTTCCATACTCAGAGGGTTGCTGTCTATGTGATAATTTGTGGGTACTTTGTTTTTCTCAAAGGGGATGACTATACATTTTTTGGCATTTAGTTTAAGGCCATGACTCTGGCACCAGTTGTCCATTTCTGTGAGGCCTTTTTGTAGGATGTATGTGTCTGCTGGTGTATCAACTATGGTGCCTAGTTTGCAGTCATCTGCGAACTTTGTCAGCCACAACCCTCCCATGTTTGCTTTAACATCTGAAAAATAAATGCCGAACAAGAGGGGTCCCAGGACAGATCCCTGTGGGATACCACTTGTGACTGGCTTTGAGTCTGACATTGCTCCAGCGATTTTAACTTTATGGGTTCTATCCTTTAGCCAGTTTGCAACCCATCTAGTGACATAAGGGTTTACATTTAAGCTGTTGAGCTTATCTATGATGCCTGAGTGGGGTATTGTGTCGAAGGCCTTAGCCAAGTCCAGGTAGGCTGTATGGACTGTTTCAATGGCTCTAGTGACTGTTTCGAAAAAGTCAACCAGGTTCAAAAGGCAGGATCTGCCCTTTACAAAGCCGAACTGGGTGGGATCAAGTGTCTGTAGGTCCCCAATGTCTCTGTTTATGAGTTCCATAATGATTCTTTCCATAGCTTTGCAGACCAGGCTGGTTAAGCTTATGGGGCGGTAGTTCCCAGGGTCTGTAGAGGTACCCCCTTTGTGGAGTGGGACCACTGTTGCTGCACGCCAGTGTTCAGGTACATATCCTGTAGTAAGGCTAAGGTTAAATAGCATTTTTATGTGCGGGTTTAGCTCCTCTTGGAGTTCACGTAGCACGCAACCCGGGATACCGTCAGGTCCCATTGATGCTGTGTTTTAGCTTTGCTGAGGGCGGCTCTCACCTGGACATCTGAGATGACAGGGAGATTACATTCAGCTGGGATAAGTATTTCTTCTTTTGGGGGTGAGGGAGGGGAGAAATTTGCACTGAACCTGTCAGCCAGAATG
Source organism: Protopterus annectens (assembly GCF_019279795.1). Lineage (NCBI taxonomy): Eukaryota > Metazoa > Chordata > Ceratodontiformes > Protopteridae > Protopterus > Protopterus annectens. Next base: position 999,168,760 of record NC_056735.1, on the reverse strand, counting down.
TTGGCAATATCTGTGGGTTCAGTGTATTTTTTGTTGTTGTGAACTAATTCTGAGCATATCTGAGGGTTTCCTTCAGGTTTCTAACATAGCTGAAGAAGGCTTTGTGGTTATCTTTAGTGTCCTTAGTGATTTTTCTCTCAAAGTTGGCCTTGGATGTTTTTGAGAGAACGTAGTTTTCTGCTAGTGTTGATCAGAGATGTCTTCCCTTTATGGGATTTTGCTCTGTCGTGCAGTAGCTTCCTTCTTTTGTTATACAGTTTGTTAATGGCTGAGGTCCACCAGACAGGACGCTTGCCTTTGGTGGAGAGGGACTTGGATTTATTTGGGATTGCATGATCCATGCATTCTTGGAGATGTCCACAGAAAGCATTTGTGAAGGATTCAGCATTGTGGGATGTGGTATCCACTGGCCCAGTGGGCTTAAAGGATACCATCTCAGTCTTAAGAAGCGTGAAGTCTGCTTTTGAGAAGTTTTTCACTGTGGTCTTTTGTGCTGGGGGTGGAGGTGGGATATGTATATCCAGGGTGATTAGTTTGTGGTCAAATCTCACTAGTGAGCGGTATACCTCCGGTGTGGAGCATTTTGTCCCCATGTTTGTGATGATCAGGTCTAGTATATTATCTCCCCTATAACAGACCCAGTGACAGCTGCTCTGCAGGAGGCCTCCAAAGAAACAAACCCACATTGTAAGGTATGTTTGCCCACCTGCTCAGTGGCGTACAACAGATCCTGTACCTCTCAATTCAGTTTGTTGAGGGAGAGTGGTTATTCTTTGCTTTAACTGAGAGATTAGAAATTGCTGATACTTAAGCATATGAAATTGACAATTCAGTGCCCTCATAGCTAGTGTGGCTGAGGTGTAAACCTTTTTCCCCCACCTGTCTAGTGCTCTGGAATCCCTCTCAGAAGGTACTGGGTTTTTAGCCATAGAAGCCTTAGCCTCCTTGGGACCCTGGGAGATAGTCTCTGGGTCAGTTACTGGGCTTTTGTAAAGAAATTTGTGGGAATCAGGCACTCTGTAGTATCTGTCAGGCTTAGCCGGAGCAGGAGGTAGAGAGTCTGGGTTGAAACTGGATTCTAAATAGACATCATCCACAATGTCCAAAACTGGTGGGATGGCAAGTGGTCTGTGTTGGGGGAGTAAAAGAAACTCTCTGAGCCTTTTCTTTGAATCAGAGTAGTCCTGACCTTCCCAGTGAAAATGTTCCCTCATAGTGTGTAAAGTTTCCCCAAAGGAGTAGTCTTCAGGAGGAGAAGCTGAGGGAATAGAGTCCTCAGCATCAGAATCTTCATAAGGAGAGAAGAAATAGTCTTGGTCCTCAGATGAGTCTGAAGAAATGGACATTTGCTCAGAGGAAGCATAATCTTCCTCTTGTCTAGGCCTTTTGTCAGGAGGGGGCTGTGAACCCCTGATTAAAGAAATCAAATCTTCAGCTATTTTGAGCATTTGTTTCTTAGGCATAGGGCCTTGAACAGGAGACTGAAGTGCAGTCCTTTTAGATTTAGAAGGAGTCTTTGACTTAGAAAACGTTTTAATGGTAAGAGTCGGTCTGAAAACGCCTTCCGAACCGATGGCATTTCTGAAGCACCGGCGTCTTTAGAAGCAAAGTCGTCGGAAGAGCCGAGGCCTCGGAATCTGGCTTAGGCCAGGGCTGTTAAGTCCTTATCCCTGCGTTTTTTGTGCACGCCGGTAGTCGGTTGCTCCGACGGCATGGTGTAGTTAAATTTCCTACTGAAATAGTGTTGTGCGAAATCAAAGCGTCTTTTAATAGTACGTTTATTAAACCTAGCACAAAACCGACAAGAAGTGACGTCGTGGTCTGGGCCTAGGCAAGGTATGCAAAAAGAATGAAAATCCTTATGAGGTATTTGCTTCCCACAAGAAATACAATTATTAACTTTTTCTGACATCGGTCTGAGGCAAGAAAAGTTTCTCCAATGGGGTACTTCGCTTTATAGAAGACTTCGGTCTGAAATTCGAATTCGAAAATCTCAGGAGTCGGCCGACCGGCACTTGCGAACTGCTTCTGCTTCGGGCACTGCGCGGCAAGAAAGACTGAAGAAAATGGCATCGGTTGCATTATATATACCCCTGGCACACTGACGTCAGGGAAGAGGCGACAGCAACCGACGCCGGCCTAGTAGACTCCGCTTGAGAATCCGCAGCTGTCTGGGGTTCCAGTTCTGTGGTTGTCAGGGGCTGCGTAGGCACCTCACTGAAAACTGGAGAACCGGCGAGAGGCCCAGCAGAGGCCTCGGAGTCTGGCTTGTTCCTAGGCTGCCTGTCCTTATCCTTGCATTTTTTATGCATGCCGGTCATCGGCTATAATAATATAATTAAATTTCCTTCCAAAGTAATGTCGTGTGATGTCAAAACGGCGTTTGATAGTCCATTTATTAAACCTAGCACAAAACAGCCTGTGACGTCGTGGTCTGGGCCTAGGCAAGGAATATAATAGGAATGGAAGTCCTTATGAGGTATTTGCCTCCCACAAGAAATGCAATTGTTAACTTTTTCTGACATTGGACTGAGGCAAGAAAAGGTTCCCCAATGGGGTACTTAGCTTTAGTGAAGACTTCGGACTGAAATATGAATCGAAAATCTCAGGTGTCGGCCGACTGGCACTTGCGAATTGCTTCTGCTTCGGGCACTGCACAGGAAGAAAGACTGAAGAAAATGGCGTCAGATGCCTCTTATATACCTCTGGTGCTCTGACATCAGGGAAGAAGCGACAGCAACCGACGCCGGACCAAGACTTTGGAACTCAGGCTGACTGCGGGACTGCCTAACGGCAGGATAACCCAAGTGTGATGACTGCAGCAGGGTAACACGATGAACATCCCTAATTTGGTATAAAAAAATCAGAGAATGGGATTCTGAATTATTAGATCTACAATCCAAACTTTTGTCAGTAAAAGCTGAAAAAAAAATCAAAATCATTTGGAGATGAAAAAGAAAGTAGAAGTATTAAACAATAAATACAATGAAATTCTAACACAAAACTAGTTGAGCTTTAGAAAAATTAAAAATTAATACATTGGCCACTTCTCCCAAATATCCACACAATTTATCCACAAGAATCAAAATACAATCAAAAGCTAATAACATTAAAAGTATCTTCCATGAAAAGAAAGGGAAAAATGTCTCAGATATAAGTGAAATTCTTGATGCCTATAGAAATCACTATATGGAATATTTCCAAAAAGAAAATATACATATTGATCAATTAAATCTAGATGAAAAATGTTCTAATATAAAAAAATATATGAAAATTAAACCTAGATCTGCAAGCACCCATATCCTACAAAGAAATTACAGATACAATAAAAGAGGGTAAAAATAATAAAGCTCCAGGTATAGATGGCATAATTATGGATATATATATATATATATATATATATATATATATATATATATAAATGTTTTCATTCAAAGATACTATCATGCTTCCAAAAAACTCTATTAGAAATTCAGTCACAAGCTTTAATACCACCCTCTTGGAGATATTCCTTAATCACACCAATCCTAAAGAAAAACAAATCCCCAAACCTCTGTACCTCATATGGACCTATATCATTATTAAATAATGACTATAAGATATTCATGACAATATTAATTAGCAGAATGAAAATACCACTATCTAAAACAATAAATAATGATCAAACTGGATTTATATATCAAAGACACACACATGACAATATTAAAAGGATAATTTCTCTTATAGATTATGTTAATAAAGAAAATAAAGAAATGCTCATAATTGGCTTAGATATAGAGAAAACCTTTGATTCCCTAATTTCCTGCATCCTTTGTTAATTTCCTAAAGAATATATATACAAATAATTTAGTGTATGTCAAGTTAGGTCCTTTTACCTCTGAATCTATACATATAACAAAAGACACTAAACAAGTATGTCCGATGTCACCGATTCTATTTGCTCTAGCTATTGAAATATTGGCAGATTCAATTCATAACAATATAAAAATCAAAGGAATAGATGTTTATGAACAATACAATTCTAAAGTAATGATATTTGCTGATGACATATTACTAACATTATCTAATACAAAAGAGACATTAGAAGAACTAGACACATATTAATTGACAAGTTTCACATGACTTCAGGACTCCCATTTCAATAAATTAAAATCAAAACTTTTATTTTTAAATAAAAAAATGAACTGCAGACTAAGGGAGATCACATCATACAGAAACAAGAATCTATCTTAAAATATCTAGGAATTGAGTTATGCAATAATAATAATGAATTAGTCTCAAAAATCACAAAAATATCATCAATACAATAAAAATCTCTGTGGAAAAATGGAACAAAATAATATTAACATTTGAAGACAGACTACAGTTAATAAAAATGGTTTTACTGCCCAAGATCCTATATATAGCCTTGGCAACACAACTGTTACCAGAAAGGAATATACTTAAAGAAATAAATTCATGCCTAATAAAATTGTTATGGTTTCCAAAAAGAAACAGAATAGCTTTAATACATCATATCAGACCATGAAAACAGGGAGGATTAAACTTTCCTGACATAGAAACATATAAAAGCATCAATATCTAAAACAATCTCAGATTGGATAAGTCCAAATTACTCTGCAAATTGGAAAGAATTACAAACTGTAATATCAATAAATGAATTTGATTTACAAAACAAATTTCAAACAGATAAAAAAAATTGCCATGGCAAATATTATGTATTAGTCTGCAACATGACATAACTAAACCCACTAAAACTCGCATGATTAATTATTACATTGACTCATTTACGAAAATTATTAATGCAAATATAGATTTAAAAATCTGGTTTGATCTTTTAACACCATTTATAGTCACAAAGAACTTTCCACATAAAATATATAGAGAAATTATTAATTCCTGGGAACAGAAAGGATTTGTTTGTTGGCTCCAATGTATCAAAAAACTAAAAGTTTTAGATAAGCAAGTAATAAAAACATACAAAATTCCACAACAGGAATGGCTAACTTTACAGAGTATTCTGTCATATTCGCAAGATTTAAGTAAAATAATTAACAATTCTTCATTTAAAGAAATACCTAAATTTACGAAATACATATATGAAATCATATATAATGACTTTGAGACAGTATTTCAAAATTTTACAAAATATATAAAACACCCAAAACCTCATTGGAAATATACAACAAAAGGACACTCAATACAGTTAACTGAAGATATCAAAACAAATATCTTATTATCGATAAAATATATATCCTTTACACAATACTGGAAAGTTTTTTAATTGGAAATGCTTGCAAAGAGCATTCTTAACCCCAGACAGAATCAGTAAAATTAGTTCTTCCATAAAAGGAATATGTTGGAGATGTGAGCAAGTACATAATGCAGATTGGAACCCCATTTTCTTTGTGTTAAAATTAATCCATTTTGGAATGGTATTAATAACTTTCTACAAGCTTTATTTAATGAATCGTTTTATTTAACTAAAGCTCTTATATTATTAAATGTGAATGAAGGTCCTGATTTGAATTTCAAGGAAGTGTATAACAAGAAGATGGAATACAAACACAATGCCAACTTTGGAAGACTTCTACAGCCTACTAAAGACCACAGCATTTACTGGAAATTAAAATTAAAGAACTAAGAATTTATCCAAAGCCATTTATCAACAACCCTTGGGGAAAAGTCTTATAATTGATTGACACTATACAATAATTGATCACACACTCTGATAATGGACTGGACATACTTATAAAGTAACTGTATACATTAAGATCTGTTATAGTGCCAGGCTAATGTAAATAGTGTACATAATTATTTAAGAGGTAATGTATAAATATTATGGAATTCATTCAAATGTATTTGAAAAATAAAAAAAATTGAGAAAAAATAATCATGGTGTTTGGGTCTATGAGGTGGGTCAGTAGTAGTATGTAAGAGAGAAGGAAGTACAATGTTATAAAGATAGTATTAACAGTTACACAGTAAATAGGGGGAAGAAGGGATGACTCAAGTAGAAGGAGATAGAGTAGGTGACTTAGTCATTACAGACCTGGTGATGATCTAGATGTGAGTTGTAACTAGTTGGACTGAACCAGAGGGCAGGAATACAGTATGCAGATTACTCCACACTCATTTGCACATCTGACAACATGGTACACTTCCAAAAAATTACATAGGAAGCTTTAACAGCAACTGAAACATGGCTTTGTAACTCACACCCCATGATCAATCCTAAAAAAAAACTACTACTATTTCCCTAAATCCCTCTCCCATGAAAATAAAATTTAAAGTCCTCTCTCTTAATAATACAAGCATTAAAGTCACTTCTCACAGCAAATTATTAGGGATGACAGTGGATGCTAATCTTAAATTTGACCTGCATATACAAAATTGCTTGAGAAAAAAACTCATCAAAAACTATGGACACATTATAGAGCCAAAATCGTTGTCACAGAGACAACTAAAGCTACACTTGCCACCACTTACCACCTCCCCATGCTACTTTATGGTGCTCTCATCCGTACTATCCTTCAGGCATCACAAAAATCAAAACTTGAACAATGCTATAACAAACTTGCTACACTTACAGCAAATACCCTATTCAGAACCCATCACTGTATAGCACTAAAGCATAAATTGGTTAGAACTACCCCATCAACTAACATATACACAGCTTCTTACCATCTATAAAATTATCCAGAATCCATCTACTTGTCCAGCACTAAATAACATTGCACACACCTATGTTCCCAGCTTGCCATTGTGATCCAATGACCAAAAACTCCTGTCTGTCCACAAATATATCAAACCTGCTGGGCATCGTCTACACTCTTACCATGTTGCTAAGGCCTGGACCTCTATTTGTATTTATCAGGTCAACAGCCTCCATCCCATCCTTCAAAATCATTCTGAAAGATTTCTTAATCAAAATCTGTCTCTGGTCTTGCTCAGCACCAGGATAAACTGTATCCCTAAATGTGAACAAATACCTATTTGTACCTTATACCACCTTACTCTCCCTTCTTCACTCACTTCCTTGCTTCTGTCAATTTCTCTCTCCTGGCTTTCTCTAAAAATATACCATAAGCCTGCTTTTCTCTCATTTTGTATTCGAATGCCTGTTTGTAGTATACTAACCTATCTTTAACTGCTTCATAAATTGACTAAAATTTATCTCACTACTAAATCAGCATATAACTTGTATCTATTCTTAACCAATGTTTTCATATTATGTCTAATATGGTATAATTAAATTGTAGTTGTTTTTTTGTATTTTTAAAGACTATAAAACTATTGTTCTTAAAAATGTTTTGTAATAGTTTGGAGCCTTTCTTCCAAGCCTGCATTGAAAATGGGCTCCTGTCCAGTTGGACTTTCCCAGTAATCAAATGTCAATAAATAAATAAATGGGTGATTATTTTTCTTTAACTTCATTTTGGTATATGTTATTTGATTAACAGCTAAAAGATGATTATGTTGTAATGTTGTTTGCGGATTGGGTTCATCAGTAAAATTTTGAAACTGTTCAAAAACAAATAAACCGAATAAAATAAAATTTATATTTATTGTACAGCTTACATCCTCATTGAGAGGCAATACAGCCAGTGAAATAACAGCTTATGATGATTAAAACATTGCTGAAATATCCAGGTACTAAAAAGTTACAGATCAGAGTAAGACCTCCTTTTTTTGAGGCGGCAACATTATAGGAAAAGTACAGTTGTGTACACAACATAAATGTAGATGTTCGAGTGTATTCATTGTTGCAGACATTACATTTGTGTAATCTGCTGGCAGGTTGCCCTCAGTCAGCCTGATTAACAAAGTCTTGGGTCCTGCATCAGTTGCTGTCCCTTCTTCCATGATGTCAGTTTGTCAGGGGTATAAAACATGCAGCAGACGCCATTACATCAGTTTTTCTTGCCCCAGATGTCAGGTGCCCCCCTAATGGGGAGCAAATAAAATTAAAAACACAAAATTATACCTCCAACCAAAAGCAAATACACCAAAAAGGCTTTTAAGCATAGTAAAAGAAAGTAGAGGTATAGCCAGAGAAAAATAGGGGGCTGGAGGGAGGGTAACCAGGACTGCAACAGTGAATACACTTGAACATCTACATTTATGGTAAGTGTACACAACTGTACTATGTTCTTCATGTTTCACTGTTGCAGTCATTACATTTGGGTAGATTCCCAAAGCTATGGTTGGGAGGAGGAGTTTATACAGCATTAGAGCCAGCTATAAGGCCCTGCAAGACAGCAGTGGCAAAGCCAGCTCTGGATTTAGAGAAAATTGGTAAATGATAATGCTTGGAGAAAGTATGTACAGAACTGCAGGTAGCAGCCTCTAGAATATTCCTGGTAGGAACACCACTGAGAAAAGCTGCAGAAGTAGATGCAGCCCTGGTGGAGTGAGATCTGATCCTTTGTGGGATAGATTTTCCACGGTGCTTATAGCAGAAATTAATGCAATGGCTTATCCATTTAGAGATGGTTTGTTTTGAAATGGCCTTCCCCTCTGCCCCTGCAGCAAATGCTACCAGCAATTGTTCAGATTTTCTTCGAGATTTAGTCCTGTCCAAGTAGAATCTAAGTTGTCTCTGCAAATCCAAGGAATGCAGAATCCGTTCCCCTTTGTTCTCTGGATTGGGAAAAAAGGTTGGCAAATTAATGGACTGATTAAGAGCCATACTGGAAACCACCTTGGGCATGAAGGATGGACTGGTCCTGAGAGATACCCTGTCCACATGGAAGATGATGAAAGGCTCCACTGCCATAAGGGCCTGTAATTCAGATATCCTTCTAGCTGAAGTGATTGCTAAAAGGAAGGCTGTTTTCCAAGAAAGAAATTTTAAGTCTGCAGTAGCAGCTGGCTCGAAAGGAGGTACAGTGAGCTTCTCCAAAACAAAGTTAAGGTCCCACGCAGTGGTAGGAGCTCTCCTGAGTGATCTCAAGTCCTCTGCCCCTCTGAGATACTGCTTGAGCAGGGAATGAGAGAAGAGGGGTGGTTCTGTGTTATAGTCAGCTGAAATAGCTGAAGCATGGATTTTAACAGAGGAAAAGGACAGGCCTTTGTGAAGCATCTCAGTTAAGTATTACAAAATCTGAGGTAAATTGGGTGCTGCTGTGCTCATCCCTAAAGATTGGTTCCAGGCACAGAATCTTTTCCATTTGTCAGCATAAGATTTTCTAGTACTAGGTCTTCTCACCTCCAAGATGAAATCTATCACAGGTTTGCTGAGGGATGAAAAGGGTAAATTTAAGTGATTAGCCAGGCTGCAAGGTTCAATGTTGGAAGCTGAGGGTGCAGAATTTGGTTCTCCTGCTGAGACAGCAGGGAAGGGGTCTGAGGCAGGTGCCATGGAGATATTTGCGACACACTGCGCAGGAGAAGGTACCAGTGTTGGCGTGGCCAGGCAGGAGCAATGAAAATCATCCTTGGTTTGTCCTGTTTGATTTTTAGTAGTACTTTGAAGAGCAGAGGCAGAGGGGGGAAGGCATAGACTGACAGGTTTTTCCAGCTGAAGGACAGAGCATCCACTTTCCAGGCTTCTTTGTGGGGAGTCCTTGTGCGAAACTTGTCCAAATGGTAGTTCTGGGGGGAGGCAAATAGATCTATGTCTGGGCTCCCCCATTTGCTTTCTCAACATGTTGAAAATCCATGGCTCCAGTTTCTACTTGTGTGGGTCCATGAGATTTCTGCTTAGTCCGTCTGCCAGTGTATTCAATTTTCCTGGCAGGAATTGAACTTGTAGGTGCACTTGGCAGCTCAAGGCTGTGTTCCACAATGCCATGGCTAGTCTGCAGAGGGGGTAGGAATGTGTACCCCTCTGCTTGTTTATGTACCACATAACCGTGGTGTTGTCCATCTTTACCATTAGTTGTCCTGGAAGAATGTAGTCCTTGAAGGCTGTCAGAGCATTCTGTACAGCTAACATTTCTTTTTGATTGATATGTAGGTGCATTTTATTTGGGTTCCATTTGCCCTGAATGCACTTCCCTGCCAGGTGAGCCCCCCATGCATAGTCTGATGCATCTGTAGTTAAGGTTTGGGCGGCAGGGGGGTAGTGTGAATGGCAGTCCCTTGTTTTGGTGGCAGGCCTCTGCCCACCATAGGAACTCCAGGCATAGGCAAGGTATGATAGGAATCATTGTTTCCAGGCTGTGACAATGCTTCCATAGACACAGTCTTGCATATGGAATTCGAAGAATGCAGGATGCCATGAACCCCAAGGCTTGCAGTATTTCTCTTGCAGATAGCAGGGTTTTTGTGGCCATTTGTTTGAAGTAAGTTACCAAATGAATTTGCTTCTCTGGCATGAGGAAGCCATCTGGGCAGTTGTATTCAAGCTTGCATCCAGGAATGTAATCTGTTGAGAGGGTACCAGTTGTGATTTCTTTTCGTTTAAGGTGTACCCCAGACAAGTTAGAACCCTTTTTACAAAAGCCAGATGATTTAGAAGTATGCCCTGGGTTTCTGCCTGAATTAGACAATTGTCCAGGTATGGATATATTTGAATATTTCTTTGCCTGCAAAATGCAATAACTGGAGTCAGGCACTTTGTGACTACCCTGAGCACAGTAGACAAGCCAAAGGGCAGTGCAGAGAACTGATAATGTAAGTAGCCTGCTTAGAAGCGTAGGTATCTTCTGCAAGATTCTCTGATTGGGATGTGCAGGTATGCTTCTTTTAAATCTAGAGTTGCCAGCCAGGCATCTTTGCCTAGCATAGGAAGTAACTGGTGAAGAGTCAGCATCTTGAATTTTGGAATGCCCAGAAAGGTGTTTAGAGTAGACGGGTCCAGAATTGGACATCATGATTTGTCTTTTCTGGGTACCAGAAAAAGCCTGGAATAGAAACCTTGCCCTTTTTTCTCTTCTGGTACCAGTTGAATAGCCCCCATGTTTAAGAGGGAAAGTACTTGTTTTTGAGCCTCTGTCCACTGATTTTGGGGCAGGGCTGGCCACTCATTTGGTGTTGGCAATGCGTGGAAATGAAAAATGTATTCCTGGGACACTATTTAAAACCCATTTGTCCTGGGTTATGAGTTCCCAGTTCTTTGCATGAAGAACAATCTTTCCCTCCAAAGGAGTGGTTAAAAGGTAAGTGCTTGGTAATTTTAAAAGGAAGTCATTGAGACTGTTTACCATAGGGGGGTGTCTTGTTATTTCCAGATTTGGAAGTTGAGGCCCCCCCCATTGCTTAGTTCTGAGAGTCCCCTGGGACTGAAACCTGGTGTTTTGGGTGTGTCTGGGTTTCGCTTGAGAGGATTTGGAAGGAGCTGGAAAAGACCAATTCTTAGTAGGCCAGTGCCTACTAAATCTTGGAGGTTGTACTTGTAAGAAATTTTTAACAGTTTGCATAGATTTAGCTTTATCTTCCATCTTTTTTAGAACTTCTTCAGCCTTATTGCCAAACAGGCAGTCCTGATTTAAATGAGCATCCAACAATTTTGCTTTAACATGACCAGGCAAAGATTGCTCCTTAAGCCAAGCATGCCTTCTAAGCACAGACCCAGTGACAGCAGCCCTGCTGGAGGCCTCTAAAGAATCAAAACCACATTGCAAAGTATGTTTTCCAACTTGTTCAGAATGCATTAAATCCTGTAAATCTTTATTTTCCACACAGTCAGGAATCAACATAATTTTCTGTTTAAGCAGTCCAATAATATGCTGTTGATATTTTAACATATGGAATTGGCAGTTTAAAGCCCTGATTGCCAAGGTTGCAGAAGTATAAACCTTTTTACCCCATCTATCCAGCACCCTGGAGTCTCTATCAAAAGGGGTAGGATTTTTTAGCAGTAGAAGCCTTAATTTCCTTGGGCCCCTGAGAAATGGTTTCTGGATCTGCAACAGGATTTTTGAAAAGGAACTTGTGGGACTCACGAACCCTGTAGTATCTCTCAGGTTTACTAGGAGCCAGAGGCAGGGAATCAGGGGACATACTGGATTCCGAAAACACATCATCAGCAATGTCTAGTACAGGAGGTATAGCCTATGCTGAGGTAGAAGAAGGAAATCCCTAAGCCTCTTTTTTGAATCAGAAAATTCCTGACTTTCCCAGTGGAAATGCTCCCTTAAAGTATGTAAAGTTTCCCCAAAAGAAAAATCCTCAGGGGGGGAGGCAGAGAGAATGAAATCCTCTGCATCAGAATCCTCATAAGTAGGTATGGACAAATCTAGGTCATTAGAAGAGTCAGAAGAAACAGAATCCTGATCAGAAGATCCATAATCAAGCTCAGCCCTAGGTCTCTTACGGCGGGGGGCGGGGGGGGGGTTGACTACCCCTGATTAGAGTAATTAGATCTTCAGCCATTTTGATCATTTGTTTTTTAGGCATAGGGGCCTGAACATGTGGTCTGGGTGTCGGTTTTTTAGACATAGATCGAGATTTAGGCTTTAGTAATGAAGGTGGAGTTAATTTAATATGCAAGTCTGTAGGCCTGAATACACCCTCAGAAGCCGGTGTCTGCACAGCGGCTCCAGACCCATCCAAGGTAGAGGCATCTGCGGGTTCCATAGGTGAAGCATCTCGCGGCATACCAGACTCTGAATGGGTCTCAGTAGAGGCCTGCGAATCAGAAGTAGCAGTTATCGGGAGCTGCAAAAGCGCCTCACTGAGTACCGGCGAACTGGCGACTGGCTTAGGAGAAGCGTTGTCGGTAGTTTTGGACCTCGGCGGCCTGTCTCTGTCTTTATCTTTGCGTTTTTTTGGAATCCCGATAGTCAGATGGCTAACTGACAACATTTCTGGATAATTAAACCGATTAAACTGATTAATTAAAGCACAAAACCGACGGCAAGGTACTTCATGGTCAGGGCCCTAGGCAAGGAATACAGTACGAATGAAAATCTTTATGAGGTATTTGCTTTCCACAAGTAATGCAATTATTAACTTGTACTGACATCTGTAAGGAGCAAGAAAAAGTTTCCTCAACAGGGTACTTAGCTTTAAGTTGAAGACTTCGGTTCTGAAACTCGAAAATGAAAATTTCAGGAGTCGGCCGACTGGCACTTGCAAAATGCTTCTGCTTTGGGCACCGCACGGCAAGAAAGACTGATGTAATGGTGTCGGCTGCATGTTTTATACCCCTGATGACATGACGTCATGGAAGAAGGGACAGCAACTGACACAGGACCCAAGACTTTGTTAATCAGGCTGACTGAGGACAACCTGCCAGCAGATTACCCAAATGCAATGACTGCAACAGTGAGAACATCTGCCATCATTAATACAAACAGGCATGACTTGTGGTAGAAGGGTGCAAGAAATAAACCACGTCTGCAAATTGCTCTGATGTTTGAAACCACCTGGGATACCAAGTTTGTACAGTTTGTAAATAGGTGACATTGCCTTTTAGACTGCATTAGGCAGTATGCTAGTACATTAATCAATAAACAGAAGCACATTCTGCTTCCTAAGAGTACTTTTTTCAGAAATGTGTACCATTTATATTAATATTTCTAAGAGATATTTCAGTAGTATGGTTCACGGTGCTCTCTCCTCATATTTATAAACTAGTACAGTTTTTGAGAGTTGTCTCTTTTCATCACTGTGGTTATTCTGTAAACTGTGGTGGTCACATAAGCAGTTTTACTAGAGTTATTCTTGTTTACATGCACAAATTTCACTTTAAAAAAAATGGTTAAGGAAGGGTGCATGTGACAGCTAGATAAACTACTTGTTGGAGCAGCAGACACATGGGTAAATGGTTACAACTGGCACTGTCTGCATTGGTTCCATTGTTCAACATTACAGCAAAGGATAAAGGGGCAGAATGAGTCTTTACCTGATGGTAACAGGGTAATAATAATATAAAATAAGTAGCAAACTCCAGCCTTTTGTAAAAATTCTTAACTACATATTTGGCAAATTTTGGTACGTTTTAACACGTCAGTGGACACAGCTCATTAGAATGGCACACAGACAGACAAAAGATCAAGAAACAATGTAGAGGCAAAGCCCTAACTCACCCCACCCCCAAATACACACACACCTTTATTATACTTAGTCACTGCATTATGAGGAAAAGCAGTACTGGAGTTTCCTATTCTGGTTCCCTGTGCTGATCCCAGATTTGGTGCCCCATCAACGTTTCAGTTTATGAGTCAAAAAAAAAGGTCCTCTCATACCTGAGAACACAACAGGAGCTTCAGCCTTAAATGTAATATCTATTCATTTCTGAATGCCAGTAGGGGATTACTGACCAATCTGCATCTCCCATTCCCACCCCCTAACTCCTTGTGCCCATGGTGGCTGTCCCCTTTGCCACACTTTATCTACACGACTGAGAAAAAGGACATTTCTTGAGGAAGCAACTTCAGGCATTGTTTGCCTTAAACTGTGCTTGACATACATGCACAACTGCATCAACTACAAAAGCAAATACTACCTTAGTAAACTTAGCATAAAAAACAAAATAAGAAACCAGAGCATGACAAATCTTAGAATGTGCTAGATACTCTAAATAGGTAGCCCTTTAAGAAAATGAAGGAAGTAGAGACAACACTTGCTAAAGAAAAAAAGTGCAGTCATTCCAGGGCTGTCGGGAGTGTTTAAGTTAAAGCTATTGGACGATACATCATGAAGAAGAGAGCTACGAGAAAATAAACCAGGTGAGATTTGGAATACGCTTTAAAGTATTTTATAACATAAAGGCTACCTTTTTTGTAGGGATTTGTTTTTTTTTTCTCCTTTACATCTTACTTAAGTATTTATCCACTGTGTCACCTACAGCCTCAAATAACAGCAGTAACAAAAGATGCATATTAATATTATAAAACATTTCAATAATGAGTTATGCTGCCTGTTAAATGGCATTAAATATTCATATTCTTACAGTTCTAATTTAGTCTTTATGCTGCCTGTTAGCTCCCACCACCCACTAGCCTCCTAGCCTTAGTTCCTTCCTAATCTGGGTCCTCTTCATACGGTTTCCCCCTAATGTAGTAATTCAAGGCCTGTATCCATTTCTAAGTTTTCTTTCATCCTCCACTTGCCTTGCTCTGTCAGGTTACACCATGAATTGCATAAACATTCTGCACCATAGTCACAACCTGCATTTGCCCTACTGCATTTTTTGCCATTTTAGTTTTTCCCAAGTAAAAATGACAAGACTTTTGTACCTCTTTGTCCTGTCCTCTTCCCTGTAACAAACAAGCCATTACCTTCAGCTCTGCAGCACTTCAGTTTCTATTCCAGCATTCTGTCCTGCATGTTTCCTTTGCCTTCTTATATTCTCAGAAAATGTGTAGCATGCAAGTCCCTTCTTCTCAAAAACTGCCAAGATCAATATTCCTTTCTCCTTTCTTTTAGCAACCTTTCTAGGGTGTACAACCAATCTGAGTATGGCCCTCCTGTGGGGCCCCAAACCGTGTCCATTTGGACAGTGGAATATAATCACTTCCATACCTCTTACAATGCCATGCCACTAATAGTAAAGTGTTGGTAAGACCCTTCCACCCTTAAACAATAATGAAGATGATGACCTACGTTGCCTCAGTCACAGCTATTAGGTGGTGGTCAAGTGATGTAATCAAGTTTGACAGAACAGAAAAAGAATACTAACTTTTCAGACAACTTTATGGGAAAACATGCAGAAGGAAATGCACTGGATACTTCTGTTTTACCTTGTGCAAATAACTCTGTAGGCTACAGCTTGTTATAAGCTAGATCCAATAAACTGTTACATTTTTCAAAGATGGAAGTAAACTAAAGGTAGGCTACTGTAGGAATATCTCCAAAAATGTCCAAAATAATTGTCTACCTTGACAACTTAGTAATCATTAAGGATATAAATTATGAAACAGACTGCCAGCTGCTGCCAGCTGTGGTCCATAAATGCAGTGTTCTAGTACCACACTAAGCCATGTATAAATAAGATCTCTTTCCTTCCCCCTGCTGAAAGGGCTACTTCATTTTGAATCTTTCTTTTTGTAGTTTATTACTGGTCTGAAAGGAAACCCTAAAATAACCTGTTAATTTGCTTAGTAATGTGCAAGTATGCAAATTCCTGGGTCATCTGTTGCAGTAGCCTAAACAAGCATATGTCCAGTTTCTTGGAAGGCAAAATAAAAAGTATTAGTTAATAAGATCATGATACAAAACTGAAAATAAAATTGGAGGTTATTACTGACGCTGTACATTTTTTTCTAACATTACAGTAACGAATGACTTGTTCATTGTATTTTCCATCCTTTTTAAAGAAAATGTTTATTTACTTTATTCGTGTTTCTATTTTTTTTTGAAGGTGACAGAGCAGTGAGCCATCTGGAACACTTTCAAGCAAAGCTAGATATCAGAAAAAAAACACATTAAGATTATAAACACTGAA
The DNA here is from genome assembly GCF_019279795.1 of Protopterus annectens. Taxonomy (NCBI): domain Eukaryota; kingdom Metazoa; phylum Chordata; order Ceratodontiformes; family Protopteridae; genus Protopterus; species Protopterus annectens. Next base: position 999,152,421 of record NC_056735.1, on the reverse strand, counting down.
AGTATATAAGGTGAGCTCAAAACATTAGCTTGAGGCAAACTTTCCTGCTGCCAATCATTTGTGTTGGCAAGTGCCCTAACTCTCACTACCCTGATTCCAGTACACTACCACTAAGCTAACTATCCCTCCCAGTACCCTGACCCTAACCCTAAAAACAACTCCTGATCACTTCCTAAACATAAAATTCCCCTTCTGTCCCTAACTAACTCTGAGACAACTCCTGATCTCTCCCTAAACCTAAAATTTCTCTCACCTCCTAACCCTAATCTAGTGCTAACTCCAAATCATTCACTAAACCTTAAATCCCCTTCCCCTCCCTAAACCTAAAGCCCCCCCCCATTTCCTTTCCCCACTTACCAGTTCCACAATGAGACACTGAAGGTGTTTGCTGTCACAGCTGTGGCCCTGAACTCATATTCCACTTAGAGCAGCTGCTCGGCCAGGTGGGCGGATGAGGAAACAGCTGCTCAAGCCCATGGCTGTGAGTTCCTGGATTTCAAGTAGCTGAGGCTTGGTCTGCTATAAGGGTCCTGTGAGCAACCCATGTCTATCAGAAATGAGGCATAAAATTAGATTAATATAGATTCAAACTAGGTGTAACCATCTTGGTTTCCGGGTATGGACTAGAACAGCAGACAAATCAATATATACAGCAAAATCTGTCTTGTGTACAAAATCAAAACTTTGGAAAGCATTGAAAATGAAATCTTTGCATCTAAACAAAAACAAATAAAATAAATCTGGGCTCATAGCAAGCCAGTCTTAACTGGACTGTCCTGAAAGCTTATATTGCTATTCTAGTGTGTGATAACAGTGGTTAACATTATGTGTGTCTTACTGACAGAGGTTAAGAAATGTATTAACAGAGCATTTATTTTATTTGTTTATTGCATTTGTTTACTGGGAAAGTCCACTGGACCTAAAAGAGCCCATTTTCAGTGGAGGCCCGGGGAGAAAAGCTCCAACAAGAACATAGATACAAAAAAAAAATAAAATAAACATTATTGGTGCAGAAGTAGAAACAGTGTTGCAGACAGTAAATACAGTAACATATACAGAATATATACATAAAAGCAGGAATCTAGTTTGTTTGATTAAAGTAATATATACAGAAAAAGATGCATTAAAGCAGAATTCAATGAAATCAGAGAGGTATAAACAGAGACACATTAATCAGTATTAATATACCAGTATCAACAAGTAAAGATAAAAATAATGTTTAATGTAATGCTGAAAGTGTGAGCTAAAAATATTGATTCTATTAGATAACGTTTCAGAATAAGTAGATATAGATCAAAAATCAAATGTAGAAAATTAAAAATAATTTAACCTTCAGCATATGAAGTTTAGAAAACATATCAATGCAGTATAATGTAAGTCACTTTGCAGACAACCTTTGTAAATAGTTTACACTGTTTAACTTGGATGATGTAAGTTATCTAAATGCTTAATCTTCCCTCATTAGCTCTTAATTTCTTGTGTTTACCTATATTCATGTTTCTAAATATTTTTGAAACAAACTTCATTTCACCAAACAATAATTACGGAAAAACTTTTTAACAACATAACATTCTTTAGACATCAATAACATACTGACAGATCACCCACTGCTTACTACAATTAATGTTAAAGTTGGACAGTAATCCTTCAGATGCTAACATTTCTCTTCTTTCAAATAATATTTAAAATCCTGTTGTTTCTCTTTAACTAACTTAGCATTCTATCATTTAACTAAAATGTTTTAATCATTCTATCAACAAAACTAATTTAAGAACTTCAACAGATTAATGTTTGGACCCCTTCAGAATACTTTAAAAAGGTGAAAAATGCATCTCTTCAGTCATATGACAACAATAGTTTCTGCTGCCATACTGGCAATGAGTGCTAATTTCACTTTATAGCACTGTAAAAGAAAAATATTCAAAATAAAGTCAATAATAAGTCTCTTCATAATTCATAGTCAGTCCCTGTAATATCTTGCATTATCCTTTATTTCTTTCACTATACATTTTCCGCTACAGCAGTTCAGCATTCTGTTGTCCCCCATTCATCCGTCATCTAAATTAAATGCCTTACTGCTGGGTTACTCAAGACTGCCTCCTCTTTGTTATTGTTTTTTTTTTGCTACCAACATCAGTAAAACCAGAGTAGCCTTTTTGTGATTACTACATCATTATCCTACCACAAACATACGCACTTTGTCTAAATATTAGCGATTCTAAATCCATATATTATTCTTCAGTCATCAGGTATAACACAAGGATACCTATTCTCCCCCACACACTTTTATTCTGACTTTAGAACGTTTCTTTGTTCTTCTGTCACCTCACTATGAGTACGTATTGAAAAAAATATCATTGTTTATGCAGATTGCTACTTACTACCAAAATTCAAGGATGTCTATTTTATTTTTACAGCTCGCACAAAAGGCTTCAGATACTTCTTGTTATAAAATAAATCCAGCAAAAACAAAACTGTTGAAGGGAAAGAAAAAACCTCTACCACTAAGAAAAGTACAGTTTTGTACCTACCATAAATGTAGATGTCCGAGAGGTATGCATCTGCAGTCCTAACAAATGGGTTGTCCTGGCCTCAGGTAGCCCTTTGGTCGGCCGGATTCCAAAGTCTAGGTCTGGCCTCGGCTGATGTCGCACTTCACCCGACGTCATAGCTGCAGTTCTTCAGGTATAAAGGCAGCAGCCGACGCCATTTTCCTCAGTGTTTCTTGCCCCAGATGCCAGGTGCCCTCTAGGAAGGCTAAATTTGGATAAATGCAAATGTTTCCAAACAATAGAGAGCAAATAGAAATTAAACATGTATATACATATATACAAACAAATACACCATAATAGATTCCCCCAGCTAGCTACAAGATGGGCAAATACCCTAGGAGTACCACAGAGGGGAAGGAGGGTGGGTAATCCTGACTGCAGATGCATACCTCTCGGACATCTACATTTATGGTAGGTACAAAACTGTACTATGTCCTTCAAGGATGCATCTGCAGTCCTAACAAATGGGTAGAATACCATAGCCAAACTGGGGGAGGAGGCACTAAGAGTTTTATGGTGTAGTTAAGATCCCTTGCAAAACAGCAGTGGCAAAACCTGCTTGGGATATGGAGTATAAAGGCAGATTATAATGCTTGGCAAATGTATGCACGGAGCTCCAAGTAGCAGCCTCTAAAATGTCTTTGGTAGCCACTCCTCGTAAGAAAGCTGTAGTAGTGGCTGTAGCCCTTGTGGAGTGAGGTATGATGTTTTCTGGAGTTGCCTTTCCATGGAAAGAGTAACAGAATCTAATGCAATTTCCTATCCATTTTGAGATTGTCTGTTTTGAAATTGCTTTTCCTTCCATTCCTGTTGCATATGCTACCAGGAGTTGGTCAGTTTTTCTATTGTTCTTGGTTCTGTCCAGGTAGTAGCGCAATTGTCTGTGTACATCCAAGGTATGCAACAGTCTTTCCCCCCTGTTCTGCGGTTTGGGGTAGAATGCTGGTAGGTGTATTGCTTGGTTTAATGAAACCCTGGAGACCACCTTTGGCATAAAGGTAGGATTAGTTCTCAAGGACACTCTATCCTGATGGAAGATAAGGAAGGGATGTACTGCCATTAATGCCTGTAATTCAGAAACCCTTCTAGCTGAAGTGATTGCAAGCAGGAATGCAGTTTTCCAAGATAAGTACTGTAATTCTGCTGTTGCTGCTGGTTCAAAAGGGGGTAGTGTCAATTTTTCTAACACAAAGTTCAAGTCCCAAGTAGGCAATGGTGGTTTCCTTGGTGGCTTTACATTTTTAATTCCTCTGAGGAACTGCCTGAGTAGAGGTTGAGAAAAGACTGGAGGGTCCATGTTGTATTCTGCTGAAATTGCTGATGCATGAATCTTAATGGAGGAGTATGACAGACCATTGTGGAAAAGCTCTGCTAAGTATTCCAGGATGTTAGCTATGTTTGGCAAAGATGCCTCCACTCCTTTTGTTGCACTCCAAATGAGATATCTTTTCCATTTTGCTGAATAAGTTTTCCTTGTTGAGGGTCTGCGAGCCTCCAAGATAATGTCTTTGAGATAAATCTGGGTTATTTTTCCTTATGTAATGTTCCAAGCAGTTAGCTGCAGTGTTTTCAAGTTTGGATGCAGGATTTTGAATTTGTTCTGTGTTAGCAGTAGAGGCAGCAGAGGTAGAGGCCATGCGTGTTCCCGGGACATACTCCTCAGAAGCGGGTACCAATGTTGCCTCGGCCAATCTGGAGCAATCAAGATGATCTTCGGGTGGTCCTCTTTGATCTTCAGTAGCACTTTGTGCATCAAAGGAAGAGGTGGGAATGCATACGCTGTCAGGTTTTCCCAACTGAAGGATAGGGAGTCCACCTTCCAAACAAGTGGGTGGTATGTCCTTGTGCAGAATTTTTCCAATTGGTGGTTGTGTGGGGATGCGAACAGGTCTATTTCTGGTTGTCCCCATTTCCTTGTGATGGTTCTGAAGATGTCTGGATGCAGCATCCATTCGTGGGCATCCGTGGTGGTCCTGCTTAAGATGTCTGCCAGTATATTTTCTTTTCCTGGCACAAATATGGCTTGGAGCTGAATGTTGAGGCTCAGGGCCACATTCCAGAGGTCCATTGCCATCCGGCACAGAGGATATGAATGTGTGCCTCCTTGTTTGTTGATATACCACATAACTGTGGTGTTGTTCGTCCTTATCAGCAAATGACCCTTTTGAAGAAATGGTCTGAAGGTCTGAATTGCTTGTTTTACTGCCAGCATCTCTTTTTGGTTTATGTGTAGGTTCATCTGGTCTTGAGTCCATAAGCCTTGTATGCACTTGTCCACCATGTGTGCCCCCCAACCGAGGTCTGAGGCGTCCGTGGTGATTGCCTGGCTTGGGTGAGGCCTGTGGAAGGGCAGTCCTTTGTTCAATTGACAGGCCTGGGCCCACCACTGGAATTCTTGTTTCAGGTATGGAATTATTCGAATTTGGGTTTCTAGGCTGTGCTTGTGCTGAGACCATAAATTCCTTAGGTACCATTGTAACTTCCTCATATGTAGTCTGGCATGTGGAATTAATATTATGCAGGATGCCATGTAACCCAAGGCTTGCAGGATTTTCCTTGCTGTAAGCTGGTTCTGCGTTGTTAATGCCATGAAATAGAGTGGTAGCTGCTTCTGTTTTTCTGCTGTGAGGAATGCCATCTGGTTTAATGTGTCCAGTTCTGCACCCAGGAAGGTTATCCTTTGGGATGGTATCAGCCTTGACTTTTTTGTGTTGACTGTGTATCCCAGGGCTTGTAGCAGGTGAATAACCTTTTTCAGATCTTTTGTTAATTTGTCTTTGCTGTCCGCTTGTAACAGGCAGTCGTCCAGGTATGGATAAATTTGAATTCCCTGAAGCCTGCAATGAGCAATTACTGATGCCAGGCATTTCGTGAATACTCTGGGTGCAGTAGATAAGCCAAAAGGCAATGCTGAGAATTGATAATGCTCTGATCCTGCAAGAAATCTGAGGTATCTTCTGCAATTTGGTCGTATGGGGACGTGCAGGTATGCCTCCTTGAGATCCAAAGTCACCAGCCAAGACTCCTTGCCAAGCATGGGAAGAAGCTGCTGTAGGGTCAGCATCTTGAATTTTGGAACAATGAGATATGTGTTCAGAGCGGACAGGTCGAGAATAGGTCTCCATTGGTTTTCTTTTCTTGGCACCAGGAAAAGTCTGGAGTAAAATCCTTGCCCTTTTTCCATAGATGGTACCTTTTCTATAGCTCTCATCCTTATTAAGTGGTCTATTTGTAGTAGAGCGTTTGTCTTTTGATTTGGAGGTAGGTTTGGCATTCCTCTCTTCCTTGGTAGAGTATGGAAGTGAAACCTGTAACCTTTGTCTATTGTCTGTAAAATCCATTTGTCTCCTGTAATGTAATGCCAGTTTACTGAAAATAAGGCTAGCTTTCCGCCTAAGGGTGCTTCTAGTTGTTCCCTGGTAGGTGGTTTCAGAGCCAAGTCACTGTGATTGTCCTGTGGAAGTGGTAGTGGCTGGATCTGTGGCAGTACTTCGCTGGTTGTTAGGCTGCCACTGACATCCCCTGTAGGCACCTCTGGATTGACCTCTGCCTCTTGGGCACCTATTCCTGCCTCTCTGTGCTCTGGAGGTGTCTGGAAAGGACCAATTCTTGGAAGGCCAGTTCCTACTAAACCTTGGTGGCTGGACCTGTAAGAAATCCTTGACTGTCTGGACAGATTTTGCTTTCTCTTCCACCTTCTTCAACACTTGCTGTGCAGGGGAGCCAAACAAATTGTGCTTATCCATGGGAGCATCTAGAAGCTTTGATTTTACATGGTCTGGTAAGGACTGCTCTTTTAACCATGCATGCCTTCTGATCACTGTACCAGTCATAGCTGATCTAAAGGAAGCCTCCAGTGCATCATAGCCGCATTTTAAGGAATGATTACTGACCTGCTGAATGTTATGCACCATGTCTTGAAGAGACTTTCGGTCCAAAGGTTCAGGAGAGGACAGATTTTTAGTTATCTGATCTAACATAAATTCCTGATACTGAATCATGTGGAATTGACAGTTTAAGGCCCTAGCCGAAAGAGTAGCAGAAGTATAAACTTTTTTACCCCGTCTCTCTAAGGCCCTAGATTCCCTTTCAGAGGGGAGGGGGTTTTTGGCAGAGGTAGCTGCTACAGCCTTGGGGCCCTGTGAAATAGTTTCAGGATCTGCCAAAGGAGCCTTATACAAGTGATAATGTGAGTCCGGCACCCTGTAGTATCTATCGGGCTTAGCAGGGGCCTGAGGAAGTGAATCAGGAGCAGTACAAGCATCATTAAAAGCATCATCCACAACTGTAAGTACTGGAGGAATGGCTAAAGGCCTATGCTGTGGCAAATGCAAAAAGGTCCTAAGCCTTTTCCTAGAGTCAGAAAAATCCTGGCCCTGCCATTGAAATTGTTCCCTCATAGCATGCAAGGTTTCCCCAAAAGAAAATTCCTCAGGAGGAGAGGCAGAAGGAATGGAGTCTTCTGCGTCAGAGTCCTCATATGGAGAGTAAGGGCCCTCAGGAGGGTTTGTATTTTCTGAATCATCTGAGGAGTAATCAGTAGAAATTGGCTCAGGGGGCTCTGCTCTAGGCCTCTTCTCTGGAGGGGGGTGAGAGGCCCTGTCAGGGTGAGACTGGGTTCCCCTGATTAAAGAAATGAGATCCTCTGCTAGACTAAGCATTTGGGTACTAGAGCTAGGCCTGTGAGAGGGGGCTTTAGCAGGCACTGCCTTTGAAGATTTAGCTGCTTTAGCCCTGGCAAAAGCCTTAATTGACATGGATGCAGGGGGCCTAGCAGCTCCACGTGCAGGAGAAGATACATCAAGGGGAATAGTATCTGATAAATCCTGAGAAACTGTAAGAGCAGGTGGAATTTCAGTAGCAGATTCAGCCATGCTGGAAGAGGCCTCGGTAGTAGGAGGCATGCTTTCGGCTGAAGGAAGAACCGCAGACTCTGTTTCAGCCGAAACCGAGACACTCGTGGTCGGCTTAACCGCGGTTTCTGCCGAAACCGCGGACCGCGAGTGTCGGTCCTTTTCCTTACGCTTTTTGGCTAAATGTGAAGTCGAAGTCTCCGACGGCATGATATAAGCAAAAGCAGAGCCGAAAAACTCCTCTGCAAACTCCGACCGACGTCTAAGTGTCCGTCGGTTGATGGAAGCACAGGCTAGACAAGCTGCTACGTCGTGCTCTGGGCCTAAACAAGGTAGGCAGTAAGAGTGGAAATCTTTATGAGGTATTTGTTTCCCACAAGTTAAACAGTTATTCACTTTTTCTGACATCGGCTGAGGCAAGAAAGAGTCCCCAACGGGGTACTTAGCTTTTTAGAAGTCTTCGGTAGTAGCAATCTCTGGTTCTGACCGACCGGCACTTGCGAACAGCTTCTGCTTCGGGCGCCACGCGGCAAGAAAGACGGAGGAAAATGGCGTTGGCTGATGCCTTTATACCCGAAGAACTGCAGCTATGACGTCGGGTGAAGTGCGACATCAGCCGAGGCCAGACCCAGACTTTGGAATCCGGCCGACCGAAGGGCTGCCTGAGGCCAGGACAACCCATTTGTTAGGACTGCAGATGCATCCTTGAAGGACATCTACAGCTTCCCTTTTGGAAAGGAATGCAATCATAAGTCTCCCCTCTCCATCCAGGTGGCTTATTACCCATTTCTTCTGGGATTCCTAAGCCTTGTATGAAATCTGGACATGCACTAAGGATTTAAACCAAAGCAGAGAAACATCTCACTTTTAGGTAGAATTAATTTTGGCAAAAATAAGACTTCTTTTTGACTTTTTTTTTTTTATTTTTTTATTTTTTTTAAAAAAATACTGTAAATGAAATGGGCACCATCATGGTGGCTCAGTGGTTAAGATCTCTGCTTCACAGCTACAAGGTCCTAATTTAAGTCCTGATCTGTACTCATTGTATAAGTAGATTTGCTTGTTCTCCCAGTGTCTGTTTTCTCTGAGTATTCTTGCCCCCCCCCCCCCCACACACACACAAAAAACATACTATTTGATTTAAATATCCATGTATGTTGCATTTACCATTGCTCTTGTAAGCCCAGGGCTTGTCTGAAAAAGGTATATGATGACCATTTCACTTACTCAGTTAACAACCAAATAAATAAAAAAATAGTAATAAAAATGCTATAATGCCACCAAATTATGATGGGTTTAATACGTTTAACATTGTCTGGGGAACTGTTTGAAATGTCTAAGAATGTATGGTCTGACTGCATATGTTCTAGACTGAATATATGTGCAACTGGGTAAATGAAGAGCTGGAATATTGGATTCCTGCATGGAATGGCAAATTGCTAGAAGACCGTCACAAACCTAACAAACCAGGGCTGGTATGCTGAGCTCTGAGCAATAAAATCCCCAAACAGTGGGAATGTAGGATTGCAAAGAGAACATCGGGGAACAGTGAAAAAAGACTGAGGTTAGACAAATGTATGAGGAACAATCAGCCAGCACTTTAACATCTGGACATGTTGACAAGTAACAGTGACATGGTTAAAGCACCAAGCACATTTGTACATCCTGTCACATTGGTGCCAAAACTCATTGGGCCTGGCAGACAAACTCATAACCTGCATAGCCCTGGATGGAATTGGAGGTTACTATTGACATGTTGGGGGAGAAGGTGCATGGTAACAGTTATATGTTCATAGGTGAATACTAGGCTAACTGCCCTGAAGGGCCATTATATGCCTTGCTACGTTATCCCATTAGGGGTTCAAATTACCCTTACCATAATTTTTATTCATATACTTTCCATTTGTAAATGAACGTTGCCGGGGTTATATCACAGAGTATTGAAAAGAAACACTGTTGCAGGATTGGGTATTTAGGTGTTCCACCTGTCCATGAGTAGCACATGGGCAGTCCTGAATTTCCTTATTCCCATCTGTTGACATAAGCTGCATTTGAATAGGGCCAGGTTATGAGCTTTGTTTTATGCAGATGGGGAGTTTGTTCCAGAGTAGTGGTGTCTTCTGGGATATATACTTGTCCCTCCTAACCATTCTGTATATGTTGCAGAAGAGGCTGAGGTCCCTGGATCGGGTATTTCTGATACCATTTGACATGTGGATGTGCATTAGGTTTACTAGTACTGGGTCAGAGGATGTCTTATAGGGTAGGCACAGATCATCTCTTAATAGTAGTGATAGGGCTTTGGGGCAGTCTGTGTAGGTCATGTGGTTTAGTCCCTGTATTTTCTTTGTAAAGAATCTCTATTGGTGCACTAGTTGTTATATATATCTTGGCAAGTACATACCAAAGCTGGCATTATACTCAGTCATGGACCTGATGAGAGCTGAGCACAGTGGGATGATGACATCTCTGGACTGAGATACTATCACTTTATTTCTAAGTAATATACAAGGGCCTCCTCACAACAGTAGATACATGTTGGTTGAAGGCTAGATCACTGTCTATGTGTGTTCCCAAATCTCTCAATACTGGGCTGATTCTAAGGGGTGTATTGCCAATGTGGTAGTTTCCCTTGTCAGTTGGTTTCCCAAAGCATACAATAATGCACTCGTTGGCATTTAGCTTTAGTCTATAACTCCGGCACCAGTTATTTGTTTGGGAGAAGCCCACCTAGGGGATGGCCAATTCTTTTGGGAATTCAATGACTTCTAGCAAATTTCCATTCCATGCAGGAGTTTAATAAAAACAGTAATACATTGCTGATGAGAGGGACAGTGTCAGATATTGAATTTTTAGACCATTAATTATATAAGCATGTGGTAGACAAGCATCCTTCAGGTACCCTCCCTGTTGTACTGTTTCCTGATTTCTGACAATGTTCAGCACCCTTTTGACCTGGGGAATATATTTGTTCCTAGCCATGGACCTTTGTTTCATCCTTCTAGGGTGCCTTCCTGATGTCATTAATGTACTACTGTTCTTCCTGAATCATTATAAGGCAGATTATTGTGGAAACACACTCGCAGGACAAGTGACCTCAGCCTGCCATATCAAAATTCCACTCTGCTCTTTTAGGAAAACAGCGACGTCCACCTGCAGTGTCAGGAATCTGTGCTATTTTATATCTTAGGATGTCCTGACATCAGTAAGTGATAAACTCAAAAATTCTGGGATGATTTTTAAATTGAGTGTTATTTGATCTTTCACTGATTCTTAAGTATTCCAGCTTAGGTTATATCATGCCAGAAACTGGTACAAGAACAATGATCTTAATTTAAATGTGAAAAAATGTAGCAAAGTTCATTTTGGTAGACAAAACATTTTTACCTACCACATAGGTGACACATCCCTCCAATCAGACACTGTTATGAGGGATTAAGGAACTCTTGCTGATAATTGCTTATCATTCGATCATGATGTCTTCACCACACTTTGGAAAGCCTTCTATCTGGCTCATCTAATTTCCAAAGGCATCTCCTTCAGATCCTAAGCAATCTTATTTCCCCTTTATTCATTTCTCATCAGACTCACTACTGAATATAATGCATTATTTGAGATGTATTTGTCTAAACATATCATAAAACTTGAGAAACCTCAGAGATTCATAACTAAAAAGATCAGCGGCCTCAAAAATCTTAGTTATCAGAACAGACTGGTAGTCCTCTCTCCCTCTCTGCACTCCCTGAAGGAGTGGAAAAATTTGTTGATCTTAAAGGAATTGTTGCCTTCCTCCTCTGTGGATTCAGCCCGAGAAAGGAATCACGACAGAGAAAAAGATACACAAACACACACACACACACACACACACACACACACACACACACACACACACACACACACACACACACACGAAGGATAATGATGGAGAGAAAAGAAACAGAAAGCAAGCTACTCGGACACAGTCTTTGCCTCACTATAAGGCTCCTCATCTGGATCCGCCTCAGGTGGCCTCAGGCCCAACCATGTTGGTACCAGTTTCATCTCCATTGCCAGGCACTCCCCACACAGAGACTGGAGTCATTGCAGATAGCACAATAAGACATAGGTACAGATTATTGTTTTGAGCAAAGGAAGATGATGAGCATAATTCAATATACAGACAAGTTTCAGTTGGATATTATTTGATCTTGCACTGATCCTTAATTGCTCCAACATGGGTTATGAGGGATCTAGGCACTCTAGTTGACAATTCCCTATCATTTAATCATGATGTCTTCACAGTAGTTTGGAAAGCCTTCTGACTGCTCCCTGAAAAGAAATGCAACTGGTCCTTCCTCGGAAAGGGAGCCTTCCAAGACTCTTTCATCATTCCCCATTCAACCCCCTCTTTCAGGTCAAGTAGGTCTATTTGGAGCTCTCCTGAAAAAGATTAGGATAGGATAAGGGCTTTTGCATGGTGCAGATTGAAATGGGTGCCATTTCACCCTCCCTCTACATACAGGGTGGATCTGGTTGGTAAACATCTCACCTCAGGCTAGCTCCTTCCTTGGCACATGACTCAGTATCAGAGGTCTTGGAGCTATCATCCTTCCCATAGTATTCCAGACTGGCTCTAGCAGGTGTGATTCTGTTTCCAACCATGATCAACAGTTTCAGAATAGATGGAGTCTCAGCACCAAGCCTTTGATGCTGAATCATCTGCACCATCCTTGCCATGGACTCCCTCAATGCCTTCTCACTGCTGGAGTCTTTAGTGATGAGTGCAATGGCTCAAATTTCAATGTTGCCATTCCATTTGTGTCAGCTCATTCACAATTGACTCCACTGATGGCCACTTCAGTGAGGACTTATTCAGTGCTAATTTGAAGGTCTTGAGTGCCTACAGATTCTGAGTCAATGCCATTGACAGGAAGATAACCAGCACTTCTATAAAGGGTGGGGGATGTACGAATGACCTCTGCACCTATTGCTTCTCAACATCCTTCTCAGGGACAAGGCAGGCATGAAGGTTTTACTCAGCCTAACAAGAAGGCTCAACTCAACTTTTTGGTGATCAAGTTAAGTGCCCACCAACTCAATCCAGAAACAGTGAGTGCAAAAGAAGGCACAATGACTCTCAGATGACGTCCCTCACATATGACACAGACTTTAATGAATGTGAAGGTTAGCATAATTGTAGAATTGATGTACCAGAGGGATACCTGACCTACATGGTCCCCTACCCCTGTTAAGGAGGTGACCTTTAAGCATTCAGGTCTACTTTCACTTCCTGTACTTCCTGTGTGGTAGCCACACTGACTACATGATGGACCTGGTACTGGACAGGGCATGACAGGAGTCCTGTGTCACAAAATATATTCCATACACACACACACACACACACACACACACACACACACACACACACACACACACACACACACACACACACACACACTTGACAAAATCCTTCACCAGTCTAAGGACAGACATCACTGAAACTAAGGCACACCAGTGGACTCCATTATAGTAGGAGCTGCAAATAAGACAAAACTGTCCAGTGGTAGAGCTGCCCATCCTCCAAATAAAAAGTCACAGCCAATGGACAGAATCAGAAAGTGAGCCTACATCTCAGGCACTTTTGTTCTGAGGGCATTAAATTACCTCAAGCACATAATATGCTTCCAGACAGACAGACATTGTGGTATAAGCCTTGGACTCTTTCAAAAAGTTTGTTATGAGTGAAAGTAGGAAACCACTCAAGTCTCAGGTGGCCACTATGCTTACCATATCCACCCCCCCCCCCCATTAAACTGACACATAATGTAGCCAAAAGACAGATTCAGACAGTGGCAGCAGGCATTATCATGAGGGACCATTCTTGACTCAGAATTTGTGGACAGCTTTAAGGCATTTTTTGCTAATACCTCCTTTGATGGGCACTTGTTCTTTGTACCCACAGTTAAAAGTCTGCTAAAGAGTGAACAGTAAGGCAAGCCTCTGTCTGCCTTAGGATTCTGATTTGTGGCCATTCAAAGATCCTTTAGCAGGAACCAGAAGGGGGAACATGTCACTCTGGTTTTAGAAATACTAGTGTCCCTTTTGACTTCTCTTCAGAAACAGGAGGCCCCTTTAATGAACACTGCCCCAGGGGCAGAGGGAGTTGACAGAATTAAGAATTCAGAGGTCCTTTCTTGGGAAAATCTACCTTGGCATCCTTCTGAAGTTACCTGACTGTTCCTCTCTGGAGGCAATCAGGGGGCCAGCTGTCTCTTCACCAAGAAATGTAGATGGCCATTACACAGAACAGCTGGTTGAACAGCATGACATCCAGAGGCTATGTTAGCCCTTTATCATCAAAACCAAAAAATTCAGTCCCTGCCTCTTCTATATATTCCACTCAATCAAAGAAAAGTAGTTAAAAAGCCATCCAAGACATCACACTAGATTAGAAAGGGTCCAATGTCTACTCCAAATTCCTTTCAGTTCCAAAAAAAGTCAAAGGACCTTTGGCCCATTTTAGACATAAGTGGCATAAATCAGTATGCAAAGAAGACTCAATTCCACATGGTCATGGCAGAAGCCATTTTACCCTTACTACAGAGGAATGACTGGAAGTCCTCTGCAGAACTTCATAATGCTTACCTCCACATAAAGATTGCCAGAAGGTATCTGAATTCCTATCCGGGAGCCAATCATTACCAATTTCATGCCTTGTCCTTTGGTCACACCATAGGCACTCACCAAATGCACCAAAAAATCATGAGAGTGGGTGAATGGGTGAAGTCTTCACAGTGTTTTCTGATAGCAGAACAAATTCTGGGCAGATCAACTATACTGCGGACACGCACAGGTCATCTACTCCGATACCTAAAAAGTGGTCTCTCAGCCCAACAGTAGCACAACTAGTTTCCCACTGCTGGAGACTACCTTTCTGCAATGTGTTTGCCTCTCCAACCAATACCAAATGCAGCCACTAATTTACCTTCATCCCTGCAAAGGAACAGTCAGCTAGGGAAGCTTACCTGTCAATGGCCACTCGACTTCTTCATGCTTTTCTGCTTCTTCCAATAATTTTGAAATTCCTGCAAAAAGCTTCTCTATGTATAGCCTCAGTTTTCCTCATAGCTCCTTTCTAGCTCAGGCAGCTTTGGATCCATTTGATACGTCTCCCCTCAAGAAGCAGCCATAGCTTCTTGTTTCATAACAGGCTCTCCTGTCCCACCCATCCAACAAGACTAACCCAGGCATTCAGTTCATGAAGTTAATTGCATGTTTTCTCTAGTTCCAGTAATGGCCACTGATCCTACCCTTTCTAGCAGAGTAATTCAGAATCTTTTAGCTTCTCAAAAAGAGTCTGTGTGTACACTCTACAAGGGCAGCTAAAAAGGATTTTCTATCAGGGCCTGTAGTCAAGGTCTGGATCCCTTCTGCACCGTTATAACCTTAATTATGGACTTTCTTCCATCCATATTTGGCTCAGGCTCTAGTTATTTTTTAAAGAAAGTGCAGTGCATCTCCAACTTCTACACAGCTTTCCATCTTCTTCTCTCATGTTTCAGAAAGTATGCAGAGCATTCTCAAAGGGCACCTTCCTTCTGTACCCCCTTATTAGTGGAACCCAAGTCTGTTGCTGGAAGCATTCACACCCTGCTTTTGAACCAACTTTTTCTACTAACCTAAAATTCTCTCATGGAAGACATGATTCCTCATAGCAATCACTTCAGCTAGAAGGACTTCAAATTTACATGCCCTGTCCTCTTTGCCTGTTTATCTCATTTTTCATAAAGAGAGAGAGTATCAGAACTAATTCATGTCCAAAGTAACTTAGAATCCAACTTCAACCAAAGCTCACACTTTCTGGTCTTCTTCCTAAATCACTCCAGTAGTAGAGAATGCCTACTTCACAATCTGGATGTTCATAGAGAATTGTGTTTTTATTTGCTCTTTGAAAAGACTCTTAGTTATTGTGTTCACACCCTTCAAATGGTGGCCCATGTTATCCAAAGCAACCTAGTCCATATGGCTCTCAGTCTGTATAACCTTAATGAATCAAAGAATAAGTCCTTACCAGCAAAGACCCATTAAACTACGTCTACGCCAGACTCTACTGCTTTCTTCAATAATTCTTCAGTTGATGACATCTGTACAGCAGTAACTTAGTCTACATTGCATATATTTTTTAAATATTTAGATTATATATTATTTATTTATTATTTATAAATATTTCTAAATATTAAGATGGATATTATCTCCAGGTACAGATCTTCCTTTAAAGCTGCCATCCTCAAGGATATCTTATCAGGATTCCACCCACGAAAACAGGTAGCTTAGGATTCTGTCCCATAATTGAGAGTGGACAGATGTGGATGATACAGGATCCAGAAATTATGTACTTACCATAATTCTGGATCCTCATCAACCCTAGTCTGTATACTTTGACAACCCACCTGTCATCACTCTGACAAACTGTCATAGTACTCTTCGCTGGACAGACCTTGCAGGTCTGCATTGAAGCCTGTCTATTACTCGCAAAGCCCTCCTTTCTAGTTCCCTTGCTTTCCTTCTTCTAGAAATTAAGCAGCAAATTCAATCTGAGAGAGTGTGGGAGACAGATGCATGATGGGAGAAGGGAAGCAGCTTGACCCTGAGTACTTGGCAAATCAGTGTTGTTGGACTGGTGGCAAATTCCCCAAAATCTGAAGCGGATGGACAAGAAATGACAAGGATCTAGTGTTATGTTAAGTGTATAACTTCCATTTATTTCATTATAGTGACTATAATCAACTTATAATATTTCTCTTCCTAACCCTTCATCTTTATGTTAAGCATAATGTTGAATATATTTTTTAATTCAGCAGGAAAAAGGGGAATGGGAAACCAAATAACAAACCAAGTGTTAGATTTATCGTAAAGTTATTCAAATAAGAAACTTGAAGTACAGAAGGCTGCAAAAGAAAAGCAGCCTGGAAAAAAAAAACAGGGAAAGAACCTTTACGGTAGATAGACCTAACTTCAGAAGAGGCAGCAAAGAGTGGAAGTGAACAGCATTAAGGTTACCAAAAGTAATACAAGATCTGGGTCGGTTCTAATCTTTCCTGTGACACAAGTAGGGTGAATCTGGGACAGATTACTAGTTCAGAGTGAATAATGACAGGTACAGGAACTAACAAACTGGTAGCTAATGCAAACAAAGTGCAAATCGTTGGTAATAACAGACCGAAATTAGCACATTAATGGCACTGGGCTGGGGAAGGGCTCGTCTCATTGCATTATAAAGACACTGATGATTCAGCACCAGTACTGTTACATATGGAGCTTTTTTTTATTATTATTAGACTATATTGACATGTTAGACCCAAATTCTGCCCATTGATGTAATGCAGTATAGTAAGGGAACATGGCAGAGGTCCCACATACAAAGGTCTCCTGAAAATTAAAAACAAAATTCTGTTAAGGCACACTAGTCAAAACAACTTAAACCAAAAACCAGACAAAACAGAGAATGCAAGAAATAAAAATATTCTTAAAGAAACATCAGTTTCTTTCTTCTGTGGCAATTTGCCATAATCATTCATTTTTTAAATATTTTAAAGTCACTTCCCCTTAGGAAAAACAAACTAATCTGAGAAAAATTAAAAAAACATCTGAGGTTTTTGAAATTCTCACATAATGCTACTTCTATATAAAGCGTTTTTACTTATTGTAATAGCTGTAATGTGTTCCTATATTTGTTATTTTAATTTCCTTTCTGTTTTGCCTACATACAAACATGTTTAGGAATCACACATAACCAAAAAATGACCTGTATAGACAGGTAATTAAAAATACCTGTACAGTAGAGAGTTATGACAAAGTAATAGGGTGTACAGTCATTTTAATACTGGTCTTCTGTGTACCATTAATGACACAGTAAGCTACTGTTGCAATGGTTTGTTTGCCAACAAAAGACAAGCAAAATAAAAAGTCCAGTACTAGTCACATAAAGCCACATATCTTCCAAAGATCACTTATAGTATTTCTTACCCAAGAGGAAGTCTTCTTTTCAGTTTGCATTCTTAATTCAAGGCTAAGAACACAGACATAAGAACCAGCTGATGACTTGCAGTATATGGCTGCCATCTAAAATTCTGTGGATTAAATTGTGATCCTCAGAATGGTAGAAAGTACAGTTGTGTACCTACCATAAATGTAGATGTTCGAGTGTATTCACTGTTGCAGTCATTACAATTGGGTTATCCTGCTGGCAGGCTACCCGCAATCGGCCTGAATTCCAAAGTCCTGGTCCAGCGTTGGTTGCTGTCACCTCCTCCCTGACGTCAGTGCACCAGGGGTATAAAAGATGCAGCCGACGCAATTTTCTTCAGTTTTTCTTGCCCCAGATGTGAGGTGCCCCCAAAAGGGTAGGCTAATTTATGCCAATAAATATGCATGCAGTAAAGTAAACCTCTACCTTCATCTACAAGCAAATACACCACATAGATTGTATAGAATAGAGAAATACAGATTATACCCAGCAAAGGAAAGGGGGGTGGTGGGTGGGTAACCTGGACCGCAACAGTGAATACACTCGAACATCTACATTTATGGTAGGTACACAACTGTACTATGTTCATCGTGTTTCACTGTTGCAGTCATTACAATTGGGTTGAATCCCAAAGCTATGGTTGGGCGGCTGGGGCTAAATAGGATTAGGAGAGGCTATGAGGCCCTGCAGAACTGCAGTGGCAAAGCCTGCTCTAGATTTAGAGGAGAGAGGTAAGTGATAGTGCTTTCTAAAAGTGTGCACTGAACTCCAAGTTGCAGCCTCTAAGATGTCTTTGGTTGGTACTCTTCTGAGGAAGGCTGCTGAAGTGGCTGCTGCTCTGGTTGAATGTGGCCTAATGCCCTTATGCACTGATTTGCCATGCTGTGAATAGCAGAAACGAATGCAGTGGCCTATCCATTTTGAAATAGTCTGCTTTGATATAGCCTTTCCTTGTGATCCTGCAGCATATGCCACTAGAGGTTGCTCGGTTTTTCAGAAAGCTTTGGTTCTGTCCAAGTAGAAGCATAGCTGCCTGTGAATGTCCAAAGAATGCAGACGTCTCTCACCCTTATTCTGTGGGTTTGGATAAAAGGTAGGCAAATTAATTGTTTGATTCAGGGCTGCACCGGACACTAGCTTAGGCATAAATGTCAGGTTTGTCCTCAGAGAAACCCTGTCCTGATGGAAAATGATAAAGGGTTCCACAGCCATGAGTGCCTGTAACTCTGAGACTCATCTTGCAGAGGTTATTGCTAGGAGCAAAGCTGTTTTCCAAGATAAGAATTTTTTATCAGCTGTAGAGGCTGGTTCAAAAGGAGGCAGTGTGAGTTTTTCCAAGACATAATTTAGGTCCCATGCAGGTATTGGTGCTCTCCTTGGGGGTCTTATGCTTTTCACCCATCTGAGGTACTGCCTTAGTAATGGATGAGAGAATAGAGGTGGTTCTGTATTGTAGTGTGCTGAAATGGCAGAGGCATGAATCTTAATTGAGGAAAAGGATAGGCCTTTGTTCAGCATCTCAGTTAAGTATTGTAAAATCTGAGGAATATTTGGTACAATTGTGTCAATTCCTTGTGCCTGGTTCCAAGCACAGAATCTCTTCCATTTTTCTGCATAAGATTTTCTGGTGCTAGGCCTCCTGGCCTCCAAAATAACATCCACCGCTGCTTTAGACAGAGGCGTGTTTTGAATGGTTACATTATCCACCATGCTGCCAGGTTTAAGGTCCTGAGTTGGCTGTGCAGGATCTGAATGTTTTGTTGAGTCAATAAGTGAGGAATTTGAGGCAATGTCCAGGCTGGGCATTGAGACAAGCTCTTTAGGACTGGGTACCAGTGCTGGCGGGGCCAGTCTGGGGCAATCAGTATAATTTTTGGCTTCTCCTGTCTGACCTTTAGGAGTACCTTGGGGAGGAGAGGCAGTGGGGGAAAGGCATATACTGTTAAGTTTTTCCAGCTGAAAGATAGAGCATCCACTTTCCATGCTAACCTGTGATAAGTCCTTTTGCAGAATTTCTATAGTTGGCAGTTGGGAGGCGAGGAGGTCTATGTCCGGGCATCCCCATTTCCTTGTTATCATGCTGAAGACTTGTGGATCCAATTTCCACTCATGGGGATCCATTAGGTTTCTGCTTAGTTCGTCTGCAGAGAATTTATCCTTCCTGGTAGGTACTGTGCTTGCAGATGTACTTGGTAAGTCAATGCTGCGTCCCACAAAGTCATGGCTAGTCTGCAGAGGGGGTAGGAATGTGTGCCTCCCTGCTTGTTTATGTACCCCATGACTGTAGTATTGTCCGTCTTTATCAATAGTTGTCCTGGATGAAGTAGATCCTTGAAGACTGTCAGGGCATTTTGAACAGCCAGCATCTCTTTTTGATTGATGTGTAGATGCATTTGGCTTGTGGACCATGTGCCCTGAACATCTTCCTGCCATATGGGCCCCCCAGGCATAATCTGATGCATCTGTTGTTAATGTCTGCCTGGCTGTGGGTAAAGTGAAAGGCTGTCCCTTGTTGTGGTGACAGGCCTCTACCCACCATCGAAACTCCTGTTGCAGGCAGGGAATGAGGGTAATTATTGTTTCCAGGCTGTGGCAATGTTGAGTCCAAACACTTTTTAGATACTACTGTAGTTTCCTCATATGCAGTCTTGCATATGGAATTAGCAGTATGCAGGATGCCATGAAGCCAAAAGCCTGCAGAATTTTTCTTGCAGATAACTAGGTCTGTGTTGCCAACATTTTGAAATAAGTAGTCAGTTGTCTTTGTTTGTCTGGCGTGAGATAAGCCATCTGGGCAGTTGTATTTAAGCTTGCACCCAGGAATATTATCTCTTGAGAGGGTATTAGTTTTGATGTCTTTTCGTTTACTGTGTACCCTAGGCATGTTAGTAATCTTTTTACAAATGCCAGATGCTGTAGGCGAATGTCCTTGTTCTCTGCTTGAGTGAGGTAATCGTCCAAGTAAGGATAAATGTGTATTCCTCTTTGTCTGCAAAATGCAATTACTGGTGCCAGGCATTTTGTGAAGACTCTGGGCGCAGTAGATAAGCCAAAGGGCAGTGCAGAGAATTGGTAGTGCATTGAACCAGCTATAAATCTGAGGTATCTTCTGCATGAATACCTGATTGGGACATGCAGGTATGCCTCTTTTAGGTCTACAGTCACAAGCCATGCCTTCTTGCCCAGCATGGGCAGAAGCTGCTGCAGAGTCAACATTTTGAATTTTGGAATATCCAGAAATGTGTTTAGAATAGACAGGTCCAGTACTGGTCTCCATGCATTGTCCTTTTTGAGCATGAAGAAGAGTCTTGAGTAAAATCCTAGTCCCTGCTCTTGCTGTGGCACTCGCTGAATGGCCCTCATGTCCATGAGGGCTGAAACTTGTTTGTGAGCCTCTGCCCATTGATTGTGTGGCAGGTCTGGCATTCCGTTTGCCCTTGGCAGGGTGTGAAAATGGAACATGTAGCCTTGAGAAACTATATTCAGGACCCATTTGTCCTGGGTGATCATGTGCCAATTTTGTGAAAAAAGTGCAAGTTTTCCCCCTAAAGGGGCTGCCAAAAGATAAGTGCTTGGTGCTGGCAGGGGAAAGTCATTGAGACTGTTTCCTGTATGGCTGTGATTTATCTTCTCCGCTTTTGGAGGTAGACGCACCCCACTGTTTAGACCTGTATGAGCCCTGGGGCTGTGATCTGCCTCTGGGCCATCTGTATCTGCCTCTTTGTAGCCTGTCTGACACTGAAAAGGACCAATTCTTTGCAGGCCAGTTCCTGCTAAATCTGGGAGGTTGTACCTGTAAGAAATCCTTGACTGTTTGCATAGATTTAGCTTTGTCCTACATTTTCTTCAACACCTCTTCTAATTTAACACCAAACAAGGTATCATGCTGTAATGGAGCATCTAATAATTTTGCTTTAACATGATCAGGCAGATTCTGTTCCTTTAACCAAGCATGCCTCCTAATGACAGAACCTGTAACAGCGGCCCTGCAGGAGACCTCCAGAGAATCAAAACCACATTGCAAAGTATGCTTTCCCACTTGTTCAGCTGCAGGCAATAAATCCTGCATTTCTTTGTTTTCTGCACATTCAGAATTTGTCAACATTTTCTGTTTTAGTAGTGACATAAGATATTGTTGATATTTAAGCATATGAAACTGACAATTTAAGGCCCTTACAGCCAAAGTAGCAGAAGTGTAAATCTTTTTCCCCCATCTGTCCAGGGCCCTTGAATCCCTATCAGAGGGAATAGGGTTTTTTGCAGTGGATGCCTTGACCCCTTTGGGACCCTGAGAAATAGTTTCTGGGTCAGCAGCAGGGTTTTTATAAAGAAATTTATGTGAATCAGGAACCCTGTAGTATCTGTCTGGCTTAACAGGAGCTGGTGGTAAAGAGTCAGGAGTGAGACTGGACTCTATAAATACATCATCTACAATGCCTAAAACAGGAGGAATAGCAAGGGGCCTGTGCTGAGGTAGTAAAATAAAATCTCTGAGCCTTTTCTTAGATTCTGAGTAATCTTGGCTTTCCCAATGAAAATGTTCCCTCATAGTATGCAGGGTCTCCCCAAAGCAATAATCTTCATGAGGAGAGGCTGAAGGGATAGATTCTTCAGCATCAGAATTCTCATAATGAGGAAGAGAGTATCCCTGTTCAGAAGAAGAATCAGAGGAAATGAAAACTTGATCTGAAGATTCAAATTCTGTCTCTTGCCTAGGTCTCTTATCAGGAGGAAGATGGGAACCTCTGATCAAAGTAATTAGGTCTTCGGCCATTTTAAGCATCTGTTTTTTAGGCATGGAGGCCTGTCCAGGGGAATGTTGTACTTGTTTCTTTGTCTTTAGAGATGCTTTAGTCTTTGCCTTTGAAGCTGAAGTTGTTTTTACATACAACTGTGTAGGCCTGAAAACACCCTCAGAAGCCGATGCCTGCTCAGCAGCTCCAGACCCATCCGAGGGAATAGTTTCCTAGGGTCCAATACCTTGAGTTTCCAGAGGCCTAGTTGGCTCCACATGGGAGTCGGACGTGGCCTGTGGCTCTGAGGTATCAGGGGCTCCAAAAGCGCCTCACTGAAAACCGGCGAACCGGCGACTGGCCTAGCTGAAGCCTCGTTGCCTGTTTTGGACCTCGGATGCCTGTCTTTTTCTTTGCGCTTTTTATAAATTCTGGTAGTCGGCTGCTCCAACGGCATTATATAATTAAATCTTTTGCCAAAATAATGAAATGCAAAATCATACCAATGCTTAATAGTGTGCTGGTTAAATCTAGCACAAAACCGACAACTAGCAATGTTGTGGTCAGGGCCTAGGCAAGGAATACAGTAAGAATGAAAATCCTTATGAAGTATTTGCTTCCCACAAGAAATAAAATTATTAACTTTTTCTGACATCGGTCTGGAGCAAGAAAAAACTTTCCCCAACGGGGTACTTGGCTTTAATGAAGACTTCGGATCTGAAATTCAAACTTGAAAATCTCAGGAGACGGCCAACCGGCACTTGCGAACTGCTTTTGCTTTGGGCACCACGCGGCAAGAAAGACTGAAGAAAATGGTGTCTGCTGCATCTTTTATACCCCTGGCACACTGATGTCAGGGAGGAGGTGACAGCAACTGACGCCAGACCAGGGCTTTGGAATTCAGGCCGACTGCGGGTAGCCTGCCAGCAGGATAACCCAATTGTAATGACTGCAACATTGAAACACGATGAACATCTACAAGTACGAATGTGGCAGAGTATATACCAAGTCCTGGGCTGCTGTATCTTGAAGTACCCCCCAAACTTTCAGTCATCGAGCATCTGTCAACTTGAGACATTGCTACGACTTTGGAAATTAGGCCAGTTGTGAGCTTCTGCATGGCAGGAAGACCAACGGATCAGCAATGCAACATTGACTACGAAGAACATCTATGGATGACACCCAAGATGTAGCTCCTAATACCTTTTCAGTTATGTCCATATTTTTCCAGCTCCTTTATGGCTTCTGTTTTCTAAGATATTAGGAAAAATTTGGGAATGCAGTCTGTTGTGGAATTTCTTGTCCAGACAAATTATGACAGAATTCCATCCATGCTTTCAGAGCTTCTTTGCTCACTACTCATCCATAAATAAATGTACAACTTGCCAGTCAGTATACTACCTATCTATGGGGTTCCATGCTGTTTATGGGATCCTGTAAGGGCCACTGCATGACAACCTACATTCCTAATTTTTTATCTCAATAATTATATGTTTATATCCTAAAGATGTAAACTGTACTGCCCTTACTTAGGAAGTTATATTTGTTCTCTGTGAAGACTTTTAATACCTGGATCTATCCTAAAAGTATGGCAAGGGCACAATGGATTAGCCAATTACATTTTCATATCAACAGCTATAAAATGTGTCCTATGTGGTTGTTGTTACAGTAATATGACTTCTTAATTCTTTAACTTTAGAATATATTCTGCAAGTACTATACTTAACAACTTGTCAAGTCTTACTTCCTGGCAACATTACTGCCTGTTTTCAGTACTTATCCCTAGTGACTCAGCTGTAGGACTCCTCAAGAGATTGTACTCAAGAATGTTCTAGCACATTAAAAGTAGCTTTTGCCATGGTCATGCACTTTTGCTTGAAAACAGTCTTGCACTAGAAGAGTTGTTACTGCTTTATAAACTAATATTTGCAATTTGTTTTTTGCATTTTTGGGTGTAGTCTACTACAGTGAAGCAGCACTTAGTGTTCCTACCTCGCAACACTTAGCTCTCAGCTCCCAGAAACTCAGCCTGACCACTAAGCAGCTTGCTTCCAATTCCTCTCACAGTAGGAAGGTCGCAGTTAAATCCAACCCTGATATCGTACTTCCAAAGACAGTGGCAAGTTGTCTTCTAACCAGCACATGCTTCTCACTTACTAGCTTTGGGGAAGAAGCTGCAGATTACTGTCAGTTGCATCTCTTGTGCTGCTCATCACTAAG
This sequence comes from Protopterus annectens, assembly GCF_019279795.1. NCBI lineage: Eukaryota > Metazoa > Chordata > Ceratodontiformes > Protopteridae > Protopterus > Protopterus annectens. The sequence goes on along the minus strand of NC_056735.1, from coordinate 999,128,057 downwards.
TCTGGCCTTCTCCAAGAAAAAAGTTTGACCGCATCTTGCAAAAGCTAGTTGAGTACAGGTGTCTTATCTGTTGCAAATACTAAGTACAGTACTATTAGTGATCTGCTGCAATAAGGAACATATCCACATAAATTTAAAAATGGTGCAACACACAACAAAACTTGTAAGTGCCTTAAACAATAAAAACAGATTACAGTTTAGTATTTAGCGGGAACATTCAAGCTAGTAAAACTTGACTTGATGTTTTGAAAGGGGGTAGAGGAGACATGAGAAAAAACAGAACACGAAAGGTGCAAACTGATGCCCAATTAAAATCTTTGCTAAAATGCAGCAGTTTAACAATTTTTCATCACACTGTACAAGATACAATTTGTTTTTACCTGAACAATCTCAGAAATGGACATCCCTTTATTAGCATCCATGTACCCAGATACCATGTTTTCAGGGAAGAAGGACTAGTAAAGAATGAAAAAAAAAACGTATTTGAATTCCAGGAAGAGAAAGACTGCCACAGAGCCACACAATGCAAGAAACACTCAAATTATATCTCTAAAACACTACTGCACTGGAGACAGATGCTGTGAATAAGGTCTCGCTCAAGACAGAGCTATAACCAATATACTTCAATATTATTAGAAAATTAAAAGGACTGTTAATTTGTTTTACATTTCTTGTATTACTAATGTGAATTGTTGTTTACATATTTTGATGCAACACCTCCACAAGTGATTCAAACGTGGCATAGCTTAGGGGCATGGTTGCGCTTACCAGCAGAATGGAAGATGCTGAAATATAAACATGCAGGAGAAAGCAAACATCTGCTACCTGACAGAGTTTGTTAGTCTTACTTAATTTTCCTTGTTGGAGTTTTCTACACCTGTCCCATGTAGTGACATTAGTGTAGTAGCCTAGATCCACTTCAGAATCAATGTGCATGTTAACAAAAGGAAAGGTACAGCTATACCTCACTTCAGACAACAAAAAGGGGGTAATATCGGGAAACACAGCTTGAGCTTCAAAAAAAAAAAATGACAAGCCACAGCAATTGCTTTTGGCAGCATGTATTTGTGGAGGATTATATAGCAGAAGAGCATGACAGCAGTAAAGTCCAAACATTGTACTAAAAAACTATTATAGCAAATGCACATTGGACAGAGTGTAACTGAGCTCATCTCGGAATAACTGCCAAGTATTTGTTCAGCTTGACTACTTTTTAGTTTGTTAATTTTATTTCAGGTAAATCATACCACATATATAAACACATATTCAAACATTAAGTAAATAGCACATTTAGAATCATAATAAACATTAATACATTGATATCAAATTAATTATA